>NW_008238653.1:301017-321500 GCF_000691975.1 Corvus brachyrhynchos
TGGTGGGTCTCATGTAGCCCTTGAGCTGCTCTGCTGCCTTCACTCTGTCTTTCTTTGCCTCTTTCACAGCTTTCTGCTCACATTCCTCTTCTGTTTCTTTACTTGGGGCTTGGGATTCCTTTTCTTTAGTTATTTCTTGAGACTCCTTTTCTTTAGCTGTGTCCTGAGATTCCTCTTCTTTACTCGTGTCTTGGGATTCCTTTTCTTTGGCTGTGTCTTGAGATTCCTTTTCTTTAGTTATTTCTTGAGTTCCCTTTTCTTTAGTTGTTTCTTGAGTTTCTCTTTCTTTATTTGTGTCTTGAGAATCCTTTTCTTTGGTTTTGGCTTGAGAATCCTTTTCTTTGGCTGTGCCTTGAGGTTTATCTGCCTCAGACTTTGACACCGGAGCGTCCCTCAGCAGAGCCTCCCCACCATGAGGAGCATCCTTCAGGAGAGCCTCGCCAGCACAAGCAGGGCCCTCCTCTGCAGGCTGAGAGGGATCTTTTTTGTTCTCTTTGGGCCATTTTTGGGTAGTTTGGGCAGCTGTGCCATGTGACCCAGCAGCCTCAGGCTCAGTGCCCCCCTCTTGGGGTGAGCTCTGCTTGCTCCTCGTGCCGCCGCCCGGCTCAGCCTCTCCAGCTTTCCTGTCCATGCCAGCTCCTGGCACAGCCTGGCACACGGCTGCAGGGGCTGGGGAAATGCCCCCTGTGCCCTTCTGTGCACAGGACACGGTGGCCTCTGGTCCCCCCGTCCCTTCAGCAGCTCCAGAGGCTGCTCTGTGTTTTGGATCTGGCACCTCGTGAGGAAGCTCTGGGGGAGCCTTGGCCGTGTTGTGCTTTTTATCGGTGGGTTTTGTTTCTTTATCATCCACCTCTGCCACGGGGGAAAGGTGACTTTTGTCCTTGGACTGACCATCCTGGGAAGCAGCCTCTCTGCTTTTCCCATCTTTGTGTGAGACCTCTTTGCCAGGTTCTTTGTGTCCCAGATTGATGGGCTGCTCACGAGATTTCTGGGTCTGCATCTCCTTAGCACCAGGTCTAGGCTCTTTGCTGCTTTTCTCTGCCACTGCTTCCAGAGGAGGAGGAGGAGGAGGAGGAGGAGGAGGAGGAGGTGGTGGAAGGCCCCCAGTCCCTGCACCACCATCCCTCTGCTTTGGGAGGCTGCAGGGAGCATCACCCACGTCACCAGGGCCACCTGCTGTGGTCTGAGCCATGCATTTGAAGTCATTTCCTTTATTATTCCAAAACCTTTGAGGGCCAATGGGAAAGTTTTTAATATTTCTGTTTTCATCTACAAAATCTGTGTCTTCCAGCCCACATTCCAGCCCAGATCCCATGGGAGGCTGTGCTTCACTCCTGTCTGGTTTCACCTCTAGAGGAACAGAATGCCTGGAGGCATTTTTAGCCTTTTTACTGCTTCCATCATAACCCCTCTTTTTAGATCTCTCAGTGACTGGGGCCAGGCTGGGATCTGACACTGCTGGATGCTCTGGAATAGGACTTTTATCCCTGCTGCAAGGACTGGCACCCCCTGCCTCCTCAGGTTTGTCCCCGATCTCCAGGCCAGGAGGAGGGAACACCCCTGCTCCTGCTTTATGCTCCAGCAGAAAAAGCTGCTGTGGGTCAGGCTCTCCCTTTTTGTGCTTCTCTTCACCACCCATGTGTGATTTCCCTGGCTCCAGAGGCACAGCAGGAGCCTGTGCCTTGGCAGGATCAGGCAGGTGACCCAGCAGTGCTGCTGGAGTCCTGCAATTCTCTTTGCCCTTCTCAGACTGAGTTTGTTGGACTTGTCCCACTGCAGGGATGTCACCTGGCCCCAGCTCAGGATTGTGCTCAGCCTTTTTGCTCTTCCCATCTCTGCTTTTACTCTTGGGCTTGTCCACCCCCAGTTCCCTGGTGGGACTGTGCATCCCTGCCCTGTGCTCTGGGGGAGGTTGGCATTTATCTGCTTCCTTCCCTTTACTCATGGGCCAAGTTTCTTTAGCACTGCCTATTTCTGGCTCGGAAGTCTCTGTTTTATGGCCTGAAAGATTTGGCTGCTCAGAGAAGCTTCCAGTGCCACTCTGGATTTCGGGCTTCCCCAGCTCCTCTGCCAGACTCTCTCTTTGCAAACCAGACCCCTTCTCCTCATCCAAGCTCATTTCCTTCCTGCTTCCAGCCACCTGCTCCTGGCTGCTTTCCCGCCCAGCACCCAGGACAGCTGCCTGCCCGGAGGGACTTTTCTCAGGCTGTTTCCTTCTCCCATCACTGCTCCTCTTCCTGGGTTTCTCTGCCAGCGCTGTCACATCTGAGCTGAGCCCGGCAGATTCGCCGGCAGCACCTCCGGCCTCTCTGCCCTTCCCAGCCAAATCCCCCTGTTTTGTTGGTCCGATGGTGGCAGCCAGAGCAGGATTTTTGGCTTCCTCTCTGCTCTTCTCCAGCAGCAAAGCTTGGTCTAAAGCTCCCAAATCAGCTATTTCACCTTTCCCAATATTTTCTTTCGGTTTCTCCATTCCCAGCTCAATTGGCCTTTGCGCTTTAGCTGCGTTTTCCTGCAAGCCCCCAGCAGGGCCACAGCCCTCCTCTCTGCCCTTACCACTTCCCTCCTTCACCTTATCAACTACCTCAGGAAAACTCCCTGCATCCATCTTATTCTCAAGGAAAGGCTGCTGGAAAAAGCTTCTTTCCCCTTTTTTGCTCCTTCCATCGCTGCCTCTTTTTTTGGGCTTGTCTGCAGGCCAGGCCTGTGCAGTGCTGGCTGATGGGTGTCCTCTGGCAGCAACACCCTGGCCATTTTCGAGATAAGCTGCCTCTTTTCCAGCCTCATCCGTCCTCCCTCCATCAGTGAATTTGCCTCCATCCTCTGAGAGCATCATCTGCTCCGAGAAGCTTTTAATTCTTTTGCCTTTCCCTTCACTGCGCTTTTTTTTAGGCCTGTCCATCCCGGGTGTAAAGCTGGGATCTTTTCCAGCCTGCTGCTCTGAAGCAGTGAATCCTTTCCCTTTGTTTGGATCTGGGGAATCTGCTGCCATCCCCCTGCCCCCTGCCTCGCCAGGGGTGGGATGCTTGGGAGCATCGGGAACACCCTCGGCCCTTCTGTCCTGCACAGCTGGAACCTCCCCAGCTTTTGGTGGAACTAAGGCTGCAACAGGAGCTCCAGGAGCATCTGTTGGGGTCTTCAGTCCTCCCTCTGACCCTGTTTTAGTTTCTCCAGCTACCTTTGGCTCCACAGGGAGCTTGTCCTCCATGGCTGCAGCCTCCAGTTGAGGCTGTTTGGGGGATTCCTTTTCAAGCCCTTTGCTTTCTTCCCAGTTTTTCTTGGCTGCTGCTTCCAGGGAAGGCTGATGGACAGAGTCATTGGCTGCTTCCCATCCTGGAGATGGGGTTTTAGGCTCCTTATTTTTATGGGAAAGGGGCAATTCCAAAGGTTTGGTCTCTAAGGGAGTTTCTGTTTTGCTCAGATTGACCGTCAGGTCAGCACCTTTTGACTCCTTATCCTCCCTCTTCTCATTTTTATTGGGAAAATCTCTCTCTGTGGGCTTGGTGGGTCCCTTTGCTGTAGCAGATTCCCCCACCTGCTGCGAGGGAACCTCTTTGGTTTTGCCTTTAGATTCCAGCATCCAGCTGCCATCTCTCATTCCCTCTGCCTTCACTTCCTCCCTGCGTTTGGCATCCAACACACCGGATTTTGGGGCCTGCTGTCCTGGGGCTGGCACGGGGAAGGCATTTTGCTCATCCAGGATATGAGTCCCAGTTGTTATTTTAGCATCCTTTGGCACATCCAGAGCTCTGCCTCCTGGGGCCAGCTCCCCGCGAGCTGCGGGCGTTGCGGGGCACACATCGGGGCTCTGCCACTCCAGCCCAAAGGGAGCGCTCCTGGCAGCTCTGGAGGCTGTTCCCTTCTCATCCCAGAACTCCATCCCTCTCGGCAGCTGGTTTCTCCTCTGTTTTGGTTTCTTTTTCTTTTTCTTCACAATGGCACCTTCCAAATCCCAGTTCTCCCGGGAGGGATCTCTGCAGCTCTCCACAGGCTCCGTGGGGACACTGGTGGCCTTTCTGTGTGGAACCCTAAAGCGAGGGGATGTTCCAGCACCACAGCCAAGCTCCACTGTGGAACAGGGATCTGCTTTGGGCTCAGGACTCTTCTGCTGCGGGAGACCTACAGGATGCTCCTCTGGCACATCTGTGAGAGGCACTGGGGCAGGTTTTGCTCTGCCAAACCCGCGGTCCCTGGATTTGGGAGCTTGCCTGACTTGTGCAGTGGGAAGACCTGGAATACAGGAAGCCTGCTCAAACATCAAGGCCACTATTTGCTTGATAAAAGAAATAATAAATGTATCTCTATGTGATGGCAGCCCTCTCAAACAGGCCATGGTTAGATGTGCAGCATTTCCCAGCACTGGCACCACACCAGAGACACCCCAGGAGGGCTGGGGTAGGTATTTACCCCAACACCTGTGTAATCTACCCCAAATGCACACATCAGTGCTACAGAAACACAAGTCTGACACAGGCTCTTACCCCACCAAAAAGCACCAGTTCTTGTAAGGACATGCCATTGCTTTTTAAAAATGCATTAAGGATCCATTTTGTCTCAGCAAGACAAGATCAGAGAGAGCCTTTTTATATCTCTAGCTGGCATCCTTCCAGAGTGGGAAAACAGAAGTTTAGTGGGAAGATGGGAAGAGAGATGGGGGCAGGAGAGCCAAGTTTCCCCAGCACCCAGGGTGGAAGCAGTGGGAGGCAGAACCTCTGTCCCAAGGTCACCTGCTGTGTCCCTGGGGATCCCTCAGCTGAGTTTGAGGAGAGGAGCAGCCATTTGTCACTTAGCCCTGGCCCACAAATCCTCCTCCACACCAAGTGTGAGCAGCACCAGCTCCTCTGGAGGCTGGGTCAGTGGAGCAGGAGGACATCACATCTTCCTTTGGCAATTACACAGCTCGATTGGGAAGGAGAGCCTCACTGGGAATATCCTCATAAGAATTAACGGTCCTTTTTAATACCAAAATAAAAGGCAGTGCTGATGGCAGAGAGAGGAGGAGCTCTGCAATCCTCCAGCACAGCTGTGAGCCAGTCCCAGGGATAAAGCACTCAGAGCACACGGATTTGGGCTTCTAGTTTGAATATGGAGAGAAAGGAGCCTTGGAGAGGGCAGGGATCCAGGGGAAGGCTGAGCCCAGCACCAGGAACTCTGAGAGCCACACAAAGACATTTCTGCTTGCCCAGGTGGCCCCACAGCCAGGAGCAGAAGGTCAAGAGTTCCCAGAGGAGATTTCCACGAGGAAATGGAGTTTTGTATAATGATTTATGTCCTACCTGTGGGCTCCTGTGGGGTCTTCCCTTCCTGAGGTTCCGCATGTGGGACGTGGTTGTGCTCAGCTTCCTCCTTTTGTGCCTCCCCATCCTCAGCAGGAGCAGATTTTTCTGGAAGGTCTTTATTTTCTAGTGTTCCTTTTGCTTCAGCTGGAACATGAAAGACAGGAACAGAAAGCTTCAGGTCTCAGGAGTACAGGCAGGCTGCAGGCAAACCCCAGCCCTTGGGAAGGGGTTAATTTTGTGTTTAACAGGAATGCAGTTTATGAGACATGGCTGTGTCATCTCCTCACAATCCCATTTCAGCAGCACTGTTATGTTTTGCACATGCCAAGGTGGGGTAGAACACGAAGCAGGGGCTGTTTCAGGGCTTAAGCACAGGATGAGGGTTTGTTTGGGTTTTTTCCCTCTTTGTAATCAACCCAATTCAGACTATCCCAGCTTCCCACTGGGAATTCAAACCCAGAATGAACTCCATTATCAGCCTGGAGTCCCTGGCTAATGCTGATCATCTTGTATTCATCTATACCTTACAATACATTCACACAGACACCAAAACATTCCTCACTCTGCATAATTATACCCAGTTTTAATTTGTAAGGCATAATTACATGGGAGAGCAGCTCTCTCTGTAATTAATTTTATTTAAATTTTAAATAGAAAGGAAAATGATGACAGACATTGGTACAACAACTGTGCATGAGGAAGAAAAGGACAAGTTCTGTGAATGACAGCCCCGTGTCAGCACACACTAAAAACCTGCTTGGGATTCCAATTTGGTGCCTCTCCTCTGCTGAGGGCAGCAGGGCAGTGCCTGTGTGGGGCAGGAGGAGCCCAGCTCTGCTCAGGGCTGCATCTCCCACCTGCTGGCTCCAGGTGGTGGTTGGTTTTCCCAGGAAGGTGCTCGTCCGGGGGGCTGGGGGGAGGTTTCCTGTCCTTCATCTTCTCTGAGTGATCCACACAAACTTCTGGGACTTTGGATTCTGCTTCCACCTTTGCTGTTGCTTCTGCAAATGCAATGTAAAGAGTAAAAATTCCTGGGTTTAAATTTAGATCAGATGAAATAAGATAAAAATCGCTCCCTTACCAGTTTTTATCTTCCGCACGGAACTAAAGGGTTTCCTCATTTTCAAAACCTGATTTTTAGGATCTTTCTACCTTCCTATATTGTCTTGCACTTCCTCCTTCATTCACCCACCTGGGCCTCTCAGTCACTACATTCTAGTGGGGTTTTTTTTGGTTAAAACTTCTCTCTTGAAATTTATCCCCATCATTAACCTAAAGAGTATTAGAAGAAAAAAAATCTCACTCCAACCCCATCCACAGCCAACCCATCCTGCCTCTGCCCGGGACTATTTGCTGCATTTTAGTAATAGAAATATAAAATGGATATAATTTTGGAGAGTAGTTTTCTCTCCGGAGGGATGGAGTCCCTGGAGAAATCCACACGGCACAGCAAACCTCCACATGGAAAACCAAACGCCCTTCCCAGCACTCCAACACCTACAGCCACCCCAAGGAAAGGTCCCAAAATCATCAACTAAGCCTTTCAGTCTCTTCAGAAATTGTTTTCAAGAACCTCTGTTGGCAAACTCTGTGTCCTACAGGATTTGGGAGGTTCCAGTGAGAGCTGAGGGTGGTGGTGACACAAAGCCGAGCACCAGCAGGGATGAGCCAACACATCTCCATGGCTGTCCTTAAACCACTCAGCACTGCTAAGAATGCCCAACGAAAATTTAAAAATCATGAAAAAACTCCAGTTTCATGTTCTGTAAATGAAGAATCCCCGTGAAGCATTTCCTGTGTGTCCTGAGAGCAGAGCTGAGCTCTCCTCAAGGTGCTTCACCCAAAGCCAATCAACGCTGGGCTCCCTGACCTCAGAGGCCTTTTCCAACCTGAATTATCCGTGAGTGGGATTCTGGGATTTGGGCACACTCACCTGCAGGGGACTTGTCTTGCTGAAGGGCAGCCTCGGATGTCAGCAGCTCCTCAGACACAGCAATCCTGGGGGCAGCTGCAGGGACAGGCTGAGCTTCCACTGCCACATTCCCGGGATCCACAGCAGGGAGAGGCTTGGCTGGAGCCACAGGAGCAAACTCAGAATCCAGAGCATGGTGATGGTTGACTTCTGGTGCTGGGGCAAACTCTGCATCTGCTGCTGGGCCAAACTCAGAGCCCATAACGTGCTGAGCTTTGTCATCCGCTGCTGGAGCAAATCCCAAATCCAAGATGTGGTGAGGTTCTGCATCTGCTGCTGGGGCAAACCCCAAATCCATGGCATGGTGGGATTCCATATCTGCTGCTGGGGCAAACCCCAAACCCATGGCATGGTTGGATTCCATATCTGCTGCTGGGGCAAACCCCAAATCCATGGCATGGTTGGATTCCACACCTGCTGCTGGAGCAAACCCCAAATCCATGGTCTGGTGGGATTCCATATCTGCTGCTGGAGCAAACCCCAAATCCATGGTCTGGTGGGATTCCATATCTGCTGCTGGAGCAAACCCCAAGTCCATGGCATGGTGGGATTCCATATCTGCTGCTGGAGCAAACCCCAAATCCACCCCGTGGTGGGATCCAGCATCTGCTGCCGGGGCAAAGCCAAGCTCTGTCCCCGGGGCGGACACGTCATTGACACCTTTGGGAGGGCTGGCTTCAGGTGCAGGAGAAAACCCCACATCCGTGGCCTGGAAAGGGTTGGCTGCTGCTGAAGGAGCAACTCCAGCCTCTGGAGCTTGGGGAGGTTTGGTGTCTCCGGCGTGGACAGCCCCGGCCTTTTCTGTGGGAAGGGACGCGGCGTCGGGAGCGGGAACAGAGGCTGCACCTGCCCGGGAACACAGGCACACAAATCAGGGAAAAATGCAACAGAAACACCTGAGCTGCTGCTTTCTGGCTGGGGAGGACACAGGGTTCACTCCCTGTGTCTCCTCTTGTCTCTCAGCACCACTTCCTCCCCGCTGCCAGCAGTGCACTCCCGTTGTTCCAGCCCTTGGGTCACTCCTGGATGCATCCAAGAGCTTTTCCTCCTGCAGCCCCATGTGCCCTGTCTGCATCCCTCACTGCAGCAGGGCTCCCATCTGCTCCCAGCCCACAGCAGCCAAGCATGGATTGTTTCTGTCCAAAACCTCCCTGATGCCACACAGCTGGCAAAGGGCCAGAGCTGCTGGATCTGCTGCCAGGAGCACATTCCAGCAGAACCCAGACAGGAATCACAGCGAGCGGCTTTCACGGAGTCCCAGCATGGTTTGGGTTGGAAGGGACCTTAAAGATGTCCCAGTTCCAGCTGCACTCCCTTGTCAGGGGCAGGGACACCTCCCACTATCCCAGGTTGCTCCAACCTGGCCTGGGACACTTCCAGGGATGGGGCAGCCTCAGCTTCCCTGGGAAATCTGTTTTCCCCTCTACTGCAGGACACAGAAAATGCAGAATCACCTGTGCAAGCGAGCCCAGCAGGTTTTCCATGAGCAGGGAAAGTCCTGACACACTCCAAAGCCACACACTTCACTGTAAACATGGTTTGTGCTGGTGGGGGGCCTTTGGTGCTCGAGCTGGAGCTCTGGCACTCCTGACACAAAAATCCTCCCACAAATCCCAAATTCCCTCTATTCCTTCAAACTGGCCTCGTTCATTTTTCACACGTTATCTCCTAACACTGAGCTGGTAGTTCCAAACCAACATTTGTCACTTCACAGCACAATCAAACCTCTGCTTTTAAGCTCCTATTTGCCTAAAATCCCCTTCAAGGAGGTTTTATTCAGTCAGGTTTTGTTTAATGTTTCGGCTGTCCAGAGGCAAGCTTTTCCAAATTATCAGTGCCAGGAGCACTGGATTTCTCTTCTGCAGCTCCTCATCTCGACAGCCCCAAGCTCTGCCCACCCTCTGTGTCCTGCAGCTCAGTGCCCTGAACATCTCCCATCTATTGCTGATGACCAAAAAATAACATTTCTACTGATTTTTTGAGTCACATCTAAAAATATCCTCCCCAACCAATGGAAAATGTATTAAATCTAAATTAGGGACTTAAACTGAAGTCAGAAAGAAATAGGAAAATGGCAAAGGTCCCTTTTAAAATGGTACTTAAGGATCCATTTAGATAAATATTTTAGTGAACCTAAACCAAAAGGATCCATCATGCACCAGTCCTCATTTGGGTTTGACTTTGTTGTGGGTTTTTTAAGTGATGATTTCATGGTCTTCTCCAAAAGAAAACGTAAAGATTGTGATTTTACACATGAATAAGACTGTAAATAAATAGATATTAAAAGCAGTATGGATGGTCCTTGGAGAATTATGGAAATGAGTGGGATAAAGCCTGAGGAAAATGGACAATGACTGGCACTAGGAGTCTGGGTATAAATATGTTAAAAATGTTTTTTTTTTAAATAGAGTCTTTCAAAATGACAGGTTTAAAGGTACTTGTGTATAGATCTGACACTTGGGGCCGTGGGTCAGGGGTGGCCTTGGCACTGCTGGGGAAGGGCCGGACTCGGTGATCTCAGAGGGCTTTTCCAGCCTAAACCCTTCCCTGGCTCTATGCTGTAACCACGTCCTCAGGATTTTCCTGGAGCTAAAACGTGGAGACAGCGAAGATTCATGGAATCAGCTCCTGGACTGGGACACACCTGAGCAGATTTGCTGCTTCTCCCTCAGGCGCCCCACACCTGCAGGCACAGCAGGATCTGCTGACACCTTGCTGTGCTTCCCTCAGGAGAGGCAATTCCGTGTTTCCCCACCACCCTTCAGGCCGCAGGGATTTACCTGGCGCTGCCCCCTTTGGTCCATCGGTGGCTGCAGCCTCTGCTGGCGACGCTGTGGCTGCAGCAGGAGCGTTGGCAGGCGCTGCTGCCGTCGGGCTCTCGGGCAGGCTCGTCCTTATGGCTTCTGCGGCTGCGGGGGGCACTGGAACACAGAGGGCTGGAATGAGCGCCTGGAAAGGCCTGGGCACACGGCTGCTCCCTGGAGCTGCTGGCATGTGGGGGACACTCCCGAGGTGGTGCCTCTGATGCCTGGGTTTTAACTTTTCTATTTGCCTGGTTCTGTAGTGCTTAGAGTGTGACTCTGGGGTTTCTTGTCGCTTGCTAATTTCTGCTCACTTCTGCTGGGCAGACATAACAAAGCCTCTCCGGGCCTGCTCTCCAAGGTCACCCAGACCACCCTAGGCCCAAAAAGTATAAACCCAAAGAGCCTCTAAGGGGGGCCATGGGAGGGGAAATGACATAATTCAACTGAGGCTTTAATTGGAAAAGTAACCCTGCTATGCAAATGAACCAAACCTATAAAGGTGTGAAGGACTCATGACCTGCTGTCCATCTTGGGGTCCATTTTTGGCAGTAGTCTGTGGCTCCCAGGGGGGACCTTTGAAGGCCTTTCAAATAAATACCTATTTTATTCTTTTACTCCTGTCCAGTCTCTGTGTCTAAGAGGCCTCTTAAGGCATCACCTCAGCCACCCTGGGGAGGGAACTCCCCCTTAGCTTCCCCAGCAGCTCAGAGAGAATCGGCTTTTATTGCCCACTCTCAGGAAAGTCATGTGTGCAGCACCCAGGAAAACTCCTGAATCCCGGGAGAAGTGGCAAAGTTGGGGAGTGTTGTTGTGTTACAAACCCTCCCAGTCCCACCCCCAGCTCCAGAAACATTTTCTACCCTGGAGCAGGGTTAAACTGTTCTCAGCTTCTTCATAGAAATAAAGATCCCATGTTTTATAATACACACAAATTCCCAATGGGATAACGTCCCAGTGGAGCTCCAAAGATTTAACTGTGACGAGAATCTAAAGATAATTGTAAAATCCCAGAAAGGTTTGGGTGGGAGGGACCTTAAGGATCACCCAGTGCCACCCCTGCCATGGGCAGGGACACCTCCCACTGCCCCAGGCTGCTCCAAGCCCCAATGTCCAGCCTGGCCTTGGGCACTGCCAGGGATCCAGGGGCAGCCACAGCTGCTCTGGGCACCCTGTGCTACAGGGAGGAATTCCTTCCCAATATCCCATCTAGCCCAACTCTTTTTCAGTTTGAAGCCATTCCCACCCCTCAAAGATTTCCATTCTGAACTGGTGTGAGCAGCAGAAACAGTGCTGTCCTTGCTCAGGTCCCAGTGGCTCTGTCACAGCCTCGTGTCCCTTGAGGAGGCAGACGAGGAGAGGAGCTGGTTCTGCTGCTCAGGAGCTCTCTACCAACACTTCCTGCAGATCAACCCAAAACTGTTTTTACCTGGTGGCTCAACAAAGAAGGAGGTATCTGGTCCCTTCATGTCCTGCTGAGCTCCCATCCAGTATTCTTCAGGTGCTGTGGGAAACAAACACACTGAGTCCAGCCTGACCCCACAGGGCTTTTACTTCCCCACTGGAAGGTCCTGACTCTGTTGGTTTGGGAGTTCATCCTCAGGGAACTTTTCAGTTCCCTCTAAGAGGCCCCAGAACATCCTGGTCTTCCACAATTACTGGGAGTGAAAGCTCCCCTCAGACAAGAGTTATACCCTGCACTGACCCCAGGACCCAAAAGTGGAGTTTCTTTCCTCAGTTCTCCTGCGGCAAGTGGCTCTGGGTGGCCCTGCCTGAGCAGGGGGGTTGGGAAGTTCCCTTCCAACCTCAACCATCCTGTGATCTCCTGATGTAATTCCAGACTTGTCTGGGTTGGAAGGGACCTTAAAGCTCATCTCATGGGCAGGGACATCTTCTGCTACCCCAGGCTGCTCCCAGCCCCTGTCCCGCCTTGGGCACTGCCAGGGATCCAGGGGCAGCCACAGCTGCTCTGGGCACCCTGTGCCAGGGCCTCACACCAGAACATTCCCCCTGAACCAAGAGCTGTCAATGCCAACAGGAAACTTTCTAATCTTGACTCATTTTATGTATCAACTCCCCACCAAGATTCTTTAGGACTCATAAACTGGGATTTTCCAGCTGCAAACCCTCCAAACCCGGCCAGTAAGAGAAAACATTTGCTTCTCACCTGCTTTTCCTGGCAGGAATTCTGTGCCTGACTCCAGGCCAATGAAGGCTGATGGGTCCAGAGCCTCTGCAGGGGAATACAGGGACCCCAGGAAAGGCTGTTCAGGTCCCATCATGGATCCATGGGGAGCTAAGGAAATAAAAAACCTTTTGTTAATCACCAGCCCTAATGACTCCTCTCCTAAATTTCAAGTCCTACCACACTTGGACTGTTCTGCTCAGCAGCAGCTCAGATAAATCTGCATCAAATGTTAGCTCTGCCTCATAAAGCATTGATTCTGTATTTTACAGAACTTTCTGACAAGGTGTAAGAGAGTAAACACAGGCAAATCATTTCCTTTGGCTTTCTGCTTCTGCTCCCTGGTAATCCCTGAATAATCCAATATTAATACAATAATCCAAGAGTTCAAATCCTCAAGAGCACTTTGTGGAAACAGTTCCTGAGTATCCGGGTTTTAGCCACAACAACAAGAGCAGGAAAAAAGCCTTGTGAATGTACAACCTCAATTTTCAGCACATGAAAGGCAAGAGAGGAAACTCCCCAGCTGGCAGCTGGAGAGGGGTGTCCAGCAGGAGCTCACCAAGGATGTCCCTGGAAGCATCGGCGTGGCCCGGGAACAGCGGCACGTTCTTCATGTCCGTAGGGAAGGACAAATCCGGCAGGTTCTCCCCTCTGTGGATGCTGAAGGGGTCTGGCAGGGACACAACCAGGCAGTGTCAGCACACAGGGGACGAGAACGTTATTGAAACAAGAGGATGAAGATGCACCAGATCCCAACGCTGCACTTCGGAGGAAAAGCTGCTTTTGGGATCATTTACCAGGAGCAAACACCTTCCCAATGAGAATTTACACCCAAAGTAACACTCAGCTGCTCAGGCTGATTCCTGGGGAAAGGGCATCACGGCTGATCCTGGAGGAACTGTGCCCTCCCCTCCAGGAGGAATCAGCTGCTTCTGCCCTGATGGACACATCCCGGGAACCTGAGTCAGGACAAGGGCCCAGCTCAGCCCAGAGCAGGGAAATGTGTGGGACCTCTGAGCTCTCCCAGCCAGGAACTGCATCCCAGTATGAACCGGGGTGATGGACTGGTGTTTTAACCAAGTTACTGGGAAACTAAAACATTTCCCAGTGTCCCAAGCAGACTGTCCCATCCCTGGCAGTGTCCAAGGCCAGGCTGGATGGGGCTTGGAGCAATCTGGGATAGCAGAAGGTGTCCCTGCCCACGGCAGGGCTGGAATGGGATGAGCTTTAAGGTCCCTTCCACCCCTGCCCTCTGGCACTGGGAAGCCATTCCCTGTGTCCTGGCTCTCCAGGCCTTGTCCCCAGTCCCTCTGCAGCTCTCCTGGAGCCCCTTTGGGCCCTGCAAGGGGCTCTGAGTTCTCCCTGTGTCCTTCCCTTCTCCAGGGGAACACCCTATTTCCAGACACTCGGATTTCCTCCAGTTAGACCCAGTTCAGAGGGATTTGATTGAGGGCTGTGGCTCATTTTCATGCCAGATGTGCTCCCTGCAGGGCTGACAGCCCAGCCTGAGGTGCTCCCATGTGTGCTGGGATGTCAAGATCAGGTGAGCTGAGTGAATTCCTTCATAAACCTGTCAGGTTATTTGAGATGCCAAGACAACATCTTGCCTTGGAGCAACGAGCAGAATACTTTGATTTCAAGCTGTTTAGAACAGTATTGCCAGGCCTGAACAACTGCCTTCTTCCCAATTAAAAAATCAACCCCAAAACCAAGGGAAAAAAGAAAAAAAGATCATGACTGAAACAAGTTTAAAACTAAAAGAGATCCTGCTGATGTTCCCTCCTTGCCCAGCAGTTGGATGATAGGGAAAAAATGGGCAATAGATCTCTGGGCAAACCCCATCTCTGCTCCAGAGGGAAAAGGGGAGAAGTGGGAGGGCTGGAATTTCCCCTGTTTCTCCCCAAGGAACAAGGATTGTTACAGGGATGGTGGTCAGGAGATCCTTTACACCACTGGCCAGAGAATCCTCTCCTTGGGAGGGAAATCATCCTCCCATTTTCCAAAGAGTGGATGGAAATTATTTAAATATTGAATAAACCCACAGACTCCTCTGAGTCTGATGTTCCCATTTTTCTCCTTTTGACAAGTCCTTAAAGCTGCTCTGTGCCCTCTGATCCCTCTGCTCCATTATGGGAACTCTAAACAATCTCATTTATATCAACACAGGGAACTCTTTGATCCTGAACTTTATGTGGAGCCTGTACAGGTGTGCAGGACACTCCAAGGACATGAAACCTAAAGAAATGTGGTTTCATGCAGCAAATAAACCAAAAAATTCACATTATTCAGGCCAAAAGAACATTGGGTGATGAGTCAGGTATGTAAATTGTTCCTAATTAATGAATTTGACATCTGGCTCTTGAGCATAATGAAATCAATGTCCCATTCCTGCACCCACATGGCAACAGGAGGAAAACCCAACAAACCTGTGGCTCTTCCAGTTCTTCCCTGAATCATTCCCTACCCTTGTAAAAATGTATCAGTTCTTCACAGAATCTCTTACAGAGATTCAGACAGTAAGAAAATCATGCACTAAGCAGGCCTACAGTACTCAAAAATATATTAAAAAGAGAAATTCCATCCTGTATCTTTCCAGGTTGATTGCCTGGGGTAAGCTGGGCAGGACACACATTTCCCAGGTGCTCCTGGAGCCAGCAAGCAATTTAATTTCAAAGAATGAGGGGAAAAAAGTGAGCAAATTGAGGGGAAGCTGCTGGGTGAAAGTGTATCAGTTTGTGGGGTCGGGTTTCACAAGGTCCAGCTCATTTTCAGGAGCATCAGCAGCTGCAGAGGCTGCGGGGACAGCCCGAGCTGCACTGCAGGGCAGGGTGTGACAGAGGGATGGGCACTGCCCGGAGCCTGGGGACGCTGCAGTCCAGAGGGATGGGTATGGGGAGGTTTGCACTGAAACCCACAGTTCTCACAGCAGCTCAGCTGTGGGAGTCCCTCAAAACTGCTCCTGGCGTAGAATCCCAGAATTATTGGGGTTGGAAAAGACCTCCAAGATCATCAGCTCCATTTTTTGACCAAATACCCCCAAAAGACATCACAAAATGCTGTGTCTGCTTGGGTTTTGGACACTTCCAGGGAGGGGACTCCACCCCTGCCCCTGGGCAGCCCCTTCCAACACTTAACCACTCTTTCAGTGAAGGAATGTTCCCAATATCCAACCTGAGCCTCCCCTGGCCCAGCCTGAGGCCGTTCCCTCTCCTCCTGTCCCTGTTCCCTTCGAGCAGAGCCCGACCCCCCCGGCTGCCCCCTCCTGTCAGGGACTTGTGCAGAGCCACAAGGTCCCCCCTGAGCCTCCTTTGCTCCAGGCTGAGCCCCTTTCCCAGCTCCCTCAGCCCCTCCTGGTGCTCCCTGTAGGACCATGGATGGTCTGGGCCCAAGACCTGATGACTCTTTTGGACTCGTGCTCTGTGCAGGGTTGGTTTTGAGAGGGTAAATGTTGAACAAGCTGCAGAGAGTGGGGAGCAGAACAAGAAGGGCTTTGCCTTTCAGATGTGCATCGAATTGAACTTTCGGTAACATTTTCCAGATGGGCAGAAACTTCGTGGTTCACAAATTATACAGCTGGGCTCGTGTCCAGCCGCTGGCACAGCACCCCCAGGGCCTTTCCCAGGATTCCAGCCCCTCTGCCCCAGCCTGGAGCGCTCCATGAGGTGACAGAGCGCTGAGGGCAGGACCTGGCTCTTGGCCTGGCTGACCCTCACCCTGCTGGCCTCAGCCCACGGATCCAGCCTGTCCAGATCCCCCTGTGGAGCCTTCCTGCCCTCCAGCAGATCCACATCCCACATCCCACATCCCACCCAGCTCAGTGCTGGCCATGGCTCACAGAGGGTTCACTGCACACCCCCACCCAGATCCCAAATGAAGCCACTGAGCAGGGCTGGGCCCGGCCCCGAGCCCGGGGAACCCAGGGGTGTCAAAGGCAGGGGAGCAGAAGCCCCCACAGGGATGGAGCCAAGAATGGATGAGAATGAACTCCAGCCAGGAATCCACGAGGTCCCCCAGCTGCTAAGATCAGGGATGCTCCAGGCCCCTGAGCCATCCTACCAGCCATGTCCATGGGTTTGAAGCACAGGTCCCTCTCCTCTGCTGACCAGGAGTCGTTGCGATCCAGGAACTCTTTGTAGGACATCTCCTCATCCATGATTTCTCCTGGGAATACTGACACGGGAGAAGAAAACCACCCAGTCAAAAGCCAAACATTAAAATATTTTAAATGGATCGCTGCACCATGTGACACTGGGATGTGACATCCCCAGGTAAGAAGGACTGGCAGCCAAATCAGAGACCATAATATTCATTTTTTACTGTGGCTCTTCAAATACAAGCCACAGAATAATGGGGATTTCTGTGTCCTGATGCACATATAAGATCAAGAAAGGACGCACATGGAAGTGCTCCAGTTGTACAAAAGAAACAAAACCGTAAGTCCTGAAGCTTTAAACAGGACAAACTCAGTGGAAAGGCTCAAAAACAATACCCAGACTAATGACTTTTAGCTTTATTTTCATTTTAAGGAGGCCTGAATTTGTCAACTCTTCTGTAGACATTAGAGTTTTAAACTGGCTCCAGTTTCCTCTGGAAAGAAACGCAGAAATATTTACAGTGACTCCTTCTCTCACCCCCAGTAAAACATTCTCTGCTCTCCTGCCAATACATCTCTTCGTGCTTTCAGTATTTTTACCTTCACTTAGGCTGCAACACCTGCAAGCCTGGAGCTCAGGAGAGGAAATTCATCACAAAATACCCCTGACTACAACCCTTAATTCAGTGCAAAACTGCAGTTAATAAAAACAACCCCAATGGTAAGGCACAGAGGGAGCAGAAGGGAAGAATTCATTAAAAACATGACCCTGCTCTGTAAAAGCAACAGCCTGGAGGTGCCCGGCAGGCTGGGAGCTCACAGCAAGGCGGGCAGAGATCCAACTCCAAAAACTATAATAATAACAATAATAATAATAATAATAATAATAATAATAAAGTGATTGAGAAAGAATGAGATGAAAAATGGCTTTTGTGGGGTTTGGGGTTTGTTTTACATCATTAAACAAGGAACAGCCACCAGTACAAATCATCAGTGGGTTCAACAATCGCTCAGAGAGTTCGGGTTAGAAGAGCAGGGGGGGATTCCTTGGAACTTGAAACATGTCCAAGCCTCTGACTAGGGGTGAATTTTAAATATTACTTCTAATTCATCATATCATTAATCATATTAATTTAATTATAATTTAAACAATAAGTGAAATGATAATACATTCCACAATAATATATTGCAAAATTTATATATGTTATAAATATATGTAATATATAAGTATATATATGCTATATATACATTATATAGCATATATACTATCTATATTATCTATACTTTATATTTTATGTTTTCATGCATGTTATATTATCTAAAATATATTGCAATATATATTTGATACTGTATCGTTTATATATTTTCATGTGGTTTATATTATATTTTTATACATAATATAATTTTTATATATTTATAAATAGATGTAAGTTATAAATTATATATCATTCTATATATTTTTAATTTATAGACACACTGACATATGAATATAAATATATATGTATATAAACACATAAATACATATGAATAAAAATGAATATGAGTAATGATTAATATAACAAATCTGAATATTACTTCCAGACAGGCCCTGGAGCTCCAAACGCCGCTGTGGCCCCGGGGTGTGGCCCCTGTGAGCTCAGGGCCGTGTGACACTGTGTGTGTGTGACACTGTGTGTGACACTGTGTGTGACACTCTGTGTGTGTGTGTGACACTGTGTGTGCGTGTGACGTGTGTGTGTGTGTGACGTGTGTGTGTGACATTGTGTGTGTGACACTGTGTGTGTGACACTGTGTGTGTGTGTGACACTGTGTGTGTGTGTGTGACACTGTGTGTGTGACACTGTGTGTGTGTGTGACACTGTGTGTGTGTGTGTGACATGTGTGTGTGACACTGTGTGTGTGTGTGTGACATGTGTGTGTGTTGTTGTGTGTGATAGTGTGTGTGGTACAGTGTGTGTGTGTGACAGTGTGTGTGTGTGTGACGTGTGTGTGTGTGACACTGTGACACTGTGTGACACTGTGTGTGTGTGACAGTGTGTGTGTGACAGTGTGTGTGTGTGACAGTGTGTGTGTGTGTGACGTGTGTGTGTGTGACACTGTGACACTGTGTGACACTGTGTGTGTGTGACAGTGTGTGTGTGACAGTGTGTGTGTGTGACAGTGTGTGTGTGTGTGACGTGTGTGTGTGTGACACTGTGACACTGTGTGACACTGTGTGTGTGTGACAGTGTGTGTGTGACAGTGTGTGTGTGTGACAGTGTGTGTGTGTGTGACGTGTGTGTGTGTGACACTGTGACACTGTGTGACACTGTGTGTGTGTGACAGTGTGTGTGTGACAGTGTGTGTGTGTGACAGTGTGTGTGTGTGTGACGTGTGTGTGTGTGACACTGTGACACTGTGTGACACTGTGTGTGTGTGACAGTGTGTGTGTGACAGTGTGTGTGTGTGACAGTGTGTGTGTGTGTGACGTGTGTGTGTGTGACACTGTGACACTGTGTGACACTGTGTGTGTGTGACAGTGTGTGTGTGACAGTGTGTGTGTGTGACAGTGTGTGTGTGTGTGACGTGTGTGTGTGTGACACTGTGACACTGTGTGACACTGTGTGTGTGTGACAGTGTGTGTGTGACAGTGTGTGTGTGTGACAGTGTGTGTGTGTGTGACGTGTGTGTGTGTGACACTGTGACACTGTGTGACACTGTGTGTGTGTGACAGTGTGTGTGTGACAGTGTGTGTGTGTGACAGTGTGTGTGTGTGTGACGTGTGTGTGTGTGACACTGTGACACTGTGTGACACTGTGTGTGTGTGACAGTGTGTGTGTGACAGTGTGTGTGTGTGACAGTGTGTGTGTGTGTGACGTGTGTGTGTGTGACACTGTGACACTGTGTGACACTGTGTGTGTGTGACAGTGTGTGTGTGACAGTGTGTGTGTGTGACAGTGTGTGTGTGTGTGACGTGTGTGTGTGTGACACTGTGACACTGTGTGACACTGTGTGTGTGTGACAGTGTGTGTGTGACAGTGTGTGTGTGTGACAGTGTGTGTGTGTGTGACGTGTGTGTGTGTGACACTGTGACACTGTGTGACACTGTGTGTGTGTGACAGTGTGTGTGTGACAGTGTGTGTGTGTGACAGTGTGTGTGTGTGTGACGTGTGTGTGTGTGACACTGTGACACTGTGTGACACTGTGTGTGTGTGACAGTGTGTGTGTGACAGTGTGTGTGTGTGACAGTGTGTGTGTGTGTGACGTGTGTGTGTGTGACACTGTGACACTGTGTGACACTGTGTGTGTGTGACAGTGTGTGTGTGACAGTGTGTGTGTGTGACAGTGTGTGTGTGTGTGACGTGTGTGTGTGTGACACTGTGACACTGTGTGACACTGTGTGTGTGTGACAGTGTGTGTGTGTGACAGTGTGTGTGTGTGTGACGTGTGTGTGTGTGACACTGTGACACTGTGTGACACTGTGTGTGTGTGTGACACTGTGTGTGTGACACTCTGTGTGTGACACTCTTTGTGTGTGTGACACTCTGTGTGTGACCCTCCCTCCGTGTGTCCCCATTCCTGGCCGTTCCCAGAGCTCCCCTCAGCAGGCCCTTCCCAGCTCAGCCCGGGAAAGGCAGGAGCTTTCCGGGGTTTTTCAGGTCCCTGTGAGGGTCCCACGGAGGGAAGGGCCACGTGCTCGGGGCCACAGCGGTGCTGGCACCGCGTCCCCAGTGCCACCCTGGGCAGGAGCGGGCCACGGGCTCTGCCTGCCCCTGTCCCAGCGTCCAGACCTGGGTGTCCCACAGCAAGAACCCACCCAGTTCCACCAGAGCAGCGCTGGGCTCCAGCAGGAGCTCCCAGGTGTCCAACAGAGCCTCTAAAGGTGCTGCTCCAAGGAAATCCACACCCAATGCATTTCTCACGCTTACACGCACTCGAAGGCCAGAGGCTGGGAATCAAAGGCTACTTCCAGTAAACACAAGATCCTCCACTCCTTGGCTCCCACGTAAACACGACCCAGAGCAGGCACTGCAGCCCTGCCCTTGAACACATCGAGCCCCGAGCACGTCTGGAGCTGCTCCCCCTCCTGAGCAGCCCTGCAGCTGCTGCAGCCCCCAAAGCAGCGGGATTTGGCACGGGGACGCCGCTTTTCTGCCAGTGGCTTTTTGTTGTT
>NW_008238653.1:321541-324102 GCF_000691975.1 Corvus brachyrhynchos
AGGAGCAGACAGAGGTTCCCAGGCCAGGGTTACACCAGCTCTGCCTGCCCTGTGACAAAGGAAGGGGGACACCAACCCCCCATGTGTCCCGTGGAAAATCCAGCCTGGGCAACACTGCCTGAGCATGGAGCAGCTAAAAGGCTGAAAATTAAAGGAGAAAATGTTTTATTAATATTTTATTTGGTAATATAATGTAATTTTGGTAATATTTTATTTAGATTTGCAAAGTGCTTTGGAGATAAAGTGCCACTGCAATGTGTCAAGAGACATTATTATTATTTACCATTACTTGTGGTACAGAACAGCAAGAGATTTAATTAGATTCCATCCTAAATTCCTCTAGACAGGAGCCTGTCATTTGTGTGTCTATAAAACTATCTAAAGCAAAAAAAACCCAGAGGACACTAAAAGTCCTTGACAATGTGAGGAAGAGCCTGGGAGCAGTTAAAAACATTCAAGAACTTCTTCAAAGATGATACTATGATATTATGATATTATGACATTAACTGAGTGCTGGTTGGACCCACACTGAGGCTGATGGAGAGCTTGACCCACTGCTTGAACTCTAAATATTTGAAACAAATCTATTTGTTAGCACTTAAAAACACCTTGGCATATTGGCATGATTACAGATTTCACAGGAAAGGACATAAAATTAGGGTCAGAAAGGTAAACCAGAAGAACCCCCTCCACTTTGGGGGTTTTTCAGTAGCCAGGTTGTGTTCATGCCTTTAAGTACAGAGGGGAACCCCACCCGGGGCTGGAGAAGGAGGGAGCAGCAGGAGACAAAAGGAATTGTAATGGGAAATATTTCCATGTGACATCAGATGAAACCAAGTTGAGCAAAAACTCTGTTTGCAAGCGCTGAGCTCCAGCAAAGCCCCAGAGCTGGCTGGAAGCTGCATCAGGAGCAGTTGGGAGCTGCCTCTGCCAAATCCTTCGAAATCTAAACCCAAGACTGGAATATTCTTCACACAATATTTTCACAACAGATGCAAATTAAAAACCCAAACCAGCCACTGCTTCCCAGCAGGAACCCCAGTGCAAGGAGGGATCCAGGCAGCTCTGGAGCAGGGAGAGGCTGGAGCAGGGCCAAGCCTGGATCAGCCACCGCTCCCTGGGCCAGCCAGGACCGAGCTACCCCTGCCAGAGCCAGGACAACAAAGATTTCTGGATCCCAGTCACCATCAGCAAAAGCCCCTCTGCTATTCCCAAAGTGTTTTCCAAGTTGTTTGCCATAAAGTGGACACTAATTTGTCATCCCCACCCCATCCCAATACTCAGTTTCCCCTTATCAAGCCAGGAACACAAAATGTGATCTCAGAACAGGGTCCCAAGGACTGGGAAAAGAGGATGCTTCAGTTCCAAACCCAACCTCCCCAAACACATGTTCTGCCTCTGACCTACCAACCAAAGACACAAAAGCAGCAAAAAGGAGAAGCCAAACTCTTCCACGGCCCAATGCTGCCAG
Source organism: Corvus brachyrhynchos (assembly GCF_000691975.1). Lineage (NCBI taxonomy): Eukaryota > Metazoa > Chordata > Aves > Passeriformes > Corvidae > Corvus > Corvus brachyrhynchos. The sequence goes on from NW_008238653.1 coordinate 323,013, forward strand.
TGCCTGCGGATGTGCATCGGCAGCAGATAACGCACTGCACACAAAATGCAAATCTGACAGATCCCACAGACCTGTAAAGCAATTTTAGCAAGTATTAAAGCTGGCTGATAGCTGAAAATCCGGTTACGAGCCCTGATAATATAAACCAGTGTAGGATTAGAGCTTACAAAGTCTTGCTTAAAGGAAAAAAAGACCATTAACAACGTACTTACAACGCAAACTTGCTTCTGAAAGTAAAAATAAGGATCCCATGCAAGTAGCACCTTCCCTGCGCTGATCCCAGGGCAGCACGAGGGTGGAACATTTAGCAGGGCTGCTGACGGTGTCGAATTGTTTGTTTGATCATCTCTCTGCAAAGGTCAGCACGGTCACATCAACCAGTTCACAGCTAATCCAGCCAAAAGTGCCCTTCTGGCCACCTCCCCACTGTGGGCGGCCTGCTGGGCTCGGACCTGGGGCAGGACAAGCTCCTGGAGCCGCTGTCACGCAGGACATCCCACGGGGAATGTCCAGGCAGGGCTCTCCGAGGAGAGGATTATGTGCTAAAGCCTTTTCGCTGCAGGAGATGCTAATCTTGGGAGGTCACTGGCCAGGACCTCCAGCTCGGGGTTAAGTATCTTCAAAATTAAGGAGTGAGCAGCCAGGAGAGGGCCCTGCCAGCTCCCAGCAGGGAAAATGGGGAAAGGGAGGCTTGGGAGCTCCATTCCTGCAGGGGATCTCACAGGGAATGTGCCCAGATCACCCCTGGGGTGGGTGCACCTCTCATGGAGGCAGAGTTGGCCTCGCTGGAATCACCACAAAGAGCAGAAGCTTTATCAGTCATGCCAGGAAACTCCCATCTGTCTCCAAGGGAATGGAAGTCCCCCACACACACATCCCCCTCTGCAGGGTGGGGTGTCTGCAGCCTTAAAAAGGAGCTTCAGAACCAGAGTCGGGGAATGGGTTGGGTGGGAAGGGACCTTAAGGATCATCCAGTGCCACCCCCTGGATGGGCAGGGACACCTCCCACTGTCCCAGGCTGCTCCCAGCCCCAATGTCCAGCCTGGCCTTGGGCACTGCCAGGGATCCAGGGGCAGCCCCACCCAGCCCG
>NW_008238653.1:324163-326704 GCF_000691975.1 Corvus brachyrhynchos
CGCCCGGCCCTCCCCTCTGGCACGGGAAAGCCATTCCCTGGCTCCTGTCCCTCCATCCTTGTCCCCAGTCCCTCTGCAGCTCTCCTGGAGCCCCTTTAGGCCCTGCAAGGGGCTCTGAGCTCTCCCTGGAGCCTTCTCTTCTCCAGACTGGACGCTTTAAGGATTCTACACGAGATTTAGACTTGTTTTGGGAGCTCTTGGTGCCTGTGTGAGGAACTGCCTGTGCTCAGGACAGTCACTACCAGGAGCAATTCTGATTCCCATCCGAGGGGTTCATGGGACCTTTGCCTGCATGTCCCATCTCATTTTCAGGCACACACTCCTTCAATCTGCTGCTCAGTGGTGTTGTACAGGATGAGACCTACCTGGAGCATCAGGTAAAAACCCTGACAGGCAGCCAAGACATTCCAGGGTCTCCTTCCCTTGCTCGGGACATTATTTCCAGACATTATTTAGGGTAAGGGAGGCAAAATCCTCACCTGAAAGGTCGCAGGGTACCTCCCCCAAGATGCTCAGGCTCCCTTTGTGCCTGCTGGCTTTGGAGCAAACAGGGAGTATCTTAAATATATCCCCTCAATATTTTATCATCAGTCTCATCATCTTGTAAAATGAAATATTGTCTAGTTCAGTTCAGAGTGAAGGGTCTGAAAATCCCTGTGAGTGAGTTTTGCAGACAAGCTTCACTAATCCCCAAATCTAAGGGATAAGCACAGACAGGAACTACATGGAAGAAGATGTCACCCAGCCACCCAAAGGGAGGTTGCACATTTTTATCCAAGAGGATAAGAGCTCAAGATTCCAAGAAGTTTTTGCATTTAAAGAGTATCTAAAGCACTAAGCTGGCAGCCCTGACGGAGGACAGTTCACCCAGAGCAGAGCTGTCAAAGCTGGTTACCCCCTCCCTTCCCTCTTGTCAAACTGAAATGCAGCAACTCCGTTTTATTGAAAACTGAAATCTGAGGGGACTGGACACTGGGCAGGTTGGCCAGAGAGGCTGTGGGGTGTCCAGCCCTGGGGATAGCTCCAAACCCAGCTGAGCAGAGCACGAGCAGAGTCTGCTTTCCCTGCTCTGGGCAAAGGTGTCATGCTTAGGATGTCAGAGGTTCCTTCCAGCCTCCTGAGCCTTCACAGGCTCTTCAGATTCAGTTTTGGAGAAGGAGATACCTCAGGGTTTGCAAAGTTTAACTCCCAGGGGCCAGTGCTGAGCCCAAAACTGGCTGAGGTTACACAAAATACTTCAACTTCATAGAATGTCAGAATGGTTTGGGCTGGAAGGGACCTTCAAGATCATTTCATTCCAACCTCCCACTGTCCCAGGCTGCTCCAAGCCCCACTGTCCAGTCTGGCCTTGGGCACTGCCAGGGATCCAGGGGCAGCCACCGCTGCTCTTGGCCGGGCCACCCTCCCAGGGAACAATTCCTTCCCAGTATCCCATCCATCCCTGCCCTCTGGCAGTGGGAAGCCATTCCCCTTGTCCCGGCACTCCAAAGTCCCTGCAATGAGAAGCAAATTAAATTCCACCACTGAATTGGATGGGAAGAAGAAGATCAGGACTCTATTAAGAGCCCTCAAGAAACTGCAGGGCACTTCAGAGGGTGCTGACAGCTCCAGAAGGGTTTCACTGCTCTCCCTCTGAAATCCCATGCGGTTACATAATCCCGAATGCTAAAAGGGCTCTGTGCGTACGACTGTCAGAACCCGTATCTCCAAACTTCAGAGATGCAAAGTCAGTAACTTGAAAGTTCAACACAAGGTTCATCCTTTCCCTTGTAAAAAAAAAATGCAGTTGCTACAGTTTCTTGTGCAGCATTTTCCCTTCCTTACTTCTCCTTCCCAGAGGGAATTTTCCGGCAGGCAGCGAGTGCTCTGTCATCAGCTGGGAGGCGGAACCACGGAGGTGCACAGAGCTCCCACCTCCCACCCTCTGCTCTAATTGCTCCATGTTTGTTCTGCTGCTCCTGCTTCCCGCTGGGAATGTCAGCTGCTCCGGAAGTGAGTAATCCTCAGCACAGCTCGGATTTATCCCTCAGCATCCCAGACCATGGGACAGCACAGCTCCCACCTCGCCAGACCCCCATCCAGAACCACCCTCGACAGACCCCTCATCTTTTAATAACAGAGGCACCTGAAGCTCTATTTTTAAACAGAAGACTCACTAAAGACTTATTTCCACAGCACTGGGAGCTGGAGAGGGACTGGGGACAAGGCATGGAGGGACAGGAGCCAGGGAATGGCTTCCCACTGCCAGAGGGCAGGGATGGATGGGAGATTGGGAAGGAATTGTTCCCTGGAAGGGCAGGGAGGTCCTGGCACAGGGTGCCCAGAGCAGCTGGGGCTGCCCCTGGATCCCTGGCAGTGCCCAAGGCCAGGCTGGACATTGGGGCTGGGAGCAGCCTGGGACAGTGGGAGGTGTCCCTGCTTGGGCTTTTTGCTTGGTTTTTCTCAGCCAAGTGGTACAACTAAGGCAGTTCTCCTGTTTCCTAAAGCCACAAGCCTTCTGCACATCCTTGGCAGGGAATATTTCAATCCACAGCCAGGCAC
>NW_008238653.1:326726-332078 GCF_000691975.1 Corvus brachyrhynchos
AGGCCCAGCGTGAGGTGCAGGTGATACAGGAACATCTGTAGGGATGTCTCCCAGGCAGGGAAACCCCAGAGCAGCAACACCAGGACTGAGCCAGCTGAATCCCTCCCCACTCCCTGGCCTTACATCCCACCTCGGAACTGAGGAGAAGAACCCACAGGAAGGTCTGTGGACACCCTGCCCTGGCTGCCTTGCCTGATACGCATGAAGTCAAAATTAGATCAATTCTGAGGCAAAAGACTCAGAGTGAGGAGTGGGCACACGAGGCCTGTCCAAACCCCATTGTGCTGGCACAGGGGAGAGCCCCAGAGATCCCAAAATCTTGGAATCATCCAGGTTGGAAAAGCCCTCCAAGGCCATGGAGTCCAGGCTGTGCCCCATCCCCACCTTGTCCCCAGCTCAGAGCTCTGAGTGCCACCTCCAGGTGTTCCTTGGACACCTCCAGGGCTGGGCACTCCAAACCTTCCTGGGCAGCCCCTGCCAAGGCCTGAGCACCCTTTCCAGGAAGGAATTCCCGCCGTGCGCCTCCCCGGGCCCAGCCTGAGGCCGTTCCCTCTCCTCCTGTCCCTGTTCCCTGCGAGCAGAGCCCGACCCCCCCGGCTGCCCCCTCCTGTCAGGGACTTGTGCAGAGCCACAAGGTCCCCCCTGAGCCTCCTTTGCTCCAGGCTGAGCTGTGAGCACCAGCTGGAGCCTCTCCTCCTCCCTGTCCAGCCTGGCCACAGCTCCTGAGCACGGAGATCTCACAGCCAGGAACACAAAGGGCTGGGAGTGACGTGACAGAGATCCCAAGAGACAAAACCTTTGTGTAAAATAAGGATCACCTGCACGTCCATGAAATCTCCCACCGAGCTGTGCTGCTTTAATGCCCTACAGAAGGCTCCTGACTCCCACAGCAGCCTGGAAGGAACTCCGAAGAGTTCTGGGGGGAATTACAGCCCCCCCATGCCCAGTGCCACCCCGGAGAGGGACAGTGTGTCCCCCTGTGCTGGCCCACAGTGACAGTGCAGTCTGCAGAGGCAGCTGTGACCCGCGGGGCTGTCAGCCCGTGTTCCGAGCTGGGAACGGCTATGTCCCCTGAAAGGGCTGCTGCCAAATTTAACCAGCTTTATCCTGATTCAGGGAATGCTCCAGTTCAAACGCTGCATTATGAGGTCCTCCGTGGGCCAGAGGCTGGAGCAGATCTCAGCCGCGGCACTCGCTCACGCTGAGGAGTCTGCCCGTGCTCCACTTTAATCCAGGGTCAGGAGAAGTGCAGGACACTGCAGAGCGGCAGCCCTGGAGAAGAGCAGAGGCAGCAGAAAGGAACCAGTGTAAGGGCTCGTTCAGCAAAGGTCACTGCTGAGCTTGGTGCTCAAACCCTTCAAACAGGGATACAGGGAGACAGGAATTGCCACCCTGGAGGGGTTTACAAGGAAGGCAGGTCTGGAAGTTCCTTTCCCCCAGGAAAATGGAAGTAGTCTCTGGAACAGGGACACAGATCTCCCCATAGCCTCTGGAGAGGGGGGAAGGATGAGCAAACATTACCTGACACACACCAGAGTCAGAGAAGGAACGCAAGAGTTTGGAAGGTGGGCAGGACCTGCATGAGCAGGAGCAGCTGTAATGGAGCTGTGAGCTGCAGAACGTGCTCTGGTACCTCCCAGGCGAGCGGTGACTCCCTGGGGATGAGGAGCAGAGGACTGGCACAGGTTGCTCAGACAGGTTGTGGATTCCTATCCCTGGAAGCGTGCAAGGCCAGGCTGGACAGGGCTTGGAGCAACCTGGGATAGTGGAAGGTGTCCCTGCCCATGGCAGGGGTGGAACCAGATGGATTTTAAGGTCCCTCCAACCCAAACCATGCTATGATTCTGTGATTCTACTCTTGCTCAGTAAGAGGCCCAGGAATAGCCTCCAGTTCAGCCAAGATTCTGGGCTGGTACCAGACACAGTTCAGGGAATCCTGAGCTGCAGCCTGGGGTGATGCCAACACCTGCAGAGGGTTCAGGACACCACAAACACAGAAGAGCAGCCAAACCACCATCTGCTGCCAGTCTGCACACAGGACTGGGACTTGCAAAGTGCCTCCTGCTCCCAGGAAATCCAAGAGCCACAGAGTGGATTAAAAAAAAATGCCTGAGGTATAAAAAGTCAGCAAAATTCCCAAATGAAAATATCCCCTACTTCCCACTGCTGATGATCTGCTACCTCCTGTTGAAGAACCCAAACCTTCCCTAAGCTTTATCCTTCTGAGACCCAACCACATGTACCCAAACTACCATAAAAAGTAAATCTGCAGATTTCTCTTCAGCTGAACACAAAGTGCTCCTTTATCTTCAGATCCTAAGGCAGCCCAGGATTTCTCCTCACACCGTGCCCACACCAGACAGACCAGCGCAGCTCTGCTCTCTCCACAGGCTGATATCTGAGCTGTCTTTCCAAGGGTCAGGAACATACCACATGTTCCCCACGTCCCCAGACTGTTTCCCTCATCCTGGCCCTCCCAGGAGCAGCTGGAGCAGCACCAGAGCCCAGCTCCCACAGCCATCACTCCGGCAGGACACGGCCGACGCTCCCCGCGCTGAGCCACGGCTGCTCCGAGCTGCTGCAGCCCCAAATCCTCCCCTGACAACATCCAAGAGCTGAATTCTCTTTTTTTTTAATGCAATCAGGGCCAGAGAAGAAAACAGAAATACGTAAAAGCAGCACTTACAGTCTCTGCTGGGGATCACAAGCTCCAAGTGTGCTCCTTTGAGAGTCACTGTTTACAGAACCACGAAGGAGAACAAGGTCCACACACCAGCTCACTTGATCCACTAACAGCACTTCTCAAGAGCTATTTTCTCTGACTGAGGAGGGCACAAAACTCTTGACTCTTCTCAAAACTTATGGCAAATAAAATACATGAAGAAAACCTCCTCACTGCACCATGCTGTAGCTACGCCTCGTCCGCTGCCTCCTCAGACTTTTATCACTCCAGCTGCTTCTTTCTGGTTGTGTCATTACTTGTTCTAGCATCTTTTAATGAAATGGGTTACAAATGAATAATGCTTCACTCCCCTAGCCCAGAGTGGTGCCTGCCCTCTCCATCACCTGGGAACACCCATCCCCATCCTGGAGCTCCCCTGGGTCCCAGGTGCTGATCCCTGGCCTGGATGGAGCCTGTGCTCCAGCCCTTATCAAATGATAAACACCAGAACTAAAGCAGGCAAGGGGCCGAACCCTGCAGCCTCTTGTGCACCATCTCCCCCTCCATTTCACAGTTTTCCTCCTTCTTCCAACCTTCTCTTATCTCCAGTAAATGAGAAATCCTTTTCTTTTGGCTCCTGCACTTCGGTGCTTGTAAATCACTGTGCACATAATCTGGGGAGCTGTTAAATCTCTCTGGCTCGAAGTCCTTGCTTCCATTTTTATTAATTTCTTCCTTTTCTTCCAGACTCCTAAAAGCATTGGACACAGCCTCCTTGGAAATGGTCTGTGAATGTCTTTCCTATCCACACAAATCACTTCCCTCCACTAGTTTTGTAGCACTTCACCTTCCCAACAGATTTAACTCCTGCCATCCCTGACTGCCAAGATGAATTTAAATTTATTGCCCTTTTCTCCCTCCTGCTCATATTTATTGCCTAAAAACAGCCAATTCTATCCTATTCCTTGTTTCCCCCCTTTCCTCACCCAGCTGTCCTAAGGGAAACCATGCAGCAGCTCCATGATTAACCCTTCTCTTTAGTTCAGAACATCCCAACTCCTTAGTTCAGCTTGGGAGCCAACACTTGCCCCAAGAGCTGTCAGTGAGGAAGCCCCTCTGAAGGAATTATAAATATGCAAGGAGTGTGGGAGCTCTGGATAACATCCCTGTAATCCTGCCCCACGTTCCGCCACACGGTATCGGCAATTCCAGCCCGGAATCCCAGCATTTGATTGCTGCTTGGATGCAAAATGCTTCATTTCTTTTGACCTGCACATTTTGGCACTTGCACTCTGCTTCACGTGAGAGGAGCCATTCAGAAGTGACAATATTTACTGTCACCCTTGAAACACACAAACACACACACATATATACATCTGTATATACTCATACGTATTTTTTCTCCTCCTTCCTGGATCCCACCTGTGGGTGCACAGCCACAAAGCCCCCCCCACGTGTTTGTTGTGCAGAATGAGATGGTGATAATGGAAATAAGGGCTTAAAATAGCAAATTTCCCTTCAGCACTCGAGTGCTGTTTGTTTGTGGCTGCGATTCCAGCAGCCCATGCTCACACACATCGCCCTGACCTACTTTCAGCTTTCCCAATCCCGTGGCAGAGGCAGCGAGGAGCTCGCAGGAGGAATCAGAAGCAGTCAGGAGAAATCTCTCTGCCACGTTTGTAATAGAGTTTTATGGCCATTAATTCCAGCTAGTGTCAAACTAATGACACAAGGGACATCAAAGCATGAAGGCATTTACATAATACCGGAAGAATCTACAATTCTATTACTGTTTATTCAGGCAGCTTCTGCTTGAGAAGGAGGAAGATGACACGCTGTCTGTGCTCTTTTGAAATCATTCTAATTTACAGCCCTGCAGAGAGGCAGCCAGTTTTCTAGGAATTCTTTAATTCCTCACTAAGGAGTTTCTGATGTTTTGAAATAAACCCTGCCAATTTGATTTTCCTCTGGAAATCTAACAAATAAAGTGCTTTTATTCCTGTGGTCGAGCCCTGAGACACCGAACCCGGCGTCTGAGGGAGCAGTTCACCCCAAAGCAGGGCTGCTCCGGGGGAGCTCCCACCCAGCCACCACGGACACGGGGGACAAGGCAAACAAACCAGGGGCTGTTCCTCAGATCCGTGCTCTGATGTTGAACTGTCTCACCCAGATGGAGCTGACAGAGCGGGGCCGGGGCCGGGAGCTGCGGCAGAGGCACGGCGGTGCCGCGGTTTGACGGTGACGCGAGCGGACGTTTCCAGGGTTCTGGGAGACGTTGCCGGCCTGTGCGGCCCCAGCACTGAACACCCTGCAGGGCACGGCTCAGCCAGCCCAGACGAGTCCCCTGGCTCGGGCTGGGGTTGGGAAAAGCACAGCAGAGCACACCAAGTGCGACCTTCAAAGCCAGCCAGACCCTGCCCTGCACCCCAGGCACGGATGAGAAGGTGCCACCGACAGCGCTGGGAGAGGGTCTGGTCACAGGTCAGCTGTGGGTGACTCCAAAGTACACCAGCAAGGGACAAAAAATCCTCCATCCCCGCCCTCCAGGTCCCTTTGGGGGTATGGTTTCAATTTGGAATTCACCACCAAAGAGATGAGCATTGAGAAGAAAACCCTGGAATAGTTTGGGTGGGAAGGGACCTTAAAGCCCATCCAGTGCCCACCTGCCATGGCAGGGACAGCCCCCCCCG
>NW_008238653.1:332142-337763 GCF_000691975.1 Corvus brachyrhynchos
CAGGCTGCTCCCAGCCCCAGTGTCCAGCCTGGCCTTGGGCACTGCCAGGGATCCAGGGGCAGCCCCAGCTGCTCTGGCAATTCCGGCCCAGCCCCTCCCCACCCTCCCAGCCAGCAATTCCCAATTCCCAATCTCCCATCCATCCCTGCCCTCTGGCACTGGGAAGCCATTCCCTGTGTCCTGTCCCTCCATCCTTGTCCCCAGTCCCTCTGCAGCTCTCCTGGAGCCCCTTCAGGCATTGCTGAACCTGCTCTTGGCTCTGGTGGTCTTCAGTTCATGGAGGTTTAATGCTGAAACCTCCTGACTTTGGCAGGACTGGAGACATTCCCAAGACGGAAAAGCAGCACAAGACTCAGGAGGTAAAAAATGGATGTGACCCCTGTGACCAGCAATTCTAAAATCACCACAAGAAACACAACTGCCAGTTGAAACCACTCAATAGCTCATTTATATTTATATTTATATTTATTTTTTTTTATGTGCTCTTAGCTGAAAGTCTGCCCAGGGAAATCTCATCTTCCTCAACTCTCAGCTACAAAATGGGGCAACTCTAATTTGGATCTTTCCATGGTTATTAGGTTCCCATTCATATTGAATCTGAGATTGTCTCTGGTAGAATACAGAACTGCACTAACTACCTGAAACTTCCAGTGATACACATAAAATTGCAGATTTTCCTTTTTTTTTTTTTTTAAGCAGAGTCAGTAATTTTGGTCGGAAAACTGAGACATGGAGGCCCTAAAATCTTGCAAAACTGCCCATGAGTGACATTTTGAAAGAGAAGTTGTTTGCATCACTGGGAAACAGGAGAGTGTTAACGTAGGAGATGGAACACCACAGATTTTCCAGACAAACCATGGAAGGCTTGACGAAGCTGAAAGCAAAGTATTTTTATCTGTAGCCAGGGGAAATGTTAGGGAAAGTGGAGACACAAGGAAATGACACAAAGGTAAATAAAGAGCTGGCTAAGTGACAAGTGGCAAGGCAATGTCAAAAGGGGAATTCTCTTCCTGGAGGAAAATAACCAGTTATTAGAGTGTGAAGATCGGGAAGCCAAAATAACCCTTGCTTAATGTTTTCATTTTTAATCTTAGAAATCAAAAACTTCGGATGAAATTAAGCTAAAAGTTTCTCTTCTCAGAGAAAATATTCTGCCTGCACATCTCAGGACCCAAGGGAGCAGCCCAGCTTCTGTTACCTGCACGTGCTGGAGGTACAGATCAGAGGCTGCTGCCCAGTGATCAGAACCACCCTGGAGTTCGATGATCCCTGGCTTTCCCTTCCAACCCAGGATATTCCCATTGGATGATTTCTCTTGGCAGATTTCATTCCCCAGCCCGGCACCAGGATGGGAGATTTGGAAGCACAAAAAGCTGGGCCCCAATTAAGGCAGAACTTGTGGCATCCTATCAAGAGCCAGACACCTCCATCCCTTCTCCTGTGCCAAATCCCATTAACAGGGAATGTCACAGAGCCATTACAGCCTGACCCACCCCAGCCCTGCTGCTCCCACTGCCCCTGTTGGGTTGGGAAGCAACAATTTTAATGGTTGGCTCAGGAAACCTGAGTTCTCCCCCCCAGCCTTCCCACAAACTCACCATGAGCACCATTAACTCCCAGTCTTCCCCCTGGAGCTGGGAAACAGCCATCTAACACAGCAAGCCTTGATGTGCACAGGTAAAAAGGGACTCCAGAAGAATGAAATGTTCTTTTTCAGTCCTTCAGTCATCTCTGAGGGAACTCCCAACCCTCTGAAAGCCAAGTCACTGCTGAATCCCCAGCAGTTCAGGAAGATCAAGGAAAGACAGTGACTTTGGCCAGAGTCTGGTTTTTCAGGAAGCCAGACCAACCTGAGGGCATGGAAAATACAACTTCACAGAATCACAGAATATCCTGAGTTGGAAGGGACCCATGGGGGTCATCAAAGGCCAACTCCTGGCCCTGCACAGCTTGAACTTGTCACAGGCAACCTCAGGAAATTCTCTTTGAGAAGAGACAGATCAAACCCCTACAGCCCCACAAGTCCCTGACAGGAGGGGACACCTGGGGGGGGTCAGGCTCTGCTCCCAGGGAACAGGGACAGGAGGAGAGGGAACGGCCTCAGGCTGGGCCCGGTGGGACAGGAGCAGGAATTTTCCCCTGGAACGTAGGAAATTGGCAGGGGCTGCCCAGGGAGGTTTGGAGTGCCCAGCCCTGGAGGTGTCCAAGGAAGGGCTGGAGGTGGCACTCAGTGCTGGGGACAAGGTGGGCATCGGGCACAGCTGGGATTCAGTAACCTTGGAGCTCTCTTCCAACCTCAACAACTCCACGATTCAGTCAGATGCAGTGTGCTCTCAGTGAAAGGAAGAAGGTTAAACAGCATCATAAGTTACGTGACAGAACAAAATCAAACATCCCTCCCAGATATTTTTTGGGGGGTGGTGAACTGTGTTTTGCTCATGTCCTGCAGTCTCCTGTCACTTCTGTGCCTTGCCAAGTCACTTCTAATTCCAGAGGTGCCTCCAGCATCAGTTGTCCACAGAAACATCCACAGCCCTAAAGTTCCAGAACTGCTCCCAAGGGAGCTGTTAATCCTGCACCACTTAGCAGGCATTGATTAATGCCAAGAGAAACAGGGATCCTGCCTGGTCACCTCCAGGAAGGAGCTTCTTTTGCCTTCCACTGCTGCTAAAATCAAGGGACAGGTTTATGGGAAAAGCCTCATCCTCCAACACAGAAATCGCGATCCCACCTCGACCGGTGCAGCAGGAACGAGCAGCTGTAGGTGAGGAGGGACCAGCTCTGCCATACTGAGGTGAGCCTCTACCCACCAAATGGAAAAGAGGAGCACTTAGAAAAACCATCCAACACGGCATTTCCCACCATTTCCAAGGGCAGGGTGAGCCTGGCTTGCAGCGTTATCCCACGGGAGAGGAGACTGTTCCAAAGGGACCAGGCACAGCTCCCTGGGCCGGGAGAGGATGAGATCCTGAGCATCCCTCACACATTATTTCAGAGTCTTATAACTCCAGAAAAAGAGCAAAGCTTTCCTGTGCTGATTTATGCCACACTTGCCAAAATCTGGAGTGTTTCAGACACACCAACTCCACACAAGGTGTACTCCGTATTTCATGGGTCAGAGCTGGAAATCAGCTGCAGAAATTGCACCAAAATAGCAGCCCAAAGGCGAGATTGCTGCTGAAAATATCTATAATTTGTATTTCAGGGACCTGCTCATGCAGGACTAAGAGAGCTGAATTTGCTCAGACCCTTTCCAGGGAGAGCAGTTCTGTGGGGTTTAACGAGGAGGCACCACAGCCTCGCTCAGCATTTCAGAGTTTCCCTTTGCTCAGCCACTCAAAAGCTGCCCTTGCTCCAAGGTGTAGATTTGCTCTCAGTCCCAACCACCAAAGAGCTCCTGAGCAGCCTCACTGTACCCAATATGTTCCTTAACTATAAAATATTTTCTTTCCAAAACAAGGCCCCAATAATCCACGATTACCCCGGTACCAACCCACCCTGCAACGAGAACGCTCGATAACAACAGCTGGGGTGCAGCTAGAAAAGATAAAATGCACAATATAATCAGCCTTACCCTATTTGCAGTGATGGGACTGAACTGGAAGAAGATTAAAGAGCTCAGGCCTCCGAGGGAGCCACAAGCAGAGCCAGGATTAGGGAAGTTTCCTGTCCCCAGGTTCAGATTTAGCCCGTGTCACACGACCTCTCAAAGCCACTCTGCCATCCCAGCACACGACTCTTCCCGAAGGTTTTGTAAGCAGGATAAACCCCCACTAAATCCGCTCTTACAAGCAGAACCCCAGGTTTAGAAGAGGAATAAAAGGTGGGGAAGGAAAGTTGAAAAGGGAGAGCCCAGCCTGGAGCAGCATTCCAGGCACAACCCCACCTTGCCGAGGGTCCTGCCGCGGAGCGGTTCCGATGGAGCTCCCGCTGGGAATGGGATCCAGCAGCAGCTCCCAAACCCTCCTCCCCACCCCTGCAGATGGGAGATGACTGAACCACTGCAGAGTTCATTCCCTGCTGCTTTGTGCTGTCAGCCCAGGAGCTGATCCCTGGAGCTCGGCCCTCCAAGGCAAATATTTACTCAAGTGATCAGAGTGTCAGAGATTAACTCCTATCGTGAAGCCAAACAATGAACCCCACCTAGCAAAAAGGTGATGATAAAGTGTTTAGGTTAAGCTTAATTTTTTGTGTCTTTTACAGTGCTGCTGTTTATTTTCCTCTGACAAGCCTCTCACTGAAATTCCCTACGTTTAATCTGAAGGATCACTGCAAAGACTCCGCAGAGCTACTGGAATAAGCAAGGGAATAAACATGATGTTGTTTTAAACACTGAAGAAGGGGGGGGAAAAAAAGTATCTTTTTAAGCTGCAGTTAAGTTCCAGAGACACAAATTAGAGGCAAATTGGGTAATGCAAGTGCAGGATAACAGCAGGGCTCTGGGTGACGAGCAGGGAAGGTCAGTTAGTCCCGCTTGTCTGCAGCACTCAGACTCTGTCTCTCTTATTCCTGCCTCAAAACCTCCTGAGAACACCCGGAGTTTAAAAAGGCTGCCTCATTATGTGCCCAGAAACACTGCAGTTCTGCAGAAACACAGTTCTGAGAAATGACAGGTTGATTTTGTGTAAAGGCTGACGAGCTCAAAGGCTGGGCACAGAAAAGGGTTCACATTTTCCAGGAGGTCTCAGCCTGCACAGTTCTGCAGCACCTCCCCAAAGCAGGAGGTTTAAGTGCACTAACAACATATTAAATCCAAGGTACAAGCTCCAGAGTTCATGGCTTGAATATTTTAAGTCCCAGCTACTTGTTCAGGAAATTCAAGCCCTGGAGGACCCCATTAATTCACCCAGCTGTCAGATCCTTGCTAGAACAACTCCTGAGCACGCTGCAAAACAGAAAGGGCTTGTATTCCCAGTTTTTAAACCTCACTAAGCCTCCCTGCTAAGCTTTTAATAGACTTCTCAACATATGTATGACTTCATTATAATCCTTTTAATTTCCTATTCAGTGAGCCAAGCCAGGGACATCCCACCTCTGAAGCGAAGTCTGAAACAAAAAAGTGAAAAGCCAAGCAGCAGGTTGGTGGGGAAGCACCATCTGAGAGAGACACAGCACGAAAACAGCATTTTGTATGCAGAAAAGGTCCCTGCTTTTCCCTGTAGCCATCAAAGGAGCTCCCAGTGCACTCCCAGAGCTGGGCAGTTCCAGCTCTCACTGTCCGTCCTGCCAGGCAGCCCTGTGGGACCCACGGTGACACTGGGGCAGCACAGTGCCAGCTTCCTGAAAAACCTGCATCCTACCTCCCAGCTTCTCCATCCCTCATCCCAGAGCCCTGTTTCCCCACACCACAACACCATGAAGATCACAGAACTCCAGGATGGTTTGGGTTGGAAAGGATGTTAAGGATCCACCCCTGCCATGGGCAGGGACACCTCCCACTATCCCAGGTGCTCCAAGCCCTGTCCAACCTGGCCATCCAAACTTCCCATTCCATCCTGAGCCTGGCAGGAGCTGCAGGGCAGTCCCGTTGTCCCCAGGGACACGGAGAATTCCCTGCAGCACTTCCAGCGGGGCTGCCACGCTCGCTTTCCTCCAGCAGCGGCTCCTTTCACGCCAGACAA
>NW_008238653.1:337922-344190 GCF_000691975.1 Corvus brachyrhynchos
CAGCTGGTTTACACTGCCTCTCCCTCAGGCAGCAGGAACAAGGAATCAGGAATTCATGGAAAGGTTTGGGTGGGAAGAGACCTGAAGGATCATCCAGTGCCACCCCTGCCATGGGCAGGGACACCTCCCACTGTCCCAGGCTGCTCCCAGCCCCAATGTCCAGCCTGGCCTTGGGCACTGCCAGGGATCCAGGGGCAGCCCCAGCTGCTCTGGGCACCTCTCCCTCAGGCAGCAGGAACAAGGAATCAGGAATTCATGGAAAGGTTTGGGTGGGAAGAGACCTGAAGGATCATCCAGTGCCACCCCTGCCATGGGCAGGGACACCTCCCACTGTCCCAGGCTGCTCCCAGCCCCAATGTCCAGCCTGGCCTTGGGCACTGCCAGGGATCCAGGGGCAGCCCCAGCTGCTCTGGGCACCCTGTCTGTTACATTCCCAGTGTTTATCAGCACTTCAACACCCGGGAAGTTTCTTTAGACTCTTTGAACAGCTCAGGAGCTGAGATTGTGCAGCTGCTGAGCTCCTGAGCTGTAGGAAGCCACAAATTCCTCATCTGAAAGAGCACCAGGACCTGCAGAAAAAAACCCTCATCCCCCACTCACCCTCCAGGAGATGAGGAAGCTCCACATTCCCTGGGAGGGAGAGGGTCTCTGTCCCCCTCCAGGGTCCTCACTGGGGCCAAGGACAGAGACCCCCTGGCTGTCACATCACCTTCCCCATCCACCTTCCCCCAAAAACAACCACCCCAAAGCTCAGGGAGACTCACACCCTGAGTCTGAGTCACGGAGGAACTCAGCAAAGCTGCTGAATTATTCACTTGGCTGCTGTTTTTAGACTGGAGCCACGGGAAATGTGAACTCCCCGGTGAGCACGGCTGGATGCTGCCCCATCTGAGGAGCCTAAAAAGCTCTGCCTGAAGCCCAGGAAGGATAAAAGCCTCTGTAAATAAAAACTTGCACCAAGAGGGAAACACACAGGCAGGTGAAGAGGAAAGCCGGTAGAAAAGCTTTAATTAGAAGAGCACACCTCTAAGTGTCCCATTTACAAACTGCTACACAGAATATACAGATTTTGGGATGGTTTTGTTGGGATTTTTGATGTTTTTCTCCCCCAGATCCTTCTCCCCAGGGCTGCTCTCCATCTGTTCATCCCCAGTCTGTTTGTGCCTGGGATTGTCCCAGCCCAGGTGCAGGACCTTGCCCTTGGCCTTGTTGCACCTCCTGAGGTTGGCACAGTCCCACCTCTCCAGCCTGGCCAGGCCCCTGTGGATGCCCCATCCCTGCCCTCAGGCGTGGGACAGCACCCAGAGCTCGGTGTCACCAGCAAACTGCCCAGGGTGCCCCAGTGCCACTGCCCCTGTCCCTGACAGTGAAGCTGGACAGTGCTGGTCCCACCCCTGACCCTGAGCACCCCACTGGTCACCAGTCTGCGCTCGGACATCCAGCCAGTGACCACGGCTCTGAGTGTGACCATCCAGCCCCCTCCTTATCCACCAAGTGCCCCATCCAGGAAATCCCTGTCTCTCCAGTTTGGAGACGAGGATGTTGTGTGGGACAGAGTCAAACACTTTGCACAACATCCTTGTCCTTGAGGGACAGTTTTTCCAGCCTCTGTCCAGGCAGCAAAGGATTCCAATTCCAGCCATTTCCCCCTTCCAGCGCTGCCACCGGAGCAGCTGATCCAGCACATTCCCTGCAGGAATCAGCCCTGCACAGGCAGCAGGACCCCGGAGATTCTCAGCACAGAACAACTCGGGAGGGGTTAGTTTGAGACGTTTATTAGGGAGATTTATTCCACAGCAGTTACAGCTTCACATCGTACAGAGCATTGGAATTGATAATTCAGCATCAGGAGTGACAACAGACAGGCGTGGAAGCACAGGGATGTTAGAGCACAGTAAAGGCACAGCATCAGCTCCAAGGGCTGGAGGAAAGGGTGGGTAACAGGAAACCTGAGCAGAGCAACACTCCTGGTGGCTCCCTGCTCATGGGACTGCACAGGGACACACACCCCCTGCACCGAGCTCTCAGTGGGACACACGGATGTTTTCCAGGAGGGACAGAAGAACCAACACTCTGCACAGACCCCCCCCCCCCTCCCCTCCCTCCCCCCCCCCCACCCCGGCACATCCCAGAGCTTGGGGTCAGTCCTGTAGGAACAACCACCTCAGCCCCACAAAAAACCAGCTCCCCCTCTGCCTACAGCTCACCTTCACACCAGTGCAGCCATGGCACTTCAAATAAACAGGGACACAAACATGGGGTGACAATATGGGCGTGCAATGGGATGAGTGATCCATGTTTGCAGCACCGTGGGGCTGGAGGGGCTGGCCCTGCTCTGCCCGAGGCTCTGCTGAGCCCATCCAGCCCCATCCCACTGACTGCAGCTCCCAGGATGGGCAGCTGTTCCCAAACTCCTCTGCCCACCTCACTTTGGCTACAAGTCCCTCTAGCCTGACTTCAAAGCATTGTTGCATTTCAGTATAAAATAAAATAAAGCATCTGTGGGAGTAGGCAAAGTCTCATATTCAGGTAACCTGAAACCTTCTAGAATTCAATCTGAAAACGCCTCTCGGTCCTATAGTAATTATTCGCTATTTCTAGGGCACAAGAGTTAAGCCCACTTAAGGCAAAAGGTGAGAAAGGACAATTGAGGAGCCAAGCCAAAGAGATGCTGCCTTGCTTCAAAATCACATTTTTAAAAAAATAGCTAGGAAAAGGTCTTGGAAAAGAAAGCCAAGAATGCAAGAATCTCCTTTTATGGCCACAGACATCAAAAACCCAAAGGAAAGCACAACATGAATGATTCACAGGCTGGACTCGATCTCAGAGGTCCTTCCCAGCCTGAATGATGCTGTGCCCTGCACGGGGGCTCGGCCAGGCTGGCACATGGCACTGGGAAGGAAGAGCCCAGTCTGGGGAGCTGGGAGCCTCCAGGAGACGGAGTTTTCCCAGAAACAACCACCATGGACCCGGGATTTGGGAGAAGCCACCAGGGTAACTTGCTGGGAACTGGCACCACAAGGACACCAGCTCCTAACGAGGCCTCGAGCGGGGCACAGAGGGGTAAAACTGGCACCAAACCGGGCGAGAGAAGCGCCAGGTCCTGCTGCACATCAGTGCCCAGGCCATGACTCAGCGCTGGCACCGCCACCCCGCGTGGGGAGCACGCGAGGTCTCGCTTGGGAATAAAGAACAAAGCAAGGCTGGATGGGTCTGCCTGAGGGAGATGCCCAGAGCAGCCCCTCTGGTGGCATTCCAGGTGGGATACGCCTCCCGTGAGTGCTGAGTGCAGCAGGGACCTGCAGTGGGTACCAGCAGGGTACCAGGGCTGGGCAGCTGCCACCTACTCCCCTCACAACCAGGAAATCCCATTTTTATGCAAGTGAAGGTCTCAGTAGGTCTGTTTTGGGCAGTTCAACCTCAGACTGGATTTGGGTTTAACTAAATCCTTTCCATCAGGTGCTACAGGCCAAGTACCCTGAGCTACACAACACAATTCTCCTCACCTAGAACATTCCCTCATCCCTCAAAGCCCAGGCTGAGCCTGTCTCAGGTAAAATACTGCATTGTCTCTCTAATTATTTCCTCCCTTCACGTTTTGTTTTGTCTCTTGATGGAGAAATGAGCACGTTTGTCTTTGGAAAGCTCTGCACCTCTGTGGAGCCAGCGGGAGACCCACCAGACATGCCCCTGCAGCTGTTTTAGGCTAAAACAGGCCTGGTCCTTCTGGTGTTGCTGGAAATTGTCAGGATTATTTCAGTACAGTTTCACAACTCAGTCCTCTTGCTTCCCTCAGTTTTAGCAGGGACAGATTATTTCTCATGGCAGGGAAAGTTCCATCCAAGGCTGTCATTCCCCAAAGGAAGCCAGAGGTGCGAAGTTAAAAAAAGGCAATTTCCTTTCTTACTTCCAAGGTTTTTGGGAAGGAGTATGACAGCAAAGCCACTCCTAAGGCTTCAGGTTAGGAATTTTGGAATTTGGGGCTGGCTGTTTTCCTTCACACTCCCAGTTATGGCAAGTGCTTGGACCCCAAAATCCACCCCTCAGACACCAGAGATGATCCACCTGTACCTCAGGAAACCTGCTTTTCCCTAATCTGTTTCTCAAGTCTACAAAGTGCTGAAATTATCTGAACCCACTCATTTGGAAGAAAAGAGCATTATTACAGATCAGAACCTGACGTGAGAGGCTTTCAAAGCAGCAAGGATCAAGGCAGGTACTCTAAAAGGCTGTGGGGAGCATGGGGAGAAGGGGAAGGGAGCTGCAGTCATGGTGGACCCATCCACTATGGAAGCACAACTGGAAATTTCAAACCTTCTCTTACTGAGCACCATGAAAACGGAGAGAAATTAAATTTAAAAGTGATCAAACAGAAAATGGAGCTGTGGTCGTGATTTCAAACCAGTGGCACAGTGCAGTTCAGAACCAGGGTGCACTTTTGTGCTTACACAGAGAGAGGAAGGTTTCAACAAGCACTGCAGAGCACAGGGAGGAGGAGCAGGATGGAGCCACCTTTGGCTTCTTCTACAGCCAAGTCCAAGGAGGTAAAGCAAGAGCTCTGTAAAATGCTGCAGATTTTAGAAGTGTAATGGCAGGTAGAAAAGGACACTGGTCTCGTGTCAGTGGCAGCCCCAGTGTTAGGAGACAGTCTAGGCTTCTAGGAGGAGAAAATAGAAGAGAGGAAAAGAAGTAGGAGAGGGAAAGGGGATGGGGAAGGGGGCAAGAGAGCGCAAGTCATTAGTAAACATCACCATCGAGGCAGCACTGCACAACAAGCAACACTCCATTAGTGCAGCCAGGAGATTTGCCACAAGCCAGGTCACAGACACACACAGGAGCTCTGCTTTAGGAGTGTCTGCAGATCTGTCACCAGTCACCACGTGCAGCCACATGCCACAGAGGGCTGGGCCACGTCACCGTCGGTGACAGGCACAGGGGAGCAGCACCTCAGGATGCAGCTCACAAGCACAATTTGCACTGAAAATGAAGTATTTCTGTGACCCAGTGTTGGGTGACAGAATTCCCAGCAGGCTGGCTGGAGGGAAAGCCCAGCTAGGGCAAGTATGAGCACCAGCAGGGATACTTCCCTAGGGAACTTCTTGCCTGCCAGCAAGAGCATGAACAGCATCTTGGGCAAGAGGCATCCAGAGCAAACCATGTGATCATCCTTGATGGACTTCTTTCCAGAAATTTGGTTGGGTTTCATTTTTAAATACATATATTTCCTTTGAACTCTAGGCAAATATCCTGCAATAAGGAGTTGCAAACTGAAAATTACGCATGTATTTTTGGTTTTAAACCCACTGCTGGTTTGACTAAGCCCTCCCTAACCTTTGCCTCGTGGAGGTGAGCAGTGAGTTGCCTCCCCCAGCATCTCCTCCCAGCAGGGACTGCAAACCACCACTGAATTCCCTGTTCCCTCGCTGGCTCACGGAGCTGCACCGGCCGTGCATCCCCAGGAATGCTGCTCCAGCCTCTCCATTTATCCTTTTAAGGAAGAACAGGATTAGCAGCGAGCCTTCCAGGGGATGTGCCAGCACCCAAAGCCAGAGCTCCCCTCTGCAGCTCTCCAGCTCCCAAAAACAAACCCCACAGGGCCAGGCAGCAGCGGCCACGTCGGGCTCAGCGCTGTCAAGGACTGAGCCCCTCGCAGGAGCTGCTGGGGTCCCCCTGCCCGAAATCCTGGCCTAAACACAGCCCTGCAGCAGTGCTTTGAACACAGCCCTGCCAGAATGACAGTAATCCAACAGCTGATGGGGGGTTTATCCCCAAGCCGGAGAGGTTTGGGTCGCTGCCATCTGCTGCACTGAGGGTGTCTGGGAGTGGGCACCGCTGCACAGGCTGCCAAGGAGTGCCAGGAGCTCAGGCCTGACTAATCCCGACCTCTGCAGACACACCCCACATGGCTGCAGATAATGCTGCATGTAATAAAACAAGATCAGTCATCACCTTGTTTTATCTGATGAGTGAAGAAAACCATCCAGCAGCACTTCCTGTGCTCCAGCCCGGAGAGATCCACATTTGGATTTGCAAACAGCTGAACTACCCCTTTTCCTTGGAGTCTGCTTCAGAATCACCTTAAACCCAACTCTGCTTTTTAAAGCTCTCTCTGTAGCTTTTAACACTGGTTTTTGTAGCACAGAGCTGGTTTGCTTGAGCATCACCTTCCTCAGACCTTTCTTGGCTGCTCCGTTTCTCTGCACTGGGCTCACATTCCACATCCCTAAGAACCATTTCAGCTTTCAGGCACAGGGAAGGGATCCTGCTG
>NW_008238653.1:344243-349287 GCF_000691975.1 Corvus brachyrhynchos
ACAAACACCGCAAAACTGGAGGTGGTTTGGAGCCAGGGATCCGGGCTTTAGGCAGCAGCACCTCTTACATGTGGAACCAGGCACTGCTCAAGGCCATCCCCTGGTCCAGGTGCTCCCACAGCTCTGAAACCCCTCCAGTGCCTGATGGAAATTCAGCATTTCTCCCTTCTCTCCCATGGAGAACCAGGGATACTGCAAGAATTCCACAAAGAAGGGGGTAGGGGAAACAGACCATGAAGGAACTGTGTCATATAAATCTTCTGTTACTCTGGCAAACCTAATTAACTTGATGGCCACAGCTCCTCATCCTGACATGCTGCTCTGCCACTTTGATGTCACTTTTAGACAGATTTGAACAAGAGAAAAAAAATCAACTCTACCTCACAAAGAGGGAATGTATTAATAAATTAAAAAGCCCCAGACACATAAAAGTATCTTTGATCAAAGTTGTTAACATTTAGTGTGAAGAGTTAAACCTCCACAAAGCAAGAGTGAAGCAAATAACAAAGATTTTTTTAAACACAAGCAAGAAGTTCAATACAAAAATCCAGATGCCTTTAATTATTCAGACCATAAATCTGACTGTATTTCTATCTCCTTTAGTTATAAGTATTAAAAAAGAGAGAGAAAATATCCTTAGGAAGATTCAGAAGTGTTCTTAGTTTATACTAAATTAGAAAAGATGCACAACTTCCTTTTGACCGGATTTCCAACGGCAAATGAAACACAAAGATCAATTTTTGTATTCCCATCCTCACCAAGAACATGAAACTCACTCACTCTCTAAACTAAACTCTAAAATCCTAAAGAGAATTATAGCAAAGAGGTGTTTTAATTCATCCCCATCTCCCAAATGTTCATCATTATTCCCTGAACTGGTTTTTAACTTGGGGCTACACCTACGGATTAGGAGGGATGATAACCCTGGGAGCATCCAGACAACCTTAGCAATGATCTGGAGCTGGAGATCATCACAAGGGAGACCAAATACAGAGTTCTTACCCGTGACAACTGACTCTGGAATACTCCCTCCTCAAGAAAAGAGAGGTCCCACAGCCAAAGTCCTCCCGACAAAAGGGAACAGATGGGCTGGAATTTGGTAGGAACCCCAGTTCCCTGTCAGAAAGCCTCAAGGGGAAGGGAAGCAGCGTTCACCTTCAGCTGGGACTAAGAGAACACCAACCTCAGCACTTCAGCCTGATTGGAAAGGTCAGTTCTTTTCCAGGTTCTGCACAAGTCTGAAACATTGATCCAGTTCCACCACGAGCTTCTGGCAGTCAGAACTATCCTGAAGCTATGGAAAAAGGTTCCAAAGGCTCGATGTCACCTGTGCCACTGCTGGGGCAGGTGTGGGGACATGTCCATGGAAGGGGAGGTTGCGGTGGAAGGACACAGCTGGGTCATGGCAGTGAATAAAAACTGCTCCAAAGGATGGGGGATGTGGGAAAACACCACTGTGGGTCTCAGGGAGCAGGGGAAGTCACAGGACAGGGGACAGTTCACCCGTGGATATTATGGACTCTACAAAGCCATTTTTATCAGCTGCATTCCCAGCACTGACCATGGATAAAGAACAGGACATCTTCAGAACAAGGTTTTATCCAAAGAAGACATTTAAACTCCGAAAAAAATGAAGCTCTATTCTGTTGCAAATTCTTTGAAAAGCTCATTAAACCCAACCCAAACCCCCTGGGAGGAGTGAGGACTCCAAAGCAGATGCATTTGGCCCCGGTGCAGCTTTGCTGCTCAGGAACAAACAGGGCAGGCAGGCTGTGTTCCCTGGCACGCAGGACGTACCTGTGCGATGGTCCTGCAGTCCGTGGTCTCCGTTCTCCACCACCATCGGCCCAGAAGCTGAAGAATCTGCAAGAAATCAAAGGAAGGGTTAATACTGGATGGAATTAATCTTAATCCAGACCTTAAAAACAATACTGTGAAATCGTAGAATCACTGAGGTTGGAAAAGAGCTCCAAGCTTTGAGCAATTCCCACCTTGTCACCCAAGTGGTGATCCTAAAACTAACAGAAGAATGATCAATTCCAGCCTTGAGAGCACACTCACAGAATCCCAGGATACCTGAGGTTGGGAAAGCCCTCTGGGATTATCAAGTCCACCCTGTGCCCAATCCCCACCTTGTCCCCAGCCCAGAGCACTGAGTGCCACCTCCAGTCATTCCTTGGACACCTCCAGGGATGGGCACTCCAAACCTCCCTGGGCAGCCCCTGCCAAGGCCTGAGCACCCTTTCCAGGAAGGAATTCCTCCTGAAACACAACATATTGCTAAAGCAGGGATCAGGGGAGATTTAGAGGAGGGTGGTCAGGGTGGAAGATCACCAGTTCCAAAAAACAGCACAGAAGATCCTCATCGCTGTGAGGTTTAGTCCTTCTCATTCTGACACTGTCAGCTGAAATTTTAACCAGCTCCAGGATTTACACACTGAACTTGGGAAACTTGGCAGCAGTGGACAAGGCAGAACAGAAGCTGCAGGAGGGTCCATTTAGATTAGATAAAAGAAGTTTTTTACAAGGAGGGTGGGCAGGCCCTGGCACAGGGTGCCCAGAGCAGCTGGGGCTGCCCCTGGATCCCTGGCAGTGCCCAAGGCCAGGCTGGACATTGGGGCTGGGAGCAGCCTGGGACAGTGGGAGGTGTCCCTGCCCCATGGCAGGGGTGGCACTGGATGATCCTTAAGGTTCCTCCCAACCCAAACCAGTCTGGATTCTGTGACTTTATGACCCCGAGCAGTTCTAGTGAAGCAGAACAAGCAGCACCAGCTCTGACAGCAGCTCCTCCCCGGGCCCTCTGTTCTGCTGACAGTGAGGAAATGCTCATTTTATAAATAATAAAAGTCTCTCCCAAAGAGACACACACTCAGTCACCTGGAGCTCTGCTGGCCCTTCCTCAGCCCCGGCTTTATAACAGAGCCACGTTGCCAGGGTCCTTCAGACACAGCACTTCAGGGCTGAATCCAGCCCTCAGCGAAGCAAAAGGAGAAGTCTTTCCAGCTGCATCAGTGGCTCATCCTGGTGTTTTACAAAAATTCCACATGAACTTTGCAGCTTATAGACAAACACACACCTACATCCTCCTGGAGGAGCTGGAGATGCTACAGGGATCCCCGGGCCTGCTCCTCAGCAGTCCCACACACAGCTCCTGCTGCCAGGCTTCACAAGGGCTGGTGTCTGCTGGAACAGGGGAATGGTCCGAAGCAGAAACTGGGGGAGGTCCTGGCAGCCCCTAGATTCTCTGAGCAGGTCAGGCAGGGAGAAATCAGGGTCAGAGTGGTTTATACAACACTAAGTCACAGCTGCCCAAAGGTACACGAGGAGTAACGAGGGGTCTTGCAATGAAATCCCTGAGGAATTCTGTGCAGGAGCTGCACAGGCCCTGCTGACCCCCCCAGATTACCAGTGAGGGAGCTCAGCCCAGCTGCAGGAGCTACGAGTTTTCTCAAGTCCTATAGAATCATGGACTCTCCTGAGTGGGAAGGGACCCACAAGGATCATCCAGGTCCAACTCCTGGCCCTGCAGAGGACAGCCCCAAGATTCCCTCCACGATCACATCCTGCTTTCATTTCTTTCAGAGCTGCTCCTTACACCTTGCACAGGCAATAGAGCTGCTGGGATGTTTCATAGCCTGGTCCTGATGTTCTGGACATCAGGAGGAATTCCTTCCTGGAAAGGGTGCTCAGGCCTTGGCAGGGGCTGCCCAGGGAGGTTTGGAGTGCCCATCCCTGGAGGTGTCCAAGGAAGGCCTGGACATGACACTCAGTGCTCTGAGCTGGGGACAAGGTGGGGATTGGGCACAGCCTGGACTCGATGGGCTGGGAGGGCTTTTCCAGCCTCTGTGACTCTGATGCCACCACCATTATTGATGCATTAAACCAGGACTCGACCACAAAAGTGGCTGAACCTCTCCAAAGGAGCAGAAGGATCAGAAATGCCATGGCTCTCCTTGGGCCCTTCCTGGGAAGGACGGAGAGCAGGTGAAATGGTTCCTGTTACAGTTTTAGCTTTTTGGGAAGACAAGCTTCCAGAAAAATCAGGTCAAATCACACCAATCCCAGTCAGCACGAGTGGTTGTTATTTTTAAGTCTCTGAAGGTCAGTGCCTTTGGAGCAAATCAATCTGAGTTTGGTTTGCTGCAGTCCCAGTGTGGAAGCACCCAGCAACCTGCCCAGGGCCACAGCTGCTCCCCTCATATTCTAAATTGCATAAACCCAAAACCATGTCAAGATGTTGTAACTACCTAATCCTCAGCAGAATCACAAGATAGTATTTGCATCTGGCTCGTGGATCAAAGGATTGTTTTTATATAAACAAATTTAAGGCAGCACTCGCTAAACCGATAATCTGGAGCAAATGGGCAGTGCCAACATAACCCCCTAATCCCAGAGGGACCGGCCAGCGTGCAGGGGACACCACCACGGCCAGCACGTCCCCACCATGGCACCTGCAGCCTGCTCTGGTACAGGGACAGCACACCTGAGGGCAGAGAGGGCTCTGGGCAGCCGGCTGGGGCAGGGGGTGGGGATCAGGAGTCCCTGTGCAGGTTTTATCGCACGCTGGGAATCACACGTTGTCAAACGCTGACATTCAAGAGGAAAACGGGACCAACATTCAAGAGGAAAACGCTGAGGGACAGAGTCTGAACTAGCTGGTGACTCTTAAACAAGGAGCCTTATCTCCTTCAGTTCATTCATTTAAATACTCTGCCTCAAAATCACCTGCAGAGCTGCCCCAGCCCCGGGGCCAACAGCACCAGGACCTGGAGCTGCTGGAGAGAGTCCAGAGGAGGCCCCAGAGCTGCTCCAGGGCTGGAACCCCTCTGCTCTGGAGCCAGCCTGGGACAACTGGGAATGTTCCCCTGGAGAAGGGAAGGACACAGGGAGAGCTCAGAGCCCCTTGCAGGGCCTAAAGGGGCTCCAGGAGAGCTGCAGAGGGACTGGGGACAAGGCCTGGAGTGACAGGACACAGGGAATGGCTTCCCAGTGCCAGAGGGCAGCGATGGATGGGAGACTGGGAATTGGGGATTGCTGGGTGGGG
>NW_008238653.1:349374-350088 GCF_000691975.1 Corvus brachyrhynchos
CGCACGGCGACGGTGGGGGTGGCCCCTGCCCATGGCAGGGGTGGCACTGGATGGACTTTAAGGTCCCTTCCAACCCAAACCAGTCTGGGATTCTCTGATGTAACAACTGTGGGGCAGGAATGGGGCTGGACAGACTTTTGAGAGTGAAAAGTTTAATGTCTCATCTGAGACAAAAATGCAAATATCATCATCTGCTGATTTATCTTCGATCCCTCTGAAACTCTGGGGTATGTAGAACATTCTCCCCCTCCATTTCCATATGTGACAGTGTCTAAATTCCCTTTGGCTAAAGCAAACCCTGCTGCAAGAAGGGCATTCATTCCTCGTGTGGGAAGGGAGGGAAAACCAAAAGGAAACGTGGTTCGGGCTCAGGTTTCAGCTCTGGAGCTGCAGGGAGGGAGGGCAGCAGTGTCCAGCAGTGTCCAGCAGTGTCCAGCAGCGTCTGCAGCGCCAGCAGAGCCACCTCGTGGTGACACCTCTGCTCCCAAGGGCCCCAGAGGCGCTGCCGGGACTGATTCAATTAAACCGAGCCCATCCCTCCCGGCTGGGCAGGGTTTGAGTCCTGCAGGCTTTAGTCCCACGGGGATGAGGCCCCACCGAGCCACCACCGCTCACTGCCCGGCCCCGTGGGGAGGGCAATGCAGGGGAATAAAGCCCGGGGCTCACGGACAGCTTAATAAAGGAAACAAAAGAAAATAACAGAATTGTTTTAAT
>NW_008238653.1:350104-363747 GCF_000691975.1 Corvus brachyrhynchos
CCGGCCGCTGGACCAGGGCCAGGAGGAGAGGGAACGGCCTCAGGCTGGGCCAGGGGAGGCTCAGGTTGGATATTGGGAACATTCCTTCCCCAGAAGGGCTGTCCAGCCCTGGCACAGCTGCCCAGGGCAGGGGTGGAGTCCCCATCACTGGAGGGATTTACCAGCCCTGTGGATGTGGGGGACATGGTCAGGGGTGGCCTTGGCAGTGCCGGGGGATGGTTGGACTCGATGGACTCAGAGGCCTTTTCCAACCTCAACAGTTCTGTGATTCTATGAATAAAACCCAAGAGGAATCAGTGATGCCCAGTCCCCTGGGTCCCCAGGCACTGACCAGTGTCCAGCCCGTCCCCCAGC
The DNA here is from genome assembly GCF_000691975.1 of Corvus brachyrhynchos. Taxonomy (NCBI): domain Eukaryota; kingdom Metazoa; phylum Chordata; class Aves; order Passeriformes; family Corvidae; genus Corvus; species Corvus brachyrhynchos. The sequence continues at coordinate 350,459 of NW_008238653.1, forward strand.
CGTGACTGGCAGCTCCTGGCCCGCTCTCCCCAGTTTATCCTGGGCATGATGTTCTTTGCTGTGGGATATCCCTCTGGCCAGGTGGGCTCAGCTCTCCTGGCCATGCCCTCACCCTCCTGATACCCGAGCTCCCTGGCTGAGCCTGGGAAATCAAAAAGTCCTTGATCCAGAGCAGGCAGGGCTCAGGAACAACCAAACCACCCAGGTGTTACCAACACCACTCTCACACCCAAACACAGCACTGTCCCAGCCACCACAGAGAATATTAACTCCATCCCAGCCCATACCAGGACAATTCCCCCAAAAACCCCTGTATTTAAGGATAACACTCACCAAGGAGCTTGTGAACAGTGTGGGAATGCAAAACACAGGGACTGAGCACGAGGCCACGTCCCATAGGCACAGACCTGCCCTTTGGTCTGTGTCCACAGTTCCTCACCAGTAACCATCACTGCAGAGACAATACTGGTCCTCACTTCCACTAAAGCATTCCCCAGGGGCTCTGCTGCAACTCATCAAACCCCAGCGTTTTCCTTTCCCTTGGAACGTGCTCCCACCCCAAATCCCTTCCTTCACACCTGCCTACCCATCACACGAGCACCTGAACAGAACTGCAGCCTCCAGGACTTTGCCTGGAAGCTCCAGAGTATCCTGAAAGCCTTGGAAATGCTAAGGAAAGCCAGCTGGGAGCAGGCAGCACACCCCAAGCGATCCCTTGGTGTTATGTAAGGACCACAAGGTCATAAGAGGATTATCCCAGAATTTGCCAAATTGCCATGCCCAGCCAGGTGTGAGGAAGAGTAAACCCCCTTTCTCCCTGGTATTTTATAAAGTTAACCATTATTAAAGCTTTATTCTAGGGCAGATTTGTAGGTGACCAAATGACTGCTCATCACATGTCCCTCCTCTTCTCCACCCCTCTGTACTCACCCAGCCCCACGCTGGGGCCCAGCTCAACGTTAAACTCGCCTAATCTGGCTCCTGGGTTTAGGAAAAAAGTGAAAGAAAACCCTGGAGCAGAGCTGGAGCAGCTAAAGCCTGACAGGATGGAGGATTAAACCTCTTCTGACTGGGGAAAGACAGTCTCAGGAGCACAGACCGTGATGTCAGAACACATTTGTGCCTTTTGAGATAAAGAAATGAACAAGTGGAGGCTGAAAAGCCTGAGCTCTCAGGCTGTTCCTCTCCCTCAGGAAAAGCAGGCTGTTTGGAGCCAGGGCCATGGAACTCTTGCTGCTGCTCCCCAAAAACTTGGTGTTGTTACACTCAAACATGGAACTACAACACCAAAACCCCCTTAGGACCCTGTTCATCTCACCCAGGGCTCATTTATTCTGGAGCCTCAATAAATACAGCACATTCAGCTTAACCATCAATTTAAACAGTTACAAATATTAAATAAATCTCCTGAAAGAAACAGGTATCCTCAGCACTTCAGGGAAAAACAGGTAAAAGAAATGCAGACATTCCAGGATCAAATCCTAAGCCTGGTCTGTTAAACTGACCCTGCTTAGGCTTCAGTCCTTCCCTGCTGGCACAAGGTGGGAAAGCTGAACAGCTCCACTCAGGGCAACGTCTCCTTTTCTTCACGCAGGGTCTCGTTTGCATCTTGCCAAAGATTCAGATAATGCTCCTGACTGCTCTCCAGCTCTCCCAAAAAAGGGAAAAACCGATCTCCAAAGCAAGAGTAAGAAACTGCATCCCCCCCTTGCCACGTAGGAGGGAAATGAGTTCTGCTCAAGCAGCCCAGTGAATGGGGTGTGCAGAGGGGGGAGAGGATGGGGCTGGAAAAGCCAAGAGATCCCAGAATCCCTGAATTACTGAGGCTGGAAAAGCCCTCCCAGCCCATCGAGGCCAAGCTGTGCCCCATCCCCACCTTGTCCCCAGCCCAGAGCACTGAGTGTCACATCCAGGCCTTCCTGGGACACCTCCAGGGATGGGCACTCCAAACCTCCCTGGGCAGCTCCTGCCAATGTTTAACAACCCCTTCCAGGAAGGAATTCCTCCCGAAATTCCACTTCTTCCCCCCCCAGTATTTCTGCCTGAGCTCTGCACACAGGACCCAGCCTTTCTCTCACAGAGTTTTAATTACTGAGCAAACCCAAAAGGCCTCGTTACCCCCACTCCAAGATCCCTGAGTTATGTGAAACAATGGGTTGGGATGGCAATGTCCAGGGATACACAGCTGGAAGGACACACTTAAGGGACTTCAAACCAATATTGAGTCATGATTTTAGCACTGAGAAATCCTGGCACTGAGATGGTTTAGGACCTGCAGCTTCTACAACAAAGGCTTGCTTTAAAATATGGTCAAATCATGTACAAGGTGTTAACAAGTCCTTGTGTTTCCCTGCTTCAGCCACTTCTGCAATGCTAAAATATCAACCACCTATAATGAAATAAATAATACACATCTGAACTGCCCAAAGTTCCAAGTTTTCTAATAATCTCTTTGCCCATTCCCATCCTTCCTGCTCATCTGGTACCATGTAATAACTGTGTCAGCATGGAAAATTCCAAGTTACATTTTCTGTACTACAAGGCACCCGATGCACTTCTAAACAAAGCAAATAAATGCCCTAAACAGACCAGAATTCCCCATGCTGTGGTCCTGCAGGTTCTATTTATTCTCAGGAATCAAATCCCACTTTCCTCAACACTGATGAGCAGCAGGATCAAGGCAAAAAAAGAAAACTTCTTCTGAAGGAAGTCACTGAGTTACCAAAGGTTCTCCTCTTCTACCCAGCACAGATCAAGGCCACAAAATAAATAAAATCATCAAGGCACTTCTGGTCCCAGCTAACAATTCCCACTTGGGCAGGGAGGGAACAGCACACAGGCAAAGGGAGCAATCATTTAAATTGCTCACTGGGAAAGAAACCTATTGGATGACCCCAAATCTTACTCTGTTCCCTCTCATAGAAGAAAGCATCTGTTTAAAGCTCTCCTTTTCCTAAGGAATTCTTGATTAAGTTCTTAACACAAATAAATTGGTGAGGTTCCACTTCAAGTTGCTGGGGAAGTTCTGGGGTCCCCAGGTCCAGGACAGACATGGAGGGGCTGGAGCGTGTCCAGGGAAGGGAACTGGAAAACTCCTGAGGGAGCTGGGAAAGGGGCTGAGCCTGGAGCAAAGGAGGCTCAGGGGGGACCTTGTGGCTCTGCACAAGTCCCTGACAGGAGGGGGCAGCCGGGGGGGGTCGGGCTCTGCTCGAAGGGAAAAGGGACAGGAGGCGAGGGAGTGGCATCAGGCTGGGCCAGGGGAGGCTCAGGTTGGATATTGGGAACATTCCTTCCCCAGAAGGGCTGTCTGGCCCTGGCACAGCTGCCCAGGGCAGGGGTGGAGTGCCCATTGCTGGAGGGATTTAACAGCCCTGTGGATGTGGCACCTGGGGACAGGGGTGGGGGAGCTGCTGGATCTGATGATCTCAAAGATCTTTTCCAACCTTAATGATTCCATGATTCTAAACATCAGCTGGGCTGGAAAGTGCTCTTCACCAGCAGGGACAGCAGCATGTTTTGGTACCCATGCACACAACCAGCACATCCAGGCAGCAAGGAACCCAAGTAAGTAAAGCCTTGGGTCAGAAACATGGGATTTAGCTGTCAAACACTTGGGAGTGAAGCTCCAAGGCAGATGATGAAGGTTCCCATCTGCTGACCTCACCAGCAGCAGCTCGTCATCCACCTTTGTTCCTTGGATTTGCCATCCCCCAGAGTGGTGGCTCCTTGCACAGCTGTGCTGGTTTGGGACACTGTTTGTGGAGCATGGCAGCCACAGAATTTGGTCAAAGCCAAAACCACCCAACCCGAAATAATAATGTAAAGCACAGCCTCTCCTGGGGCCCAGCAGGGAGAGGTTATCTCACAGGCTGAAGGACCGAGGGCAAAAAGCAACAAACAGGGCTTGATCTCAACCCTGGCCTTGGAAATAAACGCTTCAGGCTGAGGCAGCAGCAGAGAAGGCCCTGTCTCAGCAGTGCCACAGGGAGCACAGGCGTTCCCTGATGTTTCAGTGCCGGTTTTTGGCCCGGTGCTTGGGACACTTACGCTCCACGGGAATTCCGTCCGCGTGGCCTTTGCCTTTGGGCTCCTGGCTCCCAGGTTTCGCATCGTTGTCGTCATCCAGCAGTGGCACATAGTCTGTCTTATCTACTGTCTCTCCAACCACATCATCGAACTTCTCGGCCTCCAGCGTGGCAATGAAGTCCCTTTTCACCTCCTCCTCGATGTCGTGGGGCGGCTCTGTGAGAGCATCGGCCAGGCTGAGGTTGTGGTCCAGGTCAGCCATGCCTGAGCACCTCTGCACCTGCAACCCGCGCCCAGGGAGACAAAGACACGTTTCATCAGAGGTCTCTTCTGTCACTCACTTTGGTGCTGACCACTGCGTGTCCCCCGTGCCTTCACACCACGAGAAACGTTTGTTTAGTGCTCAGTAATTCCCAGATGTTTCTGAACCCCCCCACCAGAACAGAAATAAACCGGGATCATCTAAAGCGGGTTTAGCTCGTGGACGTTACATTTTGTGGGATCTTTTATCAGAACCTTAAATAAAAAATGTGAAAAATGACTCCCAGCACCTGGCCAGGGTAACCATGGTGTGACATTGACTCCTGCCCTGCCCCAGATCTGGAGTTAATTACACCCCTCAGCAGCACAAAGATAAATGACGCAAGAGAATTTAGTGCTGGGCTTGACTCCACCCAGCCTCCCCTATGGAGATTAGGATTTTACATAATCTCTGATGTATACTTCAGTGCTGCTCCTGATCCCTCCCAGAGGGTCCTGCAGCATGGTCATGTCCTCAGCAAACCTTGCTAATCCCAGCAAACCCCCTCCAGCCCTGGGATTTGGGAGGGAAAGTGACGTTTTAATAATGTTTACGTGAAAAAAATATAGCAAAGTGCAGACATAGGCATTACATCCACAGCTACGAACTGGAAGCAGCAGAGAGGTAATCACCAGCTATCCCTCCCTGTGTTCAATTTAATTCCTGGCACCAAACTGAAAATGCACCTGAACTGACTCATCTCCAGCCTTCAAGCTGGCACAACACACACACAGCACCAAGTCTTTACTCTTTCACGTTTCAGCCTTTTCAAGGAATTCTTGGGAACAAGAGCCAACAAAAACTGCTGGAATGTATAGAAAGTCCTTGTCCCCAGTCCCTCTGCAGCTCTGCTGGAGCCCCTTTAGGCCCTGCACGGGGCTCTGAGCTCTCCCTGTGTCCTTCCCTTCTCCAGGGGAACATTCCCAGCTCTCCCAGCCTGGCTCCAGAGCAGAGGGGCTCCGGCCTCTCCTTAGGAAAATCGGGAGCTGCTGACACAGAGCTGCAGCCACAGCCCGAGGAACACAAGGGACACTTGTGTGTGCTGGGTCATGAGGGGCAACCCAAGTGGCCACTGTGCAGCAGCCCAGGCTCACTGCCTTCCATGGGGTGGCAGAACACAGATCCTCTTGTTCCCAAAAAACAAAGGCTCCTACTCCTTGAACTCCAGGAAATTCTGTGTCAGCACTACAGGGCCACCACATACCTACAGGCTCCAGCCTCACATTCCTTAGGAACAATGCTATCCCACTGATAGTGGTGTTTCTGTCCTTCCAGGCAATGGTATATTATGGAAACTAATTCAGTTCAAGCTCCTCTTTTTTTATTCTTTGAACAATAAAAGGTCAGGCTTGCAGGCAGACCACACTTCAGGCAGCAACTGCAGCTCTTGTCGGTTCAGATAAAGGCCCTGAATCACCACTTGGAAATCCAGAGGTGAAAAGTTTGGAGCTCTTCACCACCCCCTGCGCAGGGTCACAGCTGAATGAATTATGGTTAGTAAAAAAACCTTTCTATACTTAAGTGAAAGAGTCCTATCAAAAACGTTTCTTTCAGAGTTCCTGACTATTTTAAGACAAAACACCACCCAGATGTGCACACAGCTGGCTGCATTACCCTGTGGGGAGCACCAGCCAGGGAAGGCACTTGCAGAAGTTTTATCCCTGCCCTGGCCAGTCTCCTCCAAGGAACAAACAAATGGGGCTCAGAAAGAGCCAAATTTTCAGCCACACCCTCCTTTGCTTTCAGCTCACAAGTGAACTGATGGCTTTAGGTCAGTGAGTCTCAGTGTGGAGCAACGAACATTTAATCATTTTCTTCTGAAAATGTCATTTAGCATCAGAAGAAAAACAGAATTTAAATTTCCCAACAAGCTGCATCATGAGCACAGAGTGCCTGAGGGGGAAAAGGTCCTTGAGTCCATCGACTCCAACCATCCCCAGCACTGCCAAGGCCACCCCTGCCCCATGTCCCCAAGTGCCACATCCACAGGGCTGGTAAATCCCTCCAGCAATGGGCACTCCACCCCTGCCCTGGGCAGCTGTGCCAGGGCCAGACAGCCCTTCTGGGGAATGAACGTTCCCAATATCCAACCTGAGCCTCCCCTGGCACAGCTGGAAGCTGTTTCCTCTCCTCCTGTCCCTGTTCCCTGGGAGCAGAGCCCGACATGGAGTCGGCTGCACTCCGTGGAACAGCTGCCATAAAATACATGGCATCTGGGGGCTGTGTGGCACTGACAGTGCTGCTACTTCAGGCCTACATAGGAACTAGGACACGGGAGTGATCTACTTTCCGGGGAAAAGTAATAATGAGGTTATGCAGCCTTATCAGCAGGACACCTCCTTGTCCATATTTAGCTAAATAGGGAATGTAGAAACGATGCATAAAAGTAAACCAGGGTAACTAAGAAAAGCCATTTCCAATACAGCACTGGTGTCTCAGACACGCAGGAGCACCTGGCACAAACTGCAGGGATCCCTCCTCAGCCCAGGTGGGCTCCAAGCACAGCCACAGCAGCCCTGGGAATTCCTGCCTTTCCATCTCCAGGGTTAGAGCAGCCGAACTGCACCAATTCCCAGATTCCCAGGGCTTGTCTGCTAACCAAAGCAAAAGGAAAATGAGGATATTGCAGGGATTGTGCCCAAGGGTAGAAAGCAAATCCCAGAGCATATTCATGTGGTGAGCAGCTTAGAGAGACAGATCCTTCCTACCCAGTTTCCATTCATATGGAACAGGCTGGCTGGGAAGCATTAAAAAATCCTCAGCAAGATGCACCTTAATCCCCTGCCTCCACAGCTCTGGAAATCAGACATTAACAGAGCACAGGGAAGAGGAATGCTGGCATTAACCTGGGGATGAGAGGGAAAAACTGAGGAGTGACTGAGGCTTCTGAAGGCAGAGGTTTAGAAATGCACTGAAACCCCTTCCTGGAAAGGCTGGGCAGGCACTGGAACTGCCCAGAGAGGTTTGGAGTGCCCATCCCTGGAGGTGTCCAAGGAATGACTGGAGGTGGCACTCAGTGCTCTGGGCTGGGGACAAGGTGGGCATCAGGCACAGCCTGGACTCCATGGGCTGGGAGAGCTTTTCCAGCCTCAGGGATTCTGAATAATTCTTCAGCAGTGGAAGAGCTGCTGAGATCCTCGGGGCTGTTAAATCAGCAGAGGGAGGGGAGCAGCAGTGGGTGACTCCAGGTTTGTATCCTGGAAGAGCCTAGGAGGACAGCCCAGCCCTCCCTGGCAACACCAAGGGAGGAGTCTGCTCTCAGGAAAGGTGTGAAGGAGCACGGAACAGCCCTGCCAGTGCCACAGTGACAGCTGCACTACAGACAAGGAGAAGGGGTTTCCTGTAGCTACACATTCCAGGAAATCTTCAAATTATCCCAAAGCAAATCAATCATGTTCCTTTAACTCACACATTATTTTTACACGGGAGGATTGTTTAGATCCCTCCTGTTCCAGGCACAGCTGATCTGTTACACTCAGGGTTTGCCCCATCTGTTCTTCTCCACGCTCAGAATCTCTGTGTACTCAGTGAGTAACCTGTTTGTGGGGATAAATAAAATCCATCTCTCCTCAGCTAATCTGCAAGATTCAGCAGGGTTATTTCAATCCCTCACCACATCACAGACCCCGATCCTGGTGTCTTGTTCCAAAGAGTTCCAACTGTTCACTGGTTTTTAGTCAAGGCTGCCCCATCCCTGGCAGTGTCCCAGAAGGGTTTGGGTGGGAAGGACCTTAAAGCCCGTCCAGTGCCAGCCCTGCCATGGGCAGGGACACCTCCCACTGTCCCAGGCTGCTCCAAGCCCCATCCAACCTGGCCTTGGACACTTCCATGGATCCAGGGGTATCTACAACTTCTCAGGGTGTCAAGAACTTCTCTTCAGCAACTTCCTTGCCCAGGTTTTACTTTAAGTGAGCCCCTGGAACAACTTCCCAGTGCCATCATCCCACTCACCACCCTCTGGAAAGGGAGGCAAATCAAAACCTGCGTGAGCCACAGCCTCCAGCTCCCCATCCAGGGAAGAGTGGAATTTATTTCCTCAACTTTGTGCTTCCATTTTGCAGCCCCCCTGACTGCTCGGTTGTGTTCCTGCCTCCGGGCACGCACAGGCTTGGAATTTCAAGTTATGATCAGTCTGACCCAGATTTTGTGTGTCTTGTCTGAAGGCAGAGAAAGAGGAGAGTGGGCACAGGGATGCTGCCAAAGAAACCTCAAACTTGAAAGCCTGTAAACTGTCCAAACAGAATCATACTCAGTGGGGGACACTGCTGTACTTCCCTGGGATTTCTGGCAGAGGGAATGATGGCTTTTCCCAGAGGAGCACCCCCAGGTACCAGTTCCAGCCCTGCAGTGACAGTGACACAGCATTCCAGCCCGCTCCAGAGCCCTGCCAGGCTCCTGGCAGGAATCCATGGCTCCATCCTGCTCCAAACGGGCTGGACTCGGCCTCTGGCCCAGCAACCTTCCTGCCAGAGAGGGAAGAGAAATCTGCTCCCAAGCAGGAGGAACAGTGAAGTAACACTTCCTCGCTTTTGCTGCTTTAAAGGAGACTCTGATGCCCAAATTTACGAGAAGCACAGCCATTATTTCATCAGATCCACTTGCCCCTTTAAAATTAGCTCCTAACTCCATCCCGAACGAAATGCCTGGCTGGAAGAAACAGGGACAGCTTGGTCATAATTCCCATTTCTCCTGGGTAAGTCAGGTTGCTTTTCTTAGCTGGAGCTGCTGGGAGCACTCGGCCGTGGCTGCTGAGGCGTGAGGAAACAGGAGAGCAGAGATCTGCTAAGTCATCCTCCTTCCCAGAGTCCTGGAATCCATGGAAAGGGTTTCTGCATCCATCCTTCCAGAGGAGAGGACACAGCAACCACTCGAGTCGCTGACGTTCCTTACAATCCATGGCTGGGCACAAAAATCTATGACCCAACTGAATTTTTTGTAATTTTTTTGGCACAGTCTAAACCCATGGGATTCACTTATTGTTTTAGACACAGCAAGAGCTCTGCTGTGCGGCTGTTTCTGGAGCCACAGGAAAATCCCACAAATCACCAGAAGCTTCTTAGAGGCAAAGAGATGGAAGGTGAGAGATCTTTAATAAAATCTCTCCAACACTTATAATCACTCTCAGCTCAAGTGCTGGAAAAAGCAGCCTCAGAATGGGTGTCCTGGATTCCAGAATTCAGGCATCAGTTCCCCAAGGACTCCCTGAAGTGCAGGTGCCACCCCCTCCGGGCAAAGGGAAAGTCTCCGGTTCTTTGGGATGCTCCAGACCTGCCCCATGGCACCATCAAAACAGGGTTAATTAGGAGATTCCAGATATTTCCACAGCAAAATCAAACACCAAATTTCAACTTGGAGGTGCTGCTGAAACCAGAGTGAGCTGGCAGCTTCCTTGGAGCTCCTGGGAGAGCAGACAGGGAGGCAGCACACCAAATATTCCTGATTTCTAGTGCATGTTTGGACTTCCAGCAGATCAGGATTTCAGGGAGAGTCACAGAACCACGTTCTCCTTCAATCCATAAACACAGCAAGAGATTTTCCAGCTGTTATTTACAGGGCTTAAGTGATTGCTGCCTCCTGTGTGAGGGACAAGGGACGAGGCAGGACCAGAGGAGGCAGATTTGGGGACAAAGAGAGCAGGTTTGGGTGCAAGGGGAGCAGGTTTGGGGCATTTGGTGATTTTAAGCTTGGACTCCTGAAACAGACAAAGCACTTGTGGAGCTGTTTCCCTCCTCAGCACAAACTGCCCGAGCCTTGTGGCTCACTTTAATTACTCAGAATAAATTCAGCCAGCCCCAGAGGCTCCAAGCTGCTACACAAAACCCGCCAGAAACGCACAAGTGAAGGGGAAACAGTTGCTACTATTGCCTCCACGAGGGAACGCAAGGACAGCACACCTATTTCCACTCAGGAATCCCAGATTCCCCCTTGCAGGGCCTAAAGGGGCTCCAGGAGAGCTGCAGAGGGACTGGGGACAAGGCCTGGAGGGACAGGACACAGGGAATGGCTTCCCAGTGCCAGAGGGCAGGGCTGGATGGGAGATTGGGAATTGGGAATTGCTGGCTGGGAGGGTGGGGAGGGGCTGGGCTGGAATTGCCAGAGCAGCTGGGGCTGCCCCTGGATCCCTGGCAGTGCCCAAGGCCAGGCTGGACATTGGGGCTGGGAGCAGCCTGGGACAGTGGGAGGTGTCCCTGCCCATGGCAGGGGTTGCACTGGATGATCCTTAAGGTTCTTTCCAGCCCAAACCAGGCTGGGATTCCAGGATTCCAACCATGAAATAGCTCTGAAGGCTTCATGCAGATCCAAGTCCCTTCCACAATCCCTTTATGGCCACACAGCAGACAATAAACAGGAAGTTTTAAGTTCTCACTTCAGATGGGTTTGATGAAGTTTCAACATGATCCCAAAGCCGAGGCAGAGCTTCAGCCCCGATTGCTTCCTCCTCTCACTGTCTGCTCTCAGCCACTTCCTCTCCCATCTCCTCCTTCCACGTCTCGGGTCAGGAACAACCTCTCCCTCAGCCTCTGGCTCTGCCTGCTGCTCCCACCTGGCCTTCCAAGAGTGGGGAAACCTGAGGCTCCTCCAGGGAGCGTGCAGGAGATGCTGGGGCTGGGGGGCTGAATTCCCTGCCATGGGAACACCAGATCTGCAATAAACCAGGAGCAACTGGCGGAGCAGGACGGGAATGGCCACAGCGAGGCCGTGGAGATGTGACAGGCAAGGTCACCGGGACAAACCAAGCTCTGGCTGGCCAGGGCCAGTTCTTTTTCACAGGCCATACTTCAGCTTTTCTGAGTTATAACTTTAAAGTTTCAAAGCTGATTGCTTGAAGTGCAGTTTGTCCACTTAATGATGTCTTGTAAGTCTTTCCATAATCCTGGGGTTTATTCAGGATGTCCAAGAGTGTCCATCAATTTGCAGGGCTTCATTCCTTGGGGAATGAGCCATTTCTCTGCTTCAAGCATTATTTTTGCTGTTATTAGTACTGCAAATAAACCCAGCTTGCTGCATCCAAGTCCTTAATGATGATTTCTGCTCCATAATCAGAAACATTTTCGTCAGCTCCATTTCCCTTAGGAAAGCACTGATAAAGCCAACGAGCCGTGCCTTCCCCATCATCAATTATTCAGAAGCCATGTGAATTAGTAGAGCCGCCGCGAACAGTCTCCCAGCAGTCCTGCCTCGTTGGGAATGTTAAAGAGATCCTCTCAATTTCTGGAGATTTGAGGCAACTTCTATTTTCTTCCTGCCTTGCAGCCACTCATGGCTTGGGGAGCTCACACTTCATGGAATGATAAAGTCTCCAAGGATAACCAGGCAGAAATCCCACAGCAGCCAGAGGCAAGTTGTAAAACAAGCTCCTCTCTCCACGTGTGGAGCTCCTGCTCACTGTCAGCTCAAAAGCCATGACTGAAGGTGGCCTGAAGGCTGCCAGGCCAGCATTTCCCAGCTTTACTACAGCAGTTCCCACCTGCTCTTTTTATATTCACTAACACTAAAATTATCTGTACTTGATTCAACAAAAAAAAGGAACATTTTTTTCCTTTAACATACAGGGACTTCAAAGGGAAGTGCAGGACCAGAAGGGCATCCAGGGGAGGCAACAGCAACCAGGATGACTCGAGGCTACTTGAGTTCAGCTGATATGGGGGTGTCAGTCAAAGGTCAGACTCGATGATCTCAGAGGTCTTTTTCCATCTTAAAGATTCTGTGAACCTTCAGAGTGCATCCAAGGAATGTCACACAATCCCTGCACTGCATGAAGGAAAAGCTCCCAACACCCATAAAGCTGCACTGGAGCTGCAAGACTGTGGTAGGAACTATGGCAACCCCAAACCCTGAAGGGACAATGCCCATTTACAGCTGAACAACCCCACAGTGACACGGCTGCTCCAGGGCAGAGGTCCTGCCCCAGGAGGATGTTTTCCAAGGAATTCAGCCTTATGCCAGCGGGGACGGATCGATGCCCCACGCAGCCTCTCAGCTTTGCACCTGCCCCTACAATGAGCTCTTCAGAGAGGAGTTCAAGGCTCTGCACTGCTCACTCCAAATACGACCTGTGCCCCAGCCAGAACACGCTTTACAGGGAGCCTGGTCCTTGAGGGAGCTGGGGCACTCCAGCATTTACCTTGGCTGTAATTCCGCACCGGAATCGATCTCACCACAGGCCTCACCAGAGAGAGGTCTCTGGCGATCCCAGCACAGGCCAAAACCTGCTAGCAGCCAAAGACTCTGCCAACTGCTGCTTCCCATCTTGCTGTCAATGCATCCCACAGAGCATCCCCTTCCAAACACCTGGAGCAGGGCCCCACGCAGCCGGGATTCCGGTGAGGAATCACCTGCACAGGTGGGAACTGCCCTGCACATTCCATCAGGCTGCACTAAACATCTCCCTCTCTCACCGCACAGCTGCCTGGAGAGAACCAATGCCATCATTCCCAGGTACTATGGAAGGTTCCAGATCCCTACACAAAGGGTGCACTGTGGCCAGGGCTGTCACTGGCAGAGGAAAGGGAACAGAGAAATAAATACTGATACTTCAGCACTTCGAGGAATTCCAGTGGCGGGAAACATGAATATAATATGTCCCTTATTAACATCATTTTCAACTCAGTATAAGCAGTTGAAAAATAAAGTCTACACTCTGCACTTATGCAAAGTAAAAGTAATTAGCTGGAGCCAGATCTCCGTCAAAGATCAAGGCAGAAGGAATATCCAAATGCAAGAGAACCAGGGAAAATTCCTGTTTGAGCATGTCTAAATACACACACAAGTGTGCAGGCACCCGGTATCATGGAATGGTATCCCAGGATGGTTTGGGTTGGAGAGACCTTAAGGATCATCCAGTGCCAGCCCTGCCATGGACAGGGACGCCTTCCACTGTTCCAGGCTGCTCCAAGCCCCGTCCAGCCTGGCCTTGGGCACTGCCAGGGATCCAGGGGCAGCCCCAGCTGCTCTGGACCCG
>NW_008238653.1:363872-365511 GCF_000691975.1 Corvus brachyrhynchos
TGGGCACCCTGTGCCAGGGCCTGCCCACCCTCCCAGCAGCTCCCAGCCAGGCCTCTGGAACCCAGCATTTCCATGGCACAGATCCCCCTGTTTGATCTCAGTTCAGCCCCGTGTTCAGCTGCACTGAGAACTCTGCAAACTCTCATTTCACACTCTCACCTGCAGGTTTTCCATCGGTTCCCCTCCGCTCAGGGTGAGGATGTCAGCTCTGCAGAACCTTTCCTCAGGGGGTAACACCAGGCACGGGCTCCAGAAGGAGCTGCTGGGAGCTCCAGGCACGAAGCACGAGCCTGTTTGATCAGGGCACTCCACAGCAACTCCTGCTGCTCTCAGGCTTTGGAGAGCCAGGCTCTGCCCATACAACTCGAGACAGAAACTCCAGATACCCAAGAGAGCAACCCTACCGCATTCCTGGGAATTACGCTGCTGCCATTGCTCTGCACTTGTCCAAAAGCCTGAGGGGTGTTTTGCAACTTCCCTGTGGAAGGGAGGGCTGGAGAGGCAGCACCAGAGAGGCAGCACAGCTCCATGACAGGGCCCTGACCCAGCTCCCAAACCCTCCATGCGACACCAGACTGATCATCAGAGCTGCCCAAAGCCACCAAACTGGCAGAGGGAGCTGAAAGCAAAGTTGTACAAACTCCCCTCCTGTCCAAATCCCTGAAAGGACAACAAACGGAAGGAAGCCCACCTGAAGCAGCCCAGAGCATTCAGAGAAGCGCTCCTGGAACCAAAGCAGACTTTGAGTAAGGAGGGATGGTGGAAAGGGGGAGGCTCACGCAGGGAGAGGGCCGGACGCCAGCACAGCCACTACTGGACAAAAACCAGAGCTGGGAGGCTTCAGGAATGTCAGGCTGAGGAGAAGAAGAGTGATACAACTGCAAAGAATCACCCCAGCAGCCCATTTCCAGCCCTGACTCCACTTCAGCTGCACCCATTCCCAAAAAAGATCCATGGCACATACTCGTGTACTCATGCCTGCAAAGAGCGTTTTACTGCTGGTAATTATGCCTGAGATGAGATAAGAGCACACCAACCTCCTGCACCGATTCCCTCCCTTTGGGCAATTTCAGTGCCATTAAGCACTCAGCAGGACGGGGTAAGACTGTCCAAGTTGGATTGCTCCATCCAGAGCTGTACCCTTTCCAAGCTGATAAAAAGTCACATTAATAAACTTGCCTTAAGTTACAGAGAGAGATGCTCTGCCAGAGCAGCTTCACTGGGAGGACAAGAATAACTTTCCTCTAAGCCCCAGCAGGGATCAGGGACCCTAGAAGGTGGGGATTAATGCTCTTGGCTGGCCTTCAAAACAGCCACATGGAAGATGAGTTCATAGATAATAACTGTGAGGGACTTTCAAGTGTCGAGGTGTGCACAGGCCTACAAGCGCTGAAGTAAGAGACCTAAAAAGGACTCCAAAATCATAAATATTTATCTAAGGAATAAAGAGACTCTGCCCACCTTCTGCCCAAAGTTTTAGCTCCAAAATGGCCTACTCTTTAACAGCTTTGAAAACCCAGCTCCCCAGAGCCCAGCTTGGCTGCTGGCCTCCACTGCCTCGCAGCAGAGGGGATTTCGTGCACTGCTTCCCCGGAGAGGCAGCACCAAATAAGGAGAGTTTCATCAATCATGGGGAAAG
>NW_008238653.1:366696-367531 GCF_000691975.1 Corvus brachyrhynchos
CCACAGCTCCATGACAGGGCCCTGACCCAGCTCCCAAACCCTCCATGCGACACCAGACTGATCATCAGAGCTGCCCAAAGCCACCAAACTGGCAGAGGGAGCTGAAAGCAAAGTTGTACAAACTCCCCTCCTGTCCAAATCCCTGAAAGGACAACAAACGGAAGGAAGCCCACCTGAAGCAGCCCAGAGCATTCAGAGAAGCGCTCCTGGAACCAAAGCAGACTTTGAGTAAGGAGGGATGGTGGAAAGGGGGAGGCTCACGCAGGGAGAGGGCCGGACGCCAGCACAGCCACTACTGGACAAAAACCAGAGCTGGGAGGCTTCAGGAATGTCAGGCTGAGGAGAAGAAGAGTGATACAACTGCAAAGAATCACCCCAGCAGCCCATTTCCAGCCCTGACTCCACTTCAGCTGCACCCATTCCCAAAAAAGATCCATGGCACATACTCGTGTACTCATGCCTGCAAAGAGCGTTTTACTGCTGGTAATTATGCCTGAGATGAGATAAGAGCACACCAACCTCCTGCACCGATTCCCTCCCTTTGGGCAATTTCAGTGCCATTAAGCACTCAGCAGGACGGGGTAAGACTGTCCAAGTTGGATTGCTCCATCCAGAGCTGTACCCTTTCCAAGCTGATAAAAAGTCACATTAATAAACTTGCCTTAAGTTACAGAGAGAGATGCTCTGCCAGAGCAGCTTCACTGGGAGGACAAGAATAACTTTCCTCTAAGCCCCAGCAGGGATCAGGGACCCTAGACGGTGGGGATTTATGCTCTTGGCTGGCCTTCAAAACAGCCACATGGCAGATGAGTTTATTGATAATAACTGGGAGTGA
>NW_008238653.1:367785-370497 GCF_000691975.1 Corvus brachyrhynchos
ACAAGGAGAGTTTCATCAATCATGGGTAAAGAGTCTCCTCTTTTCTCCTGGCACAGGGAAGGACAAGTGGGGGCAGGGTAGGAAAGGGCTGTTTGCAAAGCACTTTCTCTGGAGGATGGTGGGGGGGGCCCCCGCCCCAGCAGCTGCTCCCGTCAGCTGCTTTCCTTTAATAGCACCCGGCCCAGGGAGGAGCCTGGATCCCACCTCCCTCCCAGAGCAAAGCCACAACACAAGGGCTGCCTGGCTCTGCCCAGAGAGATCCTTCTCCTCCTGGAAGCAAGGGAAGGATGGCACATCACTGACAGAGTGCATCGCCCAACACTTCTCATCTTTACCTCCTCGTTCTTCTTCCTGCAACATCACCTCATTGCCACAGCCTGGAAATCACACAAGTGCACAAAATGGGAGACGTTTCACTACAAAAGTTCACCTCAGTCCCTCAGCCCTCGTGCCAGCTCCCCTAAATTCACCCTGTTCCATGTTTGTCTTATGTACATGTCTCCCAGAACAATGGATTTTGTTCTCACGTGAGAATTTGGGCGTTAATTTCTAAGATGGGATGAAAACTGTGCAGCACAAACACTGGAAGGACAAACCCAGAGATGAGAATGAGTTCAAGTCATGCTGAGAGAAAAAAATGCAGAGGTTTAGTCCAGCTTAATTATAGTTTGAGTACCACTGTGCAGCCCCTCAGTGCCTTCATCAACTTGAAGTTTTGCCTTTATGTATATATAGTAATATATAAATATGTGTATATACACATCTGAGAGCGTAGCAGGGAAAGCAAGGCCAGAGAGGATGAATTCTGAAATTAAGTTGGAGATCAGGCACAGGCTGCACTCAGTCTTGGAGGTCTTTTCCAACCTCAATGATTCCATGACTGTGATGCCCACAGGACAGGCTGGATGCCATCCTCTGCAAGCAAACTGACTCTGAGTGCCCCGAATCAGCACCTTCACCAGTGCACTAAAAAACAAGATAAAATCTGGGCAAGGAACATAAACCATCCCAGGTCACGGGGAACAGCAGCCACAGCCATGAAAAGAGAAGCAGCTCCTCTGGCAGCCAGGACACACCATCTCTGCTTCCAGCCACTCCACTTCCACACAGGCTCCACTCCTTCCCCTGCATGGAATAATTCCAGTTGTGTCTGTGACTGTAGTACAGCAGCTACTTCACTTTTAATTAAAATAAGCCCTTCTCTTGACAACATAATTACAGAGCGCCAGAACCTGCCCATCAGGACACAGGGCTGGAAGCTTCCACGTGAGAAAGTCGAGTGCAGAATCGTTTTCATTCATGACAACTCAGCACCAGCCTGGTGTTCCAGAGGGGTGGCACAGCAAACCTGGCAATGCTTTTCCAAGGGGATTTGTCAAAAGAAAACAATGTTTTAAAGCTTTCAAACACCACTGGAAGGTCAAAAAGCTTTGGAAGAATGAAACAAAGCATTTCTATACCAAGAAATGAGTTTTAGCTATTTGCAAATTCTGCAAGATCTTGGCTACAGTGAGTGAGGGACTTTATGGACTCATCAGGTGCCTCAGAGGATCGTGGCTTTTGCAAACTCCCAGAAATGCCCCCAGAGGAACCTGGAAATGGAACAGACACGTTCCACGTACCACGCACGAGCACCTCCCCACTTGGTCCACAGGGGTTTTCAGGCCAGGAACAAAACTCCCTCTTTTTCTGAGGAGGCCACTTGGGTGCTCAGAAATTCATGGAGAACTGAAGTCCCTAAGCACATTTAGGGTGGGAGCAGAAAACACCCGGAAGGCTCCAAGCTGTGGAGCCTGTTCCTGACTCTGTTAAGAACAGCTTTGGGATATCCCTGTTCCTTAATTAAGGACAGCTCTGGGATATCCCTGTTCCTTACTCTCCTTACCCTGTTAAGAACACCTTTGGGATCACCCCTGTTCCTTACCCGGTTAAGGACAGCTCTGGGATATCCCAGTCTGCCTTTACACACTGGTGTGCCACTGGAACATGCTTAGAAAGGGCCTTTTTGCACCACCTTCAGCAATTCACTGTATGGATTTTGTTCATCCCGGGGCAACTCCACAATAGATGTAACGGAGATTAAACACATTCCACGTTACTAGGAATTACGTCTAAGTAGGGATATTTGTGCCTACACACACGTGAGAAAGGCAAAATCTGAAATCCTTTTAAACCAAGGTAGAAGCCTTTAGCTTTAAAAGTGCTGAGCACACTCGGGCCCCTCTGCAGGCAGGGCTGAGCCTTTTGCCTACAACAGCTCAGGAAAGGATTTGTTGGAAGCTTGGGAAGCAAGAACTGCCTGCCTGTGATCCACGGGAGAGGGGCACTCCTGGTGCTAATGGAACAGCTCCCAAGGACGAGGAGAAAGATAACTGAGCTTCAGAAGGGGGTGTGAGGCAGGGGAAGGCCCAGTGAGTCACCCCAAAGCTCCCCAGGGCAGAACTCAGGATGCTCTGAGGGACCAGGCAGCAATTCATGGCTCCAGTGTTAGTGCAGAGAGGGACCTTCTCCCTCGGCGAGGGAATTCCTGGGAAGATGAATTAGCTCAGCATCCCTCGGTGCCCGAGCCAGACCAGGGCCCATGAGGCAGCATCACCACACTCCTGCAGCAGTCCAGCACCTCCCGTGCTACCCAGGGGAGGGACATCAAAGATACAGCTACAGAGAAGTGCCTGAAAACAGAGAAATGCCTGTCAATGGCACGTTCAGCAG
>NW_008238653.1:370527-371177 GCF_000691975.1 Corvus brachyrhynchos
AGCAGGAACGTTCCCACCTCCTTCAACAGGGGACATATCAGATTCTTGATTGATAAAGCCAGCACGCTCTGAAAGCACTGTGTCATCCTCAGCATGAGGAACGCTGAAGGTCCAGGCCAGACCCTCCTGAGGCCTTGCAGCTTATCCCTTTAGCCAGAGGGATGCCAGCCCAGCCCTTAAGCTGCTGCTGTTATTCCCTCCCAGCACAACCCGTTAATTCTCCCCAGGCAGGGGGACACTCCTGCTCTCCCGTGATGTTTATTCTTAGAGAGGATCCCGGGGATTTTTCTTTAGCTGGTTCAGCCCCACAGCTGGCCCAGGGCCAGAAGAGCATCACTGAACTCCTCAGCAGTGACAAGGGAGCAGCCTGAGTGTGGTGCAGGCACACTGATGGCATTTACCGTGGCAGGTTAGGCAAGAAAGGCCTGGCTAACTGAAGAGAAATAACTCTGCCCTGAAAGTTGTTCCTGCCATGCAAAGTTCATGACAGACTCAGTGCAAAAAGCAGATGACGGGCACAGAGCGAGGCCAAGTGACTGCTCACATCCAACAGCTGAGCCCAATTCCCCCCCAGTGAGGCAGAAGAACAAATTCTACATGGGAGCCCTTCTGTTATCCTGACCTGGTTTTAAGGACAAAATTCCTCCTGG
>NW_008238653.1:371239-386825 GCF_000691975.1 Corvus brachyrhynchos
CTCAGGAACAGCTGCAAACTTAAGGCTGGGAGACTCAGGCTGGTGAAGGCTCCA
This sequence comes from Corvus brachyrhynchos, assembly GCF_000691975.1. Lineage (NCBI taxonomy): Eukaryota > Metazoa > Chordata > Aves > Passeriformes > Corvidae > Corvus > Corvus brachyrhynchos. The sequence continues at coordinate 371,294 of NW_008238653.1, forward strand.
ATTCTTTTAGTCTTTCTTCTAGGAAACGTGCTCAAATGTTGCAAGCAGAAGAATGCAGTCTTAGTTCAAGCAGAACGGTGCCTGTGTGGCTTATCTGGTTAAAAAGTGGGATGTGCTGTTAGGCAGGAGCTTGGGAAAACGCCAAGAGGAGCCCCAGCACGAGGCCTTGTGTCAGCTCTTGGTCTCAAGGAGAGACTTGTCTCTCTTTGCTCTCTTTGAAATCTGGTGGGGTGGCAGCAGGGGGAAGAACAGTCCTTTCTGCAATGAATTAAGGCAGCAGAACAGCTTCCCCCTCCCCAAGTGCATGCAGGAAGGCAGGGGGAGGAAGGGAGGAGCTGCTGCAGCCCAACCACCATTGTATTTACATTTCCGTGCTCCTGATAACAAACACATTCAAGGGTGCTGGAAAACAAGCTTAGCTTAGAAAACAAAAGCTGAGATTTCATGAAAGAAAAGAGCAATAAAAGACATTCCAGGTGTCCCTGCAGTGTTATCAGGCACGGTCTGGTGGTTTCTTTAGAGAATGATTCACTTTCTTATCAAAGGTACGGCTGCAGCATCCAGTGCCACACTGAGGTGCCCTTGGACACAACAATTCCCTTCCAAAAGGGGAAAAAGAGGAGATTAAATAAATAAATAAATGTTCAGCATAGTACTGAAAAAAAAAAAAACCTACCACCTTTTTTGATTTTAATTAAGGGTTCATCCTACATCACTTTAAGAAAATAAAACCTTAAGTGCTAAAGTGACTCAGAATCCTCAAATCCCTGAATGGTTTGGGTTGGAAGGGACCTCAAAGCCCATCCCATTCCACCCCCTGCCATGGGCAGGGACATCTCCCACTGTCCCAGGCTGCTCCAAGCCCTGTCCCATCTGGCCTTGGACACTCGCCAGGGATCCAGAGGCAGCCCCAGCTGCTCTGGGCACCCTGTGCCAGGGCCTGCCCACCCAATAAAACTGACCCTAAAGATGTGGGTTTGTGGGTGTTTCTTCCCAGTCAGAGACGTTATACAACAAAGAAATTCATCCAGCAGGTAACGTTTTCAGAAGGGTCTTTTCCCCACCTGTACACATGGCACCAACACAAGAACCCAGTGAAGATCCAGGTGCCACAATCATGGTCAGTGTCTGCAGTTTCAGAGGGGTGACCAAACATTCCCCTGTGCTTGGCTGGAGGAGCTCACAATGGAATAAGCAGGAAGAACTCAGGTATTCCTGAGGGACGATCCGAGATAACAGGTTCAGGTTTGTAAAGAGCCCAGGACATTCCTCAGCCAGCTCATCCAACCAGGACCAGCCAGTGCCCAGCTCCCAGCAAGGCCTCCCTCCTCCCTCCTGCCTGCTCTCCCAGCTTCCCAGAGGATGCTGGGGAGGAAGCTGCCTTTATTCATCCACGCACTCAATGAGCATGGATTAAATATTCCCGGATAAATTACTCCAGGAAGCACTTTAACTGCTCAGTGCAGCCTGTGGGAAACACCTGGTTGGCTTCCATGTCCTGAAACCATGAACAACAAATGTGGAGTGGTACATGGATCCCTGGGACTCCAGGAGGCAGCTTCCACCGGAACTCCCAGTTTTGGACAATGGAGAAATGCAAGGAGGGAAATCCTAATGGCAAAGTCACCCCCTTACACAAGCTGGGAGGTACAACATGACCTGTCAGAGTTCAAGGGGTGCCTGGAGAACACTCCAGTTATGGGATTTAGTTTTAGGTGGTCCTGTGAGGAGCAGGGAATTGGAGTCGATGATCCCTAAGGGTCCCTTCCAACTGGAGATATTCCATGAAGTCTGAGGTCGAGTCCAGACATCCCAGGAGCCTGGCAGACCTTCAGACCACACTGGTCCAAGCCAAGAGAGGTAGAAAAGAGGAAAATTAAAACCCACTCAAGACTGGCAGGTGCAGAAAGGAAAACAAAGAGCTCTCCCATTCCTCCATCACCTTTCCCTGTCTGGCTTCTCCCTGCGGAGGAGGTGACACCTCACCTCCCGTGACCTCTGCAGGTCCACTGAGGCCACGGGCACAAGCACGTGGGGCACTCTGGGCACAGCCCCCCCCCTCCAGCCCACCCAGGGGAGATAAGCCATCTTCCTTGGCTTCTCTTCAAGTGGCTTTGAGACAACGACTTAAGATGGTTTGGCTGGGGGGCCCCGCCCGGGACCGACAGCAGGAGCTGGGAACGCCCCAGGGAGCCTGGGCCCAGCCTGAACAGGGACACAGGAGCCTCTTCCAGTCCCACCCTGAACAGGGACACAGGAGCATCTTCCAGTCCCACCCTGAACAGGGACACAGGAGCCTCTTCCAGTCCCACCCTGAACAGGGACACAGGAGCATCTTCCAGTCCCACCCTGAACAGGAGCGTCAGCCCCCTGACAATAAAGGACTCTGCACCTACGGCCTTATCTCTGCATCTGCCATCTAAGGACGCTGAGCAAAAAGGCACCTGAGGAACAGTTTTATCCCATAACTAAGTTCTAGGAGACATGTGAGGCTCCTGTCACTTCCAGGAGATCACAGTGGATAGAGCTGGTGATATAAAACAAGGTGTTATGAGCTAAGCGTCAGCCCCCTGACAATAAAGGACTCTGCACCTACGGCCTTATCTCTGCATCTGCCATCTAAGGACGCTGAGCAAAAAGGCACCTGAGGAACAGTTTTATCCCATAACTAAGTTCTAGGAGACATGTGAGGCTCCTGTCACTTCCAGGAGATCACAGTGGATAGAGCTGGTGATATAAAACAAGGTGTTATGAGCTACATCCATGTGACTCCTCTGCACTCCTCACAGCCAAGGGTCACTGGATGTACCAGCACTGCCAGTAGCAGCTCAGGCCCTTTTTAAAGGAAAAGGCAGATGGATGGATCAAACCCTGAGGAAAACAGCAGACATTCCTCTCAGGACTCAAAGACATAACCAGCATTTGAGAACAATCCCAGACTGCTCTGCAGAAGACACCCAGGTCTCTCAGTCCATACAAATATCAGGAATAAATCGTAATTCCTTCCCCAAACCACATTATGTGAGCACCAGCACCTTGAACATCCCAACTGCAGACCTGATGGCAGCTTCCAGTGGAACTGGAGCTTTATTGTGCCATCCCAAAGGACAGCCAGGATAAAAAAACTGGATGATCCGCTGCTCCCAATTCCTAACAAATCAAATCAGACTTGTTCTTCTTGGCCTAGTTTACCCATTTTAATCTTTTGTAGTCCTCTTACTCTGATAAAAAGAAGATTTGAGCGACCAAGTTAAACAAGATGTGAGCATTTGCAACAGAAAAGGCAAGGAAAGAAGGTCCAGGTGGCCAGAAAGGACAAGCCTTGAGTTCCACACCAGCCCTGTTATCCCAAACAGAACCCCAGGAATATTTGAAACTTTAATAAATACCTGAAAGGCTGGAGCCCCTCTGCTCTGGAGCCAGCCTGGGACAGCTGGGAATGTTCCCCTGGAGAAGGGAAGGACACAGGGAGAGCTCAGAGCCCCTGGCAGGGCCTAAAGGGGCTCCAGGAGAGCTGCAGAGGGACTGGGGACAAGGCCTGGAGGGACAGGACACAGGGAATGGCTTCCCAGTGCCAGAGGGCAGGGATGGATGGGAGATTGGGAATTGGGAATTGCTGGCTGGGAGGGTGGGCAGGCCCTGGCACAGGGTGCCCAGAGCAGCTGGGGCTGCCCGTGGATCCCTGGCAGTGCCCAAGGCCAGGCTGGACATTGGGGCTGGGAGCAGCCTGGGACAGTGGGAGGTGTCCCTGCCCATGGCAGGGGTGGGAATGGGATGATCCTTAGGATCCCTTCCAACCCAGACCTTTCTGATTCTATCTGGAAGGACTCTAACTGGAAGAGTGTAAAAAGAGCAGTGATTTGAAGGTTTAACAGAAGAGAATGGAAAGGTGAGTGCATTCCAGACATGTCTGCTCCACAGAAGTTCCCGGAGGCAGAGCTCCCATTTCAGATCTCTGGATGGTCGCTGCGATTCCCAGCATGGCTGCTTTGGTGTGCACGCAGCTGTAGCCAACCTCTGCTTTTCAATTAGAGATTTAGTGTTGGATCATAAGAAAATCAGTTCCTACCTCACAAGCAGGTGTTCCCTGGGCAGGTACTTCAGTCCTCACAAACTGCTTATCTGCAAGACACAAAGCAGAAGGAAGCGTGTGATCACAGAGTCCCGGGATGGCAGGGAATTAGGGATGCTGGGACATGAGTGGTGTCACTCAGAATTAACTAAAACTTGGGAGATTTTGCTGCAGTCCCCTTCCAGTGATCCAGGCATCTTTCCTCAGTGCCCTCAGCAGGCATAAGAGTGGTGCCAGTGACAGAGCCCTGGAACAGCTGCCCAGGGGGGCGTGGAGTCTCCCTCTCCAGAGGGATCCCAAACCCCCTGGACACGTTCCTGTGTCAGCTGCTCCAGGTGCCCCTGCCCAGGCAGGGGCTGGACTGGATGGGCTCCAGAGGTCCCCTCACATTCCAACCATCCTGTGATTGCTGTTTCCCATCAACACTTGCTCAAGCCATTTAGGATATTCCATGAAAACTGTGAGTGACTTTTCCCTCGTTACACACCCTAATAGGTTGCCCCAAACACAGCATTAAAGCTGAATTAATCCAGGCTGATCAGGACATCCCTGCCCTAAGTGGCATTTCAGGTGCTCAATGAATGGCTTAAGAGCTCACAGGGCCCCTGTCAGTCCCTGTCACACCTGCCCAGCCACCTGTGACAGCCACATCCGAGTCACGAGCCCACCTTTACCTGCTCCAGCTGTTTTCCCTACGTTTGCCATGATTCCAGTGCAGCTGCTCCCACCAGCTCTACCTGGGAACCATCTCCTGACCTGGGTGTCACGTACCAAATTTTTCTACCCAATATTTTACATTCTGTTGATAATGTTTCTTCATTGTGAAGCAGACATAGCTGTTAAAAAAAAAGATTCTATCCCAATAATTACTCCTGACAGCCCCCTTGCAGAAGAGAACATAAACTGAGCCACAGAGTTAAAGTATTTCAATCCACATGGAGAAAGAAATGTCCAGCTTGTTCTCCACCACTGCAAGTCATCCAGCCAATCCCACAGGAAAACACCACCTCAGTACCTGCTCAGCAGTCAGACAGGAACACTAATCCATGTTCCTCTCCGCACAGATGGACATTTCGTGTTCCAGGGAAGTAAAATGCCAGAGCTTTTAGCTGAATGAGGAAACAGCCTGGTGAAAAGTGTCATTTTAGCTTTAGTAAAGCAGTGAAGCACTCAGGAGTGAGAAAAACCTTCCAGAAGAGCCCTGCTCCCTTCAGAAGGGCTGGGAAGGGGAGTTACCACACTAATTAAGGAATGGAGGAATATCCTGTGCGGGATTCAGCTGCACGAGGTGCCCAGCGTCAGCTCCTGCTTGTGTGGTAACACTGACTTCCCCACAGAGGAAACTCTGCTAGCACACACCACAAACCCACAGCTCCCTTCTCCACATTGTCACTTGCAGGTGAGCCACCCTGAGAAACTGGGACATCAGGGTCCTTCTCTGCAGCTCCTTCCCACTGAAGAACACCCACATCACTTCCCAAGGCATCACAGCCCAAGGCACAGCCCAACTGGCTGCTCCCTTGAAGTCCATCCCACAGCTCTTGCTGTGATCCACTCTCACACATGACATTCCAATCTCTTTGCACAGAAACCACTAAAACTTTACCTGATTTGTTAAGAAAAACAACCCTCAGCCCTCTCTTTTCAGGCAGAACTGATGAAAATGAGAAGCAGGAGCTCCTCTTTTAGTGCTGCTCCAGTTCAAATGAGGCAGTGCTGGGTCAACCTGGTAACTGTGAGACCAAATCTACCACAGGTTCTTGTTCTGAGCAAACCAACTTTTCCTTTGGTAAAGCTGCACCTCTGGTTGCTCTCTAATAACCCTTGAAGGGCAGAATTCCTGTACTGTGGGGGTTTTAACTGCCCCCATTGTAAAACTGCTGCTCTTTAAGTTAGGGCATGTTCTCACTGGCAAGCAGAAATGTTAAACATCTGTGCTTCTTACGCCAAATTGAAAGATTTGCTGAAATAGAAGGTGTGGCTGCAAAGGTTTCTTACATGTGGGGTCTTTAATTAATCTGAGAGACTTCACCCCGTCCCCTCACACGATAAATTGAGGAAGACTCCAACTGTTCCAGAAGCCTTGCGGAACAGCAGGAAAAACCCCATATATCCAGCAAATCCCAACTCGTGACCCATGATTAACCGGGACTGTTCTCCAGTTTGGAGAAATACTTCTGAGACTGATTTTAATGTGTAGAGATACCTGTCCATGCATTGTGACCCCAGTTCCAAGCTCCCAAGTTCCTTCCCTCCCCAACACTGTTTTCCCACAAGTGACATGGAAAAGCAGCACCAAGAGGAAAAGCGGATCTCACACCACTCCCCATCTGATCCTGCCTGCCCTATCAGAGAACAGGCACTGCCTGGCCTGCAGACTGTTCGTGTTTGCTGTCCCTGTAAGATCCAGTTCCACATCCTGCACCAGTAGTTCTTGTTCCTCAGCTCCTCTGCTTCCCAAGCTCGTCATCCTGTTAGTACAGAACATTCCAACGGCTTCTCCAGCTTCAGAGAATCCCCTCCCAGAAGAAGTGAATCCCCTGTACCCCATTACCACACTGACTACTGCCAGGTTACCACCCAGTCTCTCACCTGAGAGTTCACCAAACACACCCCATCTGTCATACTACAGAGTCATACTCCAAGGAGTGCCAAAATCATATCCATATTTCAGGGCAAACATCAACAATTCCCCTCAGGTTTCTGTAATTTTGAAGGTTCTTACTACTTTTAGTAGCACCTACTTACTACTTTTAGTATCACTTTGTCTCTACCAGTTTCCAGTGGCAGCCCTTTGGAGGATGGAGTGAACTCCCAGCTCTGCTTGGTCCTGGAGGAGAGCACAGAGCTCATGCTGGTAAGCCACCCAAAAAGGACCAAAGAGAGCGATTCCCCACATGCACCTCGCAAAATGATCATCACTGGACAGTCTCCAGTTCCAAAGATCCAGGACTTTCTGTGTGAGCAGTGATCGTTCCAGCCCCTGTTCACAATGCCAGAGACAGGGAGCAGAAAAATGCTCCGGATTATCCCTCTTATTCCAGCAAGGTGGAATGCACTTCAGTGGCACAGAGTTTATAACAGGAAGAATGTGCCATTCCCCATATCAGAAGCCCTTATCAGCTCCCTCAAATTCCCTAAACAAGCAGCGTTTTCTGTTTTCCCATCCCAAATTCACGACTGTTTCCTGTGCCCTGCAAGAGAAAGCCCCTCAGCCTTTGAGTTTCCTGTTCTCTCACCCTTCAGACTTGGTTTCCAAAGCTCTGGATAAACAGCTCCCTTTAAATAGCTCCTGTCTCCAACACATACAGGGCATGGAGATCACTCGACAGGAGAAGCCAAGAGGGGCGTTGCCCATCCTGGCTCCAACATTCCACATGCAAAGCAGTCCCAGGGTGTCGATGTAGGCTCCAAAGGCAAAGGCTGGTGAACCCTGAGCTAAATATACACGGTGGCCATGAAGTCCAGACTGGGCAGCTCAGATTTCATCCCTGGCTCTTCCCAGAGGAATAACGCTAACAGCAATACCTACAACAACCTGACAGGGAATCTCAGAACTATGGAATGGTTTGGGGTGGAAAGGACCTTTAAGATCTCATTGCAATCCCTGCCATGGGCAGGGACACCTTCCAGGAGAAGGAAAATTGCCTTTATGGCCACAACCCCCTATGTTGTCTCCTTGCCTGTTCCTGAACTCACGAAGACCCTAAACCAAGAGATAATTCACAAATACATGACGGAGTTTTTTCCTTCATGGACACCACTGCCAAATACTTCAATGAATTTTTGTTCAGTATCAAACTCCTGTTCCCACACTGGTATGAGGCATCTCAGATAAAGCTGACAGTAAATCCTAGGAGAAATGGCTGAGGGAGCTGGGAAAGGGGCTCAGGCTGGAGCAAAGGAGGCTCAGGGGGGACCTTGTGGCTCTGCACAAGTCCCTGACAGGAGGGGGCAGCCGGGGGGGTCGGGCTCTGCTCGCAGGGAACAGGGACAGGAGGAGAGGGAACGGCCTCAGGCTGGGCCAGGGGAGGCTCAGGTTGAACACCAGGAGCAATTTCCCCATGGAAAGGGTGCTCAGACATTGCAACTGCCAGGGAGGTTTGGAGTCCCCATCCCTGGAGGTGTCCAAGGAAGGCCTGGATGTGGCACTCAGTGCTCTGGGCTGGTAACAAAGTGGGGGTCAGGCACAGGTTGCACTCAATGGCCTTGGAGATCTTTTCCAACCCAATTGATTCTGGGATTTGAAAGAGACTGCTTTTACATTTAATTCCAGGCTTTTGAGTAGAGCTTCTCCCAAGAGAAGTTAAGTTAGACTAATAATTTAAAGAGTCTTCAAAACACAGGATGTAATTCCACTGCACTTGAAGAGTGAATAATTTTCTAGGGAAATATTCATGAACAGCAAGGCAGAGCTCCACAGCAGTCACGCAAGTCCTACTGCTTGGAGAAGGAGATGATCCTCCCCAGTCCCAGGTAGCACAGGGAAGAATGAAGGTCTCCCACTGCAAAGCAAGCAGACACTCTTTGGCAACATCCACATTTCATCCTTATTAGAGGGGACAGACTTTAAAGTAAGAGTCTTCGGCAGCGATTCAGGCTGACAAAGTTAAAACCCAGTGAGGTTCATAAAATCAGACAGGAAATAAGCAGCTGCACAAGCGGGGCTGTTTTTATAGCACCACGGATTTTGGGATGTCAGGAGCAATTTGAAAAAGAGAAACAACATGCAATGACTCTGGGAAGTTGGAGGAGTGACTCATGGGTTGCCATAGTGCCAGTGTCAAGGACCAGCCAAGGACCTTCCCAAAGGGTTCTGGAAGGCTGGGCAGTGCAGCAAGGGCTGCACTCACCTGGGAAGGAAAGCTCCAGAAGCCAGGGCCCTCTGGTTTGTCAGTGCCCAAGAGAGGAACGTGGGAAGGGTGGGAGAGCCCATGTTACACACGAAGTACCACGTGACAGGAGCCTGGAAACACCCAGAGAAGGCTGAGATGAAGGACTTCAACACAAGCGATGCGTAGAAAGATTCAAAGATCTTTCTCAAGTGTCAAAACAAAACAAAATCTTAACATCCAGATTCACACCAAAAAGAAACCCAGCACCAAAACCCAAGGCAGAAATTGCCCTTGGTGAGAATCAGCAAAGCCCGTCCTTGTTCAGCAGAAGCTCAATAAAAAAAGAAAGTGATTTAAGCAAGAGCGAAGTGTCTCTTTTCACAGCTGAAGGACTCTGCTGCTCACAGGACTGAATTAGCTAAAATTAGCTCTCACAGTTGCATTCTCACCAGCACCTCGAGCCTCCCGTGTGGATGAGTAGTTTTGGTGAAAGCAGCTCTAATTTGGATTCAGAGCATGCAAATTTAAGGAAAATAGTGATTTCTGACCAGCTCCTTCCATGAACACTGATGCATAAAAAAACACTGTCTTTCACATTCAAGTTTAATCCTCTTCTGAAATATTTATTTTTGGAACAATTCAGGGAGCAGAAAGCCTTCAGCCCAGACGAGTTACATCTAAAAATAGAGGGTTTAAGAATTCAGGAATTCTTCCTACTGTTCTGTCTAATCAATACATATCCCACTGTAACTCCTGTCATCTGCTTTACTTGTCAAAGCACATCCCCACGCCCACCCTCTGCCAGCATTACCCAACCTGCATCTTTTGGGATAGTAGAGGCCAGAAACAGCTTTTTTAATGATTTGACATTCATAAAGACTCAGTCGCACACACATTATACAAGGAGCACTAAGAACAGAGTCAAGTCTTGAACTATGAAATCATCATTCAGGGCTGGAGCTCCTCCAGTGCCCGTCCTGCCCTAGCTGGGGGAACATTAATGAACTCTTTGATGGCAACAAGGAGAAGAAGCAGCTTTCATTATCCAAATGTCACTTGTCCACTAATGAGAGGCTGCTAAGCCAAATGATGGCCTTCCTGAAATGCCTTCCTGCATCAGGAAGGAATAGGAAGGAGCTCCTCACCAGGAGCTGCAATGCCACAGTTGAGTTACAGTGACCAGGAGCATTCCCACATATAAAATCCTGCTCTCTACACCAGGGTTGCTACATGCAAATGCATCTAAGAATGGCCCTGGTCCATGGCAGCTCTGGAACAGCACCCACCAGTGTCTGGGAGAGGATTTTTGCCCCAGGTCAAAGGCTGCAAGAGGAAATCTCCTCAAATAAAACATCCCAGCACTACCAGAAGTCACCAAACATCACGTAACTCAGTAGGACGAGGGTAGCTGGAGACACCAGACTGTGAGAAGCTCTTACTTAGGTTTTTGTCATATTCACATCACCTCAGCTTCCTGGGAGCTCCAGCAGTCCAGCTCAGCTGCCCCTACACAAGAGCAAACCACCAGGAACACCTCCCCAGCCCACGACTGGAACAAACAGGGCATTTGCAAGGGCTTATCACTCAGGGCCTTTTTAAAAATCAACATTTCTGCTGGTTTATAAAACTCTTCTACAAAGTCTCTCAGCCAAGGTGTAACAGGTTGTCCAACATGTCAAACAAGAAGGATCCTTCTGTTACTCACTGCATGCACACCACACCCAGAGCAGCAGGAGCAGAACACGGCTGCTCCCCCACAGCTCCTCTGGCAAGACTGGAGATGCTTCCAGAAGAGCCCTTTTGTTTTATTCCACTCTCACGCATGCCAAACCCTTGCTGTGCAGATCAAAGGGTCAGTGGAATGGCCAGCAGTGTTATGTACATCCAGAAACATAACATGAAGGAGTGTCCTGCCTGTGCCTAAAGGGGGCTTAGACAAAAGACAGATGGAAGATGATAGAACAAGGGGTGATGGTTTTAAACTCAAAGAGGAGAGATTTATATTGGATATTGAGAAGGAATTCCTGGCTGGGAGGGTGGGCAGGCCCTGGCACAGGGTGCCCAGAGCAGCTGGGGCTGCCCCTGGATCCCTGGCAGTGCCCAAGGCCAGGCTGGACATTGGGGCTTGGAGCAACCTGGGACAGTGGGAGGTGTCCCTGCCCATGGCAGGGGGATTGGAATGGGATGATCCTTAAGGTCACTTCCAACCCAAACCATTGCAAGATTCTGTAATCAAATATACCCACGCACCCCAGAATGGAGAACTCCCTAATCTCACTGGAACTACAAAACATCTTTCCTCAACTTTGGAAAAGGAAAACCAAGAAGGAAATTGCTGCCCCCAAGAGCGATTTTACCAAGTTACAGCAGATTAAGGAATGTTGTCTGCAGTGTCAGCTCAGGCCCTGCTGTAGGCAAACAGGAGAGAAGCTTGGATTTCCCATCTCCTTGGGACCTTGCAGGCTGCCACAGCAACAGCTTCAAAGCCACACAGCTCCTGGAGAACTCCCAACCATCTCTGACATTTTATTATTGTAAGAAAGCATGAAAAGTCACGAGACTGAAATCGCCTTACATTTTCAAGGTTGATGCCTGCCAGGTTTCATAACTGAAGGGCCCGAGCTGCCCATTAATATCTCTTCACCTACACCAGGTCACAACCTCCCCCTGTATCCCTGTCCTGGAGGAGGGAGGGGATTATCCCATGGGGACGTGTGGGTGGGCAGGGATCTGCAGGTCACAACCCAGGGACAGTTAATGGACCTCACTGAGCACTGAAAAACCCACCTAGCAAGCCCCTAGGATTTCGTGGGAAAGGATCCATGCAGGTGCTCCTGGAGTTGAGCTTTGCTTGGTGCTTGTGAATGGAGCATTTTACAGGGACTCCAACGTGGTGGAACCACTGACCTGTGCTGCTTCACCCCAACTAGCAACCGCCCCAGCCCTGACCTAAAAGTACCTTTACAACAGAGATTCTGGACTTATTTAATTCTTGGCTTTTCAGGTTGGAAACTTATTACGGCAGTAGATTTTGCATGGATGCTTTGGAAGAAAAAAAGGAAAAAAAATACCAAAGTTCAACAGAATATGGGCTAGGAGCATGACCAGGACACTGGGTTAAAAGTTCTGAAAATACATGTTATTTGGTTAATAGATATATCAATATTTCCATGAAAAAGATCATTTACATAGGTTCCTATAAACCCAACTCTCATGCCCAGATGTGCTCTAAACACAGAGCAGTATCTAAGCAGAGCAGTGTGAAAGGTTTGATAAGCTGCGTATTTCAGGGGAAGTATTTCAGATGTGCAGGAACACACGAGGAACGTGATCCAGGCATTACCCACATCTCCAAAACTCAGTCCCACCAAAGGTGAGAAACCCAGTCCACAGCAAAGCCAGCATCTCCTTTGCTCAGTGATGATTTTCATGAGCTGGTTGCTCTTTACAGACAGAATTCCGTGAGCAGTTCCGAGCGAAGGCTCGCCCTGCTTGCTGTTTGTGGGATCTGCTCCCACACACAGAGGCTGCCCTGCAGGGAATTCCACCCTCCTTCACCCATATCCATCCCCTCTGCTCACAGGCTTCCTGGTCGGTGGCAGTGGCTGGTGTTTGCTGCTACGGAAATCAGAGGCTCCCGACAGCAGGAGCGGTGTCAGAACAGCCAGAGGGGAGGGATCAGAACCACCCCACAGCCCTCATCAGCCACAGGTGAGCAAACACATCCCCAGGACAAGGCACACACCCCACCGCTCACAGCCCAGTGGAGAAGGAATCTGCTTTTCCTCCGTGAGCAGAGCTCCTGGATCAAAACCAGCACACAGAAGGGATAATTCCCCTCTCCAAGACTTCTTTAGCCCATACCAAAATACAGAAGCTACAGATTACAAATATCACAGATCCCTTGAAAGGGACTTTGGGTAAGAGCCTGGAACGACAGGACATGGGGGGATGGGTTCAAGGGGCACAGGCTGCCCAGAGAAGCTGTGCCAGGGCCTCCCCACCCTCACAGCCAGGAATTCCTTCCCAACATCTCATCCAAACCTACTCCCTCTCAGTTTGAACCACGTCCCCTTGTCCTGTCATTCCATGCTTTTAGCTGAAGTCCCTCTCCATCTTTTTCATCGGCTTCTAGACTAGAGGGCATCCTCTACCACAGAAGTTAATGACACTCAAAATCAGTGCAGAGACAACGTAAGTGTTAGAATCAATTCAAACCAAATCCAGTCAGAATATGAACATATTCCAGAAGTTTTCAGAGGATTTGTTACTTGAAAGTTTTACATGGAAAAGACCAGATTAGCAAGAATTAAGCAGTATCTGCATCCTGAGACACCAAAACTACTAAAACATTAAACTCCTGATTACACGCTGACTTTGTCAGGACCTCACTGTGATCCCAGCCGGGCAGAAGTCACTCATAGAACATTCCAAATTCTCCTGGCAAATTCAGGAGAAGCCTCAAAACATCATTTGACCTCCCCTGTGAGGGGACAGTGCCCAACACCCAACAGAACTTGCACCTCGGCTTAGGCAGAGCTTTGTTAGGTCAGCTCTGAGTGATCCCCAGCACAACCAACCTCTCTACACCCCAGAATCAAGAATTTGGGCACTACCAGGCTGCAGGAGAACCAAAGAAAACCAACATTCTCCCATTATTTCAGATTTCCAGCTAAAATCGGAGCATCTCCAAGCAGATTTGTTCTGGGAGGTACAAGCAGAAAATGATACCTGTACCTGGGGAAAGGAGAGATGGGAGATAAGGGTCAGAGCAGTGCAGCCAGATAGGGTTAAGGTCATTAACATTTAGTTCTTTGCCTCTTAGCTCACAGATCACATTTCCAAGGCATAAAGAAACTCACCTTACCCAAGCTTTTCAGACTCAGATTGAAAAACAAGGCCACCAGCAAAAAAAAAAAAAGTCCATTTTAAGGGGTAAGTTTCCCTTTGTTAAAGGTGGGTTGGAAAACCAACCAGTCAGAGTAAGGCTCAAAGCCATTTTGTGGATAAATTCTTGGACTGAGCTGGAACACATTCATATTCTGTGTCAAAACTGTGGCTTTTAGGGTTTTTCAAGCAGTGTCACTCCTTAGAAAATTCAAGGCAACCGTGGCTGGCCCTGAAATTACCTGATAAATCCTTCAGATGTTTATTTACAACTGTAGTAGAGTAATTAAGGCTTCTAAAGAAAAAAGTTTCCAAAGCCAACAAAAAATAAGTGGAACAGAAGATGAGCAGACACTTCCCGTTATGCAACTGCCTGGAAAAACAGATTTGTTCAATTCAGCGTGAAAAACTGGGCTGCAGTCTGAGTACCCACCATCAGCTGCTGACAGGTTACAACAAGGTGCAGACAGCTGTGTTAAACCAGAACCCAGGAGCACATTGCTGCAAGATCTGAGACACGATACAGGGAACGGGGTGTTGGACACACACAGGCCCCAAACACTCCCTGCAGAGCACCAGGGGCTGGCACTGCCACCCACCATCCCTCCACCCTGCCCTAAACCTGCAGGGTGCTGCTAAACATTTAATTACAGGTTTTTAAACCTCTCTTTGGTTGCAGTCATGGCAGAGCCAGCCAGAGGTGTGGAGGACATGAGAATCACAGGATCATTAAGATTGGGAAAGATCTCCAAGGCCATGGAGTCCAGGCTGTGCCCAATCCCCACCTTGTCCCCAGCCCAGAGCCCTGAGTGCCACCTCCAGGTGTTCCTTGGACGCCTCCAGGGATGGGCACTCCAAACCTCCCCGGGCAGCCCCTGGCAAGGCCTGCGCACCCTTTCCATGGGGAAATTGCTCCTGATGTCCAACCCAATCCTTCCCTGGCACAGCCTGAGGCCATTCTGCCTTGCCCTGCCCCTTGTTCACTACAACCTCCTCTCAAGTTTTTGTAGAGAGAAGGTCCCCCTTGAGAGTTGAGCACTTTTACTTTGCTGCATTTTTGAAGGTTCAGTCACAGTAAACAAACAATGAGCTGGATAAGAACTACAGGGAACATAAAGAAGGGAGAGACTTGGCATCTTCCAAGATTCCATCCCCACAGACCCTCCTGTTCTGAGAAAGCAGAGGAGCAGCTCTCACGCTGTCTGTGTTATCAGAGCAATGACAGCCTAAGCCAAGGGAGCTGCTGGAAGTGTTTTCTCTGATCCTTGTTCTGTGCTTATCAAGGAAAGCAATTCCTGCTCTGAAAACGCAGCAAGATCAGCAGCAGTTTCCTCATCAAGATTGGAACCAGTACAACATGTGTTACTTCACACCACAACCAAATAAATCAGTGCAGAATGACTGCTTAAAAAGCTCAAATAACACCTTCAGAAATCAAAAGCTGCATTAATAATAAACACTGAATTATGACTGAATGAAAATGCTTCACACATCCATAAAATGAATTTTCAGCACTAAATCCACCTGATTTCTATTTCTCGCAGCATTTGGAATTCAGAAAGTTCTGTGGTTTAATGCACAGGTTCTTACTGCAAAGACCAATTAAAAAATAATTATACAATCCAGCTTTTAATCTGGACTTAAAACTGTTCAGCTCAGACTTATTAAGAAAAAAGAAAAAAAAAAGCAAAGCCCAGCTGTTCATATGTCCATCCACACTTTCACTTGCTCCTGGCCG
>NW_008238653.1:387169-389521 GCF_000691975.1 Corvus brachyrhynchos
GGCTGCCCCTGGATCCCTGGCAGTGCCCAAGGCCAGGCTGGACATTGGGGCTGGGAGCAGCCTGGGACAGTGGGAGGTGTCCCTGCCCATGGCAGGGGTGGCACTGGATGATCCTTAAGGTCCCTTCCAGCCAAAACCATTCTGGGATTCCAAGACCCAGCAAAGCCCTTTCACTGCTGCCCTGTCCATGTGCAGCCCTGCACTGACAGGCTCCACTCCCAGTACTGCATTCACTACTCCAGGAATGCACCCAGGAGGTGGGAATGCAGTGACACTGGCCTGTGCACCACATCTGACAGTACTGACGGAACAAAAACTGTGCCAAAGCTCAGGAATTGGGGATTTCTGAGTCACCCTCACCACGATGAATTCAGTCGCTCCTGCTGCATTCATGTGTAGGAGCTGTTACAACTCAAACCCTAATTAACTCTCCCATAGTTTTAAAGACAAATTCCAGGGACAAGGGAGACAAGTCTAACACATTGCCTCACATGTAATTCCGTTACTTTTACAGTTCTCAGCACTTCTTTAGTTGGCAGAAATCAAACATTTGTATTGGAGTTTCTGCAGACTCCAAACCTTCGGGCCTCCCCTACACACAGATATTGCAATTTAAACTGGAACCAGCATGAGGCTCCCAGTGCCTCCAAGGACAACAAAGCAGCTTATCAGGGTGAGAAACTGAAAGAACAATGCATAATACAACTTCTGGTGTTTAAAGCTGACTTAGAATGAAGCAAACGGTGTTTCTGGCACATCACTGAATTCCCACTCAGCAAGATCCGAGTGTCAACCCCCACAAGCATTGTACAAGTTGAATATTCAGGGTTTGCCCTTACTACAAGTAGTTTTCCCAATCAACTGCTTATTTTAAAGCAACAATTTCATCATTTTAAAACCAGAAACAGGTAGAAAGCACAGAAGGCACATCGATTCACTGTACTATGTTTTAAAAGGAATAACTTTAAATTATGAAGCCAAGGATCACTGTTACATCATTTTTAATTTCAACCTTGCTTGGCTCCGCCCAAGGACCAAAGTGATGCTTCTCAATGAGGATGGGGACCACATTTCTTCATTCTGTAACAACTTTTCATTAGAGAGGTTTGGGTTGGAAGGAACCTTACAGCCCAGCCAGCGCCACCCCTGCCATGGGCAGGGACACCTCCCACTGTCCCAGGCTGCTCCAAGCCCCATCCAGCCTGGCCTTGGGCACTGCCAGGGATCCAGGGGCAGCCCCAGCTGCTCTGGGCACCCTGTGCCAGGGCCTGCCCACCCTCACTGCCACGAATTTTTTCCTAATACCAATTCAAATCTACCCTGCTTCAGTTTAAAGCCATTCCCCCTTGGCCTGGCGCTCCATGCCCTTGGTAGAGTCCCTCTCCAGCCCTCCTGATGTACCTAAAAATCAATGCAATTGCAAGAAAAGTAAGTACAGCAAATCCACAATCCAAATTCTTGCTGACTCCACCTGTGGAAGCAGGAGGGAAAGCTCAGAATGGCCCCACACTCGCAGCTCCCCCCAGCACGAGCCCACAGCCCACGCAGCTCCCTTGGGTTCAGCAAACAGCTCCAGCCCTGCCCAGTGCCCAGCTGGGCACCGGGATGAGCTCATTCCCAGCAGCAAACTCCATCAAAAAGCTTTTTGTTACAAGCTGCTGTACTTCTGTTTGCTTTGTTTTTGGATTAATTAGTAAAGATGTTTTACAGAAAGATTCAGTTTATTATTCAGAAAGTGTTCAGTGCTTCCCCTCTCTTTCTCTTACATTCCTACCTCATTAGATTTGGAATATTTATAAGGCATTTTAAAATTTTTAACTTAAATTATTAGAATCATGATGGGATGAATTCTAGAGAGCTCAGGGAGAGGCTTCTTCTTTGGGTTTGGTTTTTTTTCCTCTTTGGTGTTTGAAAGAAGAAATACTTGCAGGTTCTACTTTCAGGTCTGTCCATCCCCTCTTAACCAGGCATTCCAGGTTTTGACTTGTGTTTCAGCAACTGCTTCTGTGTTTCATGCAAGTGTCTCGGTTTTGAAAGACAGGTGTCTGCTAAGGAAGGCAGAAGCCCCCCCTCGAAGTGGCAGATATAACCCCTTTTCCCTCCAAGTTATTGTATTTTGAAATCAAGGGCCTTTAGGCAAAGATGTGGGAAATAGGAATAACAGTTCTTTACTATATATATATGTATATAACCAGTCAAACAAAACAACAACAACTCTGGCAGTAACAGCAATCACAAACCCAGTGCCAGCCTTCTCGGCTGTCAGGCCCTTTCCCCTCGGGTGCAGTTCCGCTCGCAGCCGGCAGGGGCGCTGGCGGCTCCCGGTGAGCAGGGCAGGTGCGATGGTTCCCC
>NW_008238653.1:389837-391645 GCF_000691975.1 Corvus brachyrhynchos
GGACGCCCAGAGCGAACTGCCCCCACACCCAGGTGTAGACAAAGGAGTAGCCAGGCCCGCCCCACTCCCCTTTTTGTCTTTCTTAAGTACAGCTATTTGTCCCCTAGCAACATGCATATGGGAGAAAATTCCTTTAACAGGAAAAAAAAACTAAGACTAACCTAAAACCCCAACAGCAAGAAACTTGCTGGAATAAAACAAAAGTCATTCCAGACCGTTTTGGGTTGGAAGGGATCCTAAGGATCATCCCATTCCCACCGCTGCCATGGGCAGGGACCCCACCCACTGTCCCAGGCTGCTCCAAGCCCCAATGTCCAGCCTGGCCTTGGGCACTGCCAGGGATCCAGGGGCAGCCACAGCTGCTCTGGGCACCCTGTGCCAGCCCCTCCCCACCCTCCCAGCCAGGAATTCCTTCCCACTATCCCATCCATCCCTGCCCTGCTCAGTTTAAACGGTGCAGAACTCAGATTTGCCATTGTACAGCACAGAACTGAAACCACAACACAGGGACATCCATTAACAGCCAGGCCTCAGAAATCAAGACAACACAAACCAGGAGCCCTGGAGTGTTCAGGAATCAAAGAACCTCTGGTTATGTCCTGTGAAATGCCTGATCCTGCAGATCTCCACCGAGGCACAGGCTGCCTATTCCCTATACACTTTCCAGAAGGAAGCTCAGACGCCTCAGAGAGTTTCACCCTGTGCTGGGTTTGTTTTTTCCTTCACCCCATCATGTGCTGCCAGAGCTTCCTTGGCCTGTGGAGCCTCAGCCAGACTGAATGAATGAGTCACTTAATTAACCCAGAATTTACACAAAGGACATGTGAGAGCAAAAGCCTGCCTTGAATCTGGCCAACGCGGTGAACATCTTAAAACACAATTTTTCTTTTTTCAAAAATATATAAAAAAATAAATTAGTAGAGTAACAGAATTTAGTAAAAACTTGCTGAGAGAGAACAATCCACAGGCAATTTCCAAATTAAAAACCGTAAGATTTCAGTCAGTTCCATAAAATACAGCCCACATCCCTGTTTAGTAGATGCAAATGCTCCTCCCAACACACAACCCCCTTTTTTGGTATTATGCTTTTGAGAAGTACAATATAAAGCATTTCATCTAGAAATCACAGCTCCTGTACTGTGAGAGATTAACAGAAAAACTCTCACAAGAGGTAAGCAGGGAGAGGAGTGTTTAGTGTCACCTGCAAGCTGCAAGTGTGAAACCTTGTGCTGAGAGGACAAAGGTGACAGTGGCAGCCACAGGTAATCTTTATTTGCCAATATTGAGACTTTGGAGCTGGCTTATTTCCTCGACACCACCAGTGCTAACCTGTGCACAGAGCTCTTGGCTTTGAGGAGGGAAAGGCATTTTCTGCTGCAGAGGAGATGGAGAAACTCAAAAAGCCAAATTACACACCTGGCACTCACCCGGGGCAGTTTGCGGGTGACACTGAGCTCTGGGTGCTGCCCCACGCCTGAGGGCAGGGATGGGGCATCCACAGGGGCCTGGCCAGGCTGGAGAGGTGGGACTGTGCCAACCTCAGGAGGTTCAACAAGGCCAAGGGCAAGGTCCTGCACCTGGGCTGGGACAATCCCAGGCTGGGGATGAACAGATGGAGAGCAGCCCTGGGGAGGACCGAGGGGTGTAGGGGGATGAGAAGCTGAACATTCCCTGGCCAGACCCCCCATGCCTGGGCTGAGCCCCAGCGTGGGCAGCAGGAAATGGGGGATTCTGCCCCTCGGCCCCACTCACGTGATTCCCCACCTGCAGAGCTGCCCCAGCCCCGGGGCCTACAGCACCAGCACCGT
>NW_008238653.1:391684-396030 GCF_000691975.1 Corvus brachyrhynchos
TGGAGCCCCTCTGCTCTGGAGCCAGGCTGGGACAGCTGGGAATGTTCCCCTGGACAGGGGAAGGACACAGGGAGAGCTCCGAGCCCCTTGCAGGGCCTAAAGGGGCTCCAGGAGAGGGCAGAGGTGGAACTGGATGATCCTGAAGGTCCCTCCCACCCAACCCAGTGTGGATTCTGTGAACTGAACCCCACAGAGTCCCCAGGACTCTCGGAGGAGCACAAACAAGGAGACACGGGGACACAGCCCACACTTCCCCACCACCCGAGAGTAAAAGCCAAGGAGATGAAAAAAGGACAAAACAGAAACCAAAGCCCATGTACCTGAACCTTTTGCCTGATGTGGTCTCACAGTTCTTACATTCTGATGTTATTTAATATGCTGTAAAGTGGGGAGTGCTATACTGTCCTGCTGACTTTCAAACACATATCAAAATAATTTACTCACCTCACCCTCCTGCTCTGCTGTTCATGCTGAATTATTTGCATTTATTCCTCTGATCCAACTTTATTTTTCTTCCTACCTCTAATCGCACAAAAAAATTTAGGCTTGAATTTAAAGCATTAACAGGATTGCTGAAAGAAAACTACTTTGAAAAGCCTGCTATCAGTCAGCGAGTGCAGCTGGTGGATACCCAGCCTCCCTTTGTAGTTGGAATTCTCTAATAAAGGAACATCTGAGCTTAATCCAGAGCTTCTGTTTCATAAATAATGAGATTCTACAGTCTTTCATTTGAAAACTAAACTAACTTAAGGACAAAATGCAGGTCCCCCAAGGCACTTTGGAAGTGCCCTTGCTTTGAAGCAAGGGTTAAAAATTCAGTACGGAAAAGTATACTACTCAAGGTGATCTCTGTGTTAAACAAGATATTCATCACCAGAGCCCCCCTGTTTCAGTTCTGTCTTTCAGAGAATCAGTTCCCAAACTCTGTTTATATTTTACTCCTCAGTTTGTAAGCTGTGAAGTTTCTTTTAAGTAATACAACTATTTAGAATAAAGCAGGGTGTTACACCTGTACAACCAGGATGCTCTAATGCATTTCAATTTAGATTAACTATTTTCATTACTCCTTGTGCTCCCCCCCCACATTTGCAAAGTTAGTTCAGCACAATGTTTAATTATTCAAATAGAGCTGAAAAAATAACTCCCACTGAAATTTTGATGAGGTGTTAAGGATCTGTAACCGCTGGTCCTGCTTCCCCCCTCCGCAGGCATAAACTGACATCTCTTAATTAAAAAATTAGCAAGAGCAAAGGTACTGAATAGCACAAATACCTACACTAAAAATACACAAAAATAACAAATGCACTTTAATTCCATATGGATTTTAAGAGCAAACTTTGCACTACATAATTTCTTGTTGAGTTCACATTCGACCATTTGATTACATCAGCACCTCAAAATGATCTTGGAAGAAGCGAGGCTTGCCAGGGAATTTCACTGGGGAAACATAACAGGCACAGTCAGCATATCTGGCTGCTGAAAAATTATTCTACAGATAAATTACATACTAGAAAAAAATGGATGTACCCCAGACTAGAAAGAGAACCAGCTTAATTTTGATGAATCGTGGGCATTTTCCAGGTTTCCATAGGCATATCGCAGACCAGGGAAATCAATATTCCGTTTTAAATCCACAGGGACCTCAGACTTGCAGGAGCAGTGTCTGTAGGGAGTGTGGGGTGTGTGCAGCACCGAGTTTGAACTCCAAGGGCAGGAACTACGAAGGCTCAGCGAGTTCAGTGACTCCCTGCCAGAATCCAGCTGGCTTCCCTGGGAGTTTGTATCCCTGCCTCCCAAAAACCCAGGCTGAGGAATAGCAAATTTCCTTAGAAACTTCCTTTTTCCCCTACCAACAGCATAAAAAGCCAATTTCCACTCTGACTCCTGCACAGTCCTTGGTAAGTCTGCAACCCTGGTAAGGGGGGACAGAAAGTGAGGAAGGAAGGAAGGAAGGATTCCAGGAAGGAAGGAAGGAATTCCCTGGTCTGGCATTGCTGGGGACACACAAAGTCACATGCACAAATTCAAAAATAACTTCTACTCATGGCTTCAAATCCAACAGCAAAAACCAGCACAGCTCTTGGAAGGTCAGATTTGGAGACTTCTGGTGCTTGGGAACAACACAGCAGCTTATGGAGGAGAGGAAAAGCAGTTTGGAAAGAGTTAAACCCTCTGAGGGGAATCCTAGACGTGCACTGGACAGCTCTGTCCTCACCATAACCTTCCTTCCACTGCTCTGCCCTGCTCACTCCCTTACTTAATTCCTTAAATGTGTTCCTCTCACTTTCCCAGGAGGACTCGAGTTACCAGTGCCCTCCTGAGTGAATTTTCTATTCTCCTGTCTAACGGTCAGTATTCTCCCAGTGTCACTTCTGGAGTATTTCCTTCTCTCATTATATAACCACGGAGCTTTGCTTTAAAAGGGAATCTCCTTTTATCACAGGAAGTCAAAACCCCAAGGGGAAAAAACATCAAGTCTGTGGTATGTTTAAACAAGACACCATCAGCTGATGCCAGCCAGAGTCAGGATTTCTGGGAGCAGTGTGTTAAATTCTGTGCTCCACTCACCCCTCCAACAGCCCTTTTAAAAGGTCTTTGCAGTAAAAAAAAAGAAACCCACCCTACACTGAATACACTCAGATGGCCTTAAACAGGATCTGGGAAAACAGAAGTAAAGGAGAAAGAACAGCAGCTGAGAGCTTTGGAGAGAGAGCAGAGCAGCAGGAGAAGGGGAGCAGAGGGAAACCTGTGGGACTAACACAGCTCAGGGTAATTAAGGAAAAAATGCAAATGAATGCTGTAGAACTAAAGGCCTTTGTGAATCACAGCCATTCACTCATCCATCACCACCTGAAGGGATCCCAGAGCTGCTGCAGTGCAGGGCAGGGCTCTCACTGCCCACCAGAGCCACACGGAAAACCCTTCCCGCTGCAATCCCAGCTGCAGGCAGAACCAGGGTGCCAGGCTCAGCTCAGACACAAGCACACGAGGATGTGCCCACAGGGAAGTCTGTCAGCAAGACCAGCAATTACTGCTAATTTGGCACGTTCAAAACCCTCGCTGCAGAAAACTAAGCTTGGAGGTGCAAGGAGTTTCCTTTATGTTCCCCAACGCCTTCAAATTCATGTTAATTCCTTCCAGGAGAGGGAAATGCCACAGGAGCTGCCAGCAAAGGGACACAACACACCAAAATAGTACAGAACACCACGAGTGAAAGAGTTGTTGCAGTTTTAAGAACAAGACAGTGACTGATGCAACAAAAGAATCTTGTAAAGTTGATATGATAAAGGTTTATTCCACACCATTAACACCCAGAGGTCTCAAATAGATGCACAGCTTTTGGGATAAATTTGGGGTTCAGCCACCAGACAATGCCGTGCAGAAGTGCTCCACATTCATATGTGGAGCTGTTAAATCCTCATAAAACCACCATTGCTTTAAAGGGAAAATACAAGCCTAAAAATGCCAGTTTTAGGCAAATTATAGCATCTCTCCTTAAAAGTCAATTCCCCAAGCTGAAAATAGTTTGGACCAAAAGCAAATCAGCTCGAGTCACATCAAACCAGTGCTAATGCAGATATACATCCCTATAAATCCAGTCATTCACCAATTACACCCATGCAAGCTCCTAAGAGGGTCACTTCAGGACAAATATGTAATCCCCAATGTGACACTTGATCCTATTGCCCTACATGCTCTGTCCAAATCCCAAGGCAAAAAAAAAAAAAAAAAAAAAGTGCATTTTACCTAAAAAAAAACCTAGTTAAAGAAAATCCAGCCCTTCACAAGATGGAAATATCCTTTAATTCTCGTGTTGTAAATGCTTAAATGGGTTAAAATACAGCCTAAGGAAAAATAGAATGTATGCTTTAAGCATGAAGATATCCTGGAAAAATTAACCCTGCAGATTACAGACATTGTAGTTTCATAGATAAATGCAAATTTGTGATATAAAATATAGCTGGAGCCACCCACAGCATCCTCCAGTCCCCATCATCGTGGTGTCACAGGACCACCTGACACGCACACGTTGTGTGCCAGCCCCACAGCACGTCATCCCAACAGGATTTAGTGCAGGATTCCAGCCTCGGTGACATCCTGGTGGGTGTGTCCTGTCGCTGTGCCGGTGGAGGTGGAACCAACTTCCACTCTGGGAGTCACATCCTGCAAACCTGGGCAGGAGCCGACATTCAACTCACCCAGACCAACTGCAGAGCTGGCCAAACATTCCCAGAATCCAGAGCCCTGGGATGGCTTGGGTGGGAGGGACCTTAAAGCCCATCCAGTGCCACCCCTGCCATGGGCAGGGACACCTCCCACTGTCCCAGGCTGCTCCCAGCCCCAAT
>NW_008238653.1:396138-401925 GCF_000691975.1 Corvus brachyrhynchos
CCCTGCCCTCTGGCACTGGGAAGCCATTCCCTGTGTCCTGGCCCTCCATGCCTTGTCCAAAGTCTCTCTCCAGGTTTCCTGCAGCTCCTTCAGGTCCTGGAAGGCCACACTGAGGTCACCCCAGAGCTTCTCCTCTCCAGGCTGAACATTCCCAGCTCTCCCAGCCTTTCCTCCCAGCAGAGCTGCTCCATCCCTCGGATCCCCCTGGAGCCTCCTCTGGGCTCTCTCCGGCAGCTCCAGCTCCTTCCCGTGCTGGATCCAGGGCTGGGGGCTGCACTCAGAGTTACAATCAAAGCAGCACTTCTGAGGCCGTGCATCCATAATGTCCCGCTGGGAATCCAGCAACAGGCCATCACACAGTATATTTAATTTACTGCTGCTTATTTAAATCACTTAAATCCACAGCTCCTGCTAAGTTAGAAGTTTGAATGATCCAGCCATTAGCATCCAGAACCGTTTTTTAATTGCTCTGATTTATGACTAAAAACAGAAACGATTCACTCCCACCACAAGAGTCCAAAGGAAGGAAGGGAGGGTGACTCAGTTCTTTGTCTCATTCTTTGCCTCCCCTGTCTGCAGAGCTTCATTCAGAGCCTCTGCAGGAGCTGCTTGGGGATTTTTGTCTTTGCTATCCCAGTTTGGAAGATTCCAATTACCTAATTAACAGCAGTGAAAGTATCCATGGACAGCAGAAAAACTTCTGAGATTCCTTAAAACCACTGCAGATAAGCAAAGGAGCATCTTTTAACAGGGCACTGCACTTAATAAAGCTGCAACAGAAAAATGGCTGCAACTGAGAGGTTAAACACAAAAAACCACAAAGAGGAATACACCTCATCAACAACCAAAATCCCCCATCCCTGGCAGTGTCCAAGGCCAGGCTGGATGGGGCTTGGAGCAGCCTGGGACAGTGGAAGGTGTCCCTGCCCATGGCAGGGGGTAGCACTTGATGGGCTTTAAGGTCCCTCCCAACAGAAACCATTCTGGGATTCTTGGAAAAAGCAACTTTCCCAATTCAAAAATCGTTGTGTTTGGTGCTAACACCACGTCAGTGCACCAGAAAGAGAAGCTGGGGGCAGAGAGCAATGAGGGTACAGGCAGGAATTAAGCACTTGGAACTGCTACAAGCAGCACCAACAATCACATTTTGAAACAGTTTTTTAAGCTGCTGTTTACAATTGGGTTTTCCCCAGCATTTCCAACATCATATCCAGCACATTTCATATCCAGCATCATTACTGATTTCACATCACTGCTGATTTTCTCCTCAAGTGTGGATCAAGTTGCACTTACCCCTGGGGAATGGCACACGTGAACTTCCCAAGCAGATGTCACTGCCAAGGGCACCTCCCAGGCCACGAGGACCTTCAGTCCAACCCAGGGAAAACCTTTTACCACAGTCGAGCTCTTCCTCTCAGTGTGCCTGAAACCCTGGCAAATCTGAACTAAGAAGAGTCAGGTACTTAAAAATGCCCAGTGCTTTCCAGAGGGGATTACAGGAAAACTATCAGTGAAGCACAACTTTCAGATTTCCGTTTGCATCCTGTTCAGAGCAGCTCCAAGTGCCTAATTCCTGCCCTATCCTCACTGCTCTCTGCACCCAGATTCCCTTTCTGATGAACTGAAATGGTGTTAGCAGCAAACACAGCAACACTGAACTTGGATTTGGGGTCTGGAGCATTTCCCAGATGAGCAGAGACTGCAGGAGCTGGGCCTGGTCAGTCTGCACAAGGGAAGCTCAGAGGGGATCCCATCAATCCACACAAATCTCCCCCAGGGCTGCCAGAGGATGGTCACACACACACTTCAATGGCACGCAGACAAACCAAAACACAACAAGTTCCAGCTCAGCAGGAGGAAGAGCCTCTTTCCATGGAGGAGGGGCAGAGCCCTGGAACAGCTGCCCAGGGGGGCCTGGAGTCTCCCTCTCCAGAGGGATCCCAAACCCCCTGGACACGTTCCTGTGTCAGCTGCTCCAGGTGCCCCTGCCCAGGCAGGGGCTGGACTGGGCGATCTCCTTCCAGCTCCAATCATTCTGGGATCCTGGTGTGCCTGGCAGCCTAAGCCTTTCCAATGAAAGTCTGACAAGGATCTTTCACCCCAAGCTCTTACTCATCCCACTGACAGCATTTCTCCATCACATTTTCCCCAACAAAGCCAGTGTGATGAGTGCTTGGCATCCCCTCCTCTAAGCAGTTGTTTCTACTTCCCCTTTAACAGAATCAGCGTAGCTTCTAAAATTAGTTGTAGAAATCCCACCTGAGCACTGACCCATTTCTCACTGCCCCATTTCACTGCACTGAACTTCTGGCACAACAACCTGAGAGAAAAGCATAAAGCAGAGGAGGGCTGGAACCTCAAATGAGTTTTGTTAGAGAAAATAAAGTCACAATATGGAAACAAACGCTCAGGATCAGCTCCTGGAAGGACAAACTGCCGGAGTATCTACAGCAAAGAGCCGACACAGCACAGTCCCTGCAAGAAACAAGTGGGAGGAGGGAAAAATAAGACCAGGTAAAAGCACCTAGATGTTTCCCTGCCCCTTCCAGAGGATTTTAAGCACTTCACAAACATCAGTTAAGTTATGTGAAGGTATTTGCTCCAATCCTCAGTGCGAGAGATGAGGGTTTCCACTCACAAGAATGAATTGAGCTCCAGCACTCCGGGAGTCGCAACTCCAGAGTATGTAAACACACTTTGAAATTGGTCTGATAAATGCTCCCATAGTTCTACTTTGTTTAGAGCAAGTGTCAACACCCTAAATTCAGCTGAAAAACAGCTTTTGGGGATGATGTAGCTCTAATACAATTTTACAAAAAGAACAATGACTCACTCCCAGGCGGGAATGTGTTGGGAGTGTATGACCTAATGCTCAGAGACGTTTGCTTTTCCAAAAGGATCCAGTTTTAATATGTACAGTATCTCCCCAGCCAGTGAAGTTTTTTAAGAAGAGAGGTTTTGCACACAGGAATTTGCACAATTACCTCATTTTTTGCCTTTTTTTCCACTTCTTGTCAAAGTCCAGCCAGCTGATCTGCAGTTCCCCTAACCTCAGTTTGAGCCTTGTCTTTCCCAATCATCCCATCCCTGGACTTGTTCTCCAGCCCATTTAGCCCTGGCTGTTAGAGGCCAGAGGAGCCTTGCTGCCCCAAGGTGCCAGCCAGCACGAGGAGCTCCTCAGCACCCAGGGATGCAGATGTTAAAATTCCAGCGTTATGACACACCAGATACAGAACACGAGCAAGCCCTGAGCACCTGACTGACAAGCAAGACGAGCCTACTCCATGCTCCACTGGATTCCTCACAGTCCTGCTGAGGCTCCTCCAGCTGTGAGGGGCTGATTTTTCAGATGTTCTGTTCAGACAGCAGCTGGGCTGTGAGTTCTGAGGAACTTTGTTACAACACAAAGCCCAGAATCCTGGGATCCATTCACGAGCCCATCCCGTGGCTGGAGCCTGCACCGTGCCCGGCCTTGCTGCTGCTCGTACTTGCAAATACCTCGGGTGAAAAGGGGCAAAGTGTAGGTGGAAAATGGGAGTGAGTGACACCGGCTAATCAGGATTTTAATCATGCTAATAGATGTGATTAACTACATACTTCTCCCAGAAGCCTCCTGCAGCTCCTCGGAGTAGCCTGATAGCCCGCACGGAGCCGGGCACTGCTCATCCCACTTTAATCTGCAGCTACACCGTGTGTGTCACATCACCCACTCAGGGATACACCTGATACTTAACCTTCCTCCCACCCACATAGCCACTCTTCCACCCTGCCAACACACTCATTTTGGGCAGGCTACAGACTCCAGCATGGTGTTTGTCTACGCTAAACTCTCTGTACAAGGAGAGTTACAGCTCCAAGAGGCTGGAAATCCAACCTTGGCAAAGGAAAGCTAATCCAGGGCCTATTGCGTTACACAAACCTCCCTCGATAATGCAACTACAACTATTGTTTTTGTTTGCTAGTTTTGTTCAAATCACAGGGACACTGTGAGCTTTATCTCAATGTTGGTATCTTGCTACTCCCCAGAGGAACTACCAATTCAGCAGCTGCCACTGTCCCCAAGAAAAATTCTAAGAGGCAGGGAGTAAAATAAGGTAAGGATTAAAAAGAACAGTAAGGAGCTGCCTTTTCTAGGAGCGAGAGAAGAAGTCAGCCCCTTCCCTCCCTGTCTCCAGGGGAGAACAGAATAAATAACCCACTGCCCTCCCACCTTCCAGCAGACACTTCCAGGGAGCAGTGTGCACTATGGAGTTGGAATACACCATCACTTACATACACACTGTTTTTACCCAGGGAGTAACCTACACTTCCCATGAACACGGTGTCTCCCGTGTTTTCTACAGCAACAACTGCAAAAAGTTTTGCTCTCCAGCATTCCAAAATATGGGCTCTTATGGCAACATACAAA
Organism: Corvus brachyrhynchos; assembly: GCF_000691975.1. Taxonomy (NCBI): domain Eukaryota; kingdom Metazoa; phylum Chordata; class Aves; order Passeriformes; family Corvidae; genus Corvus; species Corvus brachyrhynchos. Next base: position 400,547 of record NW_008238653.1, read on the forward strand.
AATGAGTAACTTACTCAGAGGAGTCCAAGACTGATCTTGTTTGGGACAAATCCTCAGCACTATCCTGATGTAATTTTGAATAGCACTAGAGTATCACACCAATGTCTGTTCATAATCCTTCGGGGTCAGATTTCCCAGTAATTTTAAATAAATTTAATAATTTCTAACATCATATTAAGAAGCCTCCCCAGGAACAACACAGGGCACTAGTGTGAGCCACAAGTATTTCATTCTTCTCATTACCAAGTTAAAATCTGCATAACATCTACAGCAACTGATTTCACTGACCTTTTCTTCCCACGAGAAATTCCCTCCCATATGCGGAACACTAAGGCATGGAATTGGTTTCTGAGCTGTAGGAGGAGAAATCCCCCCCAGGATGCAGGGGTCCTACCTGCTCTGCTCAGCCCAGCTTTCCCATCATCTCCCAAGAACCTGCTCCGAAGGACATCCACCCTCTCTTCTGGAGATGAGCTCTGTGGAGATGACGCGGCGCTGGTGGCTCCGACTCAAGGCTCGAGCTCTCTGCCACCCACCCATGTGCTGTAATCACAGACCCCTGGTTTCTCTGATCTACAGCTGACTATAATTTCATTTGCCTTCAAGGAGGAAAAAAAGCAAGCACAGAAATAATCACTTCAATTGCTGTTAAAGCACAAGGAAGCTGTGGACACAGACATTTGACTAAGCAAGAGATTCATCTGTTGCATTTGGGACAGGAAGCACAAACCAGGAGTTCCAGGAAATAACTCTGCCTTTCAGAGCAGTATCAGCTTCTTCAATTTGCCTTTGAAACTCCACAAGTACCTACACAAATTATAATTTTGTTGTCTGCAATCTGACTCGCAACAACATGATGAGTAATACGCCTTGAACTCTTCATTCTCAGCGGAGGAGACTGGAATTTTATCTTCCAATCTATGTCTAGCCTAGCAAAATAAATTATTTGGGGTTTTTCTGGACCAAACCAAGGTATAGTCACACATTATTTCGCTTTCAAGTAACCATCACTTTCATTTGAATTGCAAGTAGCTTGAATTCATCCTGACAGACTTTAAATCCTGTCTGACCAGTGGTTTCCCTTAGTCATAAGTTTGGTGTAGGTCAGAATTTGGAAGTTTGCACATCAAGACACAAATGCAGTCCAAGTACTGAGTTCTCACTGGAGACATTACTGGTTCAGCAAACAGCAGGTGAGTTTAAGCCTGAGGTACACAAGAGCAAGAACATGCTAACAGCAATGGGTGTAAACCAGACCTGAACTCTGCAAGAACTCAGATCTGATTTAATGGCTCAGATCCATTTATTTCTAGGGAAGAGAAGCAACCACTAAAATACTACAGGGGCTGGGACCTCAAATATAATTACAGCTCCATTTG
>NW_008238653.1:401950-404206 GCF_000691975.1 Corvus brachyrhynchos
GGAATACGTAATTCATTTGTTTCAACTGAGCACTCATCAGACTTCACATAACGAGCTTAAGGCTGGAAATCCAGTCCTGCCCCAGCCTCCACTCAGCCTCACCTTCTGCCCCTCCAAAAACCCAACTGGCTTCTGCTCTCATTGTTGCTCAGGCTGCTGGAGGCGTGGGGGTGTTTAATATCATCACAGAACAGTTTAGGCAGCACTCTGTTATTTAAAACCTTGCCTTAAACTGCCTGGTGTCCCTGGGAGGGAACAAACGAGTGCACTGAACCCAAATACTTCAGAATTAGTACTTCCACCTGTATATGACACTTACCAGCACACCCTGCTCCCAGAGCAACTCCGGGTTGGTTCCAGCAGTGTCTGGGAGCCTGGGGTGTGATTATTCACCCCCTGGCCACTCCAGTGCTCACCCAAACAGGGCTGCACTGATCATTTACCACAGCACTCACAACCTTCAAAGCTCCCCACAGACAAATTAGGCAACTTGTTAAAGCAGATCTCCAGATATCCTGCCAGGGTGAGGTCCTGCAGCTCGCAGAGCGGAGCCGTGGTGTCCCACGGGGCCCACACTCCCTGGAGCATCCCTGGGATCAGTGGCCAGCACAGGGACAGTGCCTGCCACAGCCCTGGCTTTGGAGGAACAAGCTGATAAAGTCAGCCAGTAAAGCCCCAGCGAGGATCCGCTGCCATAAGCGTCCTCCAACAGCCTCCCCGTTTGTTCTTTAAGGACAGGAGTGACATAATCCTCTCCTAATATCAGCTGAGGGCTCGGGGGGAACCGGGGGTGACCCACAAACTGTACCCATGGCAACACTGGGCTCTAGCTGAACTCCCCGGGCTGGCATCTTCAAACCACTGACACTTCTTTGTATTATCTGATCTTTCCCTGATGTCATTTCTGCAGAGACACATAGAAACAGATTTAATAATATCCACGGCCTTCAGCTTCAGAGTCAACAATCACAGTCACAAACAGATCAGCTATTCTGCCTTCAAGCTTATTATTTGCCACTAACATGTAATCATTACCAAACAAAACAAAAGACACAGGATATTGCTGCTGTTGCAATAGCAAGTAAGTTAAGCTCTTTTTCAAACTGAAAAAGCTCACCTCTTCTGATGCAAGAAGGCACAAAAGAATAAAAAAATTAAAAACTTTGAAAGAGCCCACAAATCCTCCAAAATGCATCTGGAAGGACAATCAGAAATTCCATCGGTTCTCGCAAAAAAAAAAAAACCAAACAAAAACCCATAAAGTAAATTTAACAGACAGGTCTGTCCAGCCAATATCACCTTTATCATAGTTGTACTGTCAACCTGAATAATTTCGAGTTACAATTTCTCTTTCTCAAATAAAGGAGGGGTTAATCAAGCTCCAACAGCACTTTATAGATACAGTACCAGCAAAACATACCAGATGGGACACCAGGCCCTGGCAGAGGAGAAAAGAAGCTTTAGAGTTGTAAAACTCCAGCGCAGTCCTGTCCCTTCAGTTTACAAAATGAAGCTACAGCAGCATCACACGCAGAGCAGAAAGAGGCCCCAAGCAAGGCTTGTTACTCCACACTGAAACGCTGAGCAGGACTTGGATGGCTATTGTATTATTCAAGAAGCCTTTCGGCTGGAACTGTAAGCTGGGAAGAACATGGCTCATTGAATAGATAATTCCAGCTTTAAAATTAAATAAAAACTTTTTAAAAAACTCGAAAATCAATGAGATAATCTGCTAAATCCATACAGGAATCCGGGGAAGGAAATAAGAGAGGGAGCAACCAAGTAAGAGAGATCAAGAGCCACCTAAAGAAAAGAGAACTAAACATCTAAATTCAGGTTTTGGATGTTCACAGATCAGGCTTTTAACACACCCCTCTAAGACAGGGAGAGCTTACAACACTCATACTACCAGGATACACTTAGAAGCAGCTTTTGGCAGCAGAACAGCATCTGCAGAACTAAAAACTTCACCACCTTGAATTTAGACGTATTAACAGCAACCCTGCATCACGCCGTGGCGAACATTTGCTTAATTCTTGTACCTTATAACGCGGCCGTGCCATGTACGAGAAGTTTGCTCATCCCGAAACCGGGCCCGCTCCGAATTTATGGCTCGGCTGCGTCTGCGATGACTGAGCAGAGGCCTGGAGCCTGGCGCATCCCCGGCTCGCCACACCCAGCGCTCCGAGCCGCGGCTCTGCCCATGCTCATACCTCACCCCGTGCCCCGCTGCGAGCCCGCAGCCCTCCTTATAAA
>NW_008238653.1:404984-414794 GCF_000691975.1 Corvus brachyrhynchos
GGGGACACGGCTGAGGGGATGAAGGAGATCCCATGCCTTGGGAAGGGTGTGGTGGGGCAGGAAAGGACAGTATTTAAAAGGGGAGAGGAAAGCCTAGGAGCGTGTGCGTGCCTGTATTGCACAGAAGTCGTGGATGTGGAGGAGCTGGAAGGAGTCCTGGGATAAAGCAGTGCCCCGGGACAGATGGAGCTCCCAGCCGCCCCTCCAGGTGGCCGAACAGCAGGGACCACTCGTGCTGCTACTCATAATCCTCCGTGGCCCTTCTGGCCCAGAAATGCAACCCTCTGCGCATGCAGGAGGGCAGGAGGAGAGCAGGAAAACAGGATAAAGGGATGAAGTATACACAGCAGGACGGTGAGGGGTGAAAGGCCATGTTTTTACAGCAGGCACAGCTGCAGAGTCACAGAATCGCAGACTGGCTTGGGTTGGAAGGGACCCTAAGGATCATCCGGTGCCACTCCTGCCCTGGCAGGGACACCTCCCACTGTCCCAGGTGGCTCCAAGCCCCAGTGTCCAGCCTGGCCTTGGGCACTGCCAGGGATCCAGGGGCAGCCACAGCTTCTCTGGGCACCCTGTGCCAGGGTCTCAGCATCCTCACAGCCAAGAATTTCTTCCTAATAACCATTCTAAATCTACCCTCCTTCAGTTTAAAGCCATTCCCTGTGTCCTGTCTCTCCATCCCTTGTCCAAAGTCCCATTCCAGCTCTCTTGGAGCCCCTTTAGGCACTGGAACTCCCCAACCCCTGAGCATCCCTCTCGTCACTGCTCTGCACTCAGACATCCAGCCAGTGACCACGACTCTGAGTGTGACCATCCAGCCCCCTCCTTATCCACCAAGTGCCCCATCCAGGAGATCCCTGTCTCTCCAGTTTGGAGACGAGGATGTCATGTGGGACAGAGTCAAACACTTTGCACAAGTCCAGGCGGGTGACACCGGTCACTGTTCCCTCATCCACCATCACTGTAACCTCAATTGCTTCCCTCAGTGAAACCATTCCCCATGGCTGAAACTCCCTGAGACAAGAGCGAGGTGACACTGGATTGGCGCAGTGACAGCAACCACGCAGGAGGAACGTTCAGCCCCATCCTTCATGGATAAACCATTACAGGGTTTACTCTGGGAGTTAACCCGGGCAGGAGGGAGGGACACCATCCCCTGTCTGCTGACAGCAAGGCTCCTGCATGTCCCCCAGGGCTCTGTGTCACCCATCTGCCCAGAGGGAGCTGCAGAGCTACTAAATCATGAAAATATGGGACTCGCTGGCCTGCCAGATAAGAAAATCAAAGCATGGTGACTAAATTAAAACAAAAATAGGTGTGCCTCATGTCTGGGCACTGGAGGGAGGAAACACCCTTGGCATGAGGTGTGGAAGGGGGCACACCCCATCCAGGTGGGGTTAAGCTGCATCTTCTGCCCACCCCTCTCCCAACCTCCCAAGCCTGGGTACCTTTCCAGGGCTGGAGTTGGGAGGGGGAAATCCCGTGTCCTGAAGAAAGGCAGAGCCATAACAACTGCTTGTACCATGTGCTATTTTTAAGCTCCAAGATAAAATAGCATCCTAATGGCTTTCTTTGGGAGGGTCAGGCGGTGTTTTGAATTTCAGGGCTGTCCCAGCCTACCCTGATCATCAGAGGCTTAATGATCCCTCTCTCTCCTTAGGAAATCCACCTCTCTTCCCCTCTGGAGCCTTTCTGCTGCCTGTCTCTGAGACAGGGGGCACCCTGGTCCTAGAGCAGGACAGTGATTCCTGTGTCTGTGGAACAGACATGTAATATAACAAAAAGCAGGGGGTTACAACACAATAATACAATAAAAAGTAGTGAATTCCATCAGTGCATGTCTGACCACTGGGCTGACCTGCTTTTGGCTTCAAAAAGAGCTTCAGGATCATTTCTTCTAAATTCCGAGTCTGGAATTTGTTCCCCAAAAGAAAAAACCTGAGAGCCCAAAGCCAGGCCTTCCCTGCACAGCAATCACACAGGAGCAAACCTTTGGTGGATTAAGGACATGTGTGCCCAGGCTTCTCCCTGTCACACAGCAGCTCTGACACCTCACCCAAATCCCAGCTAGGCACACCTGAAATCATAGAGCACCTTTAATGCCACAGGTGTGTCCACTGTAAACTATAAATTGCAGCAGGCAACTGTCCACTGTAACCCAAGCATCCCTATGGAATTGCACAAGGGGCTTCCGACAGCCCCACAGCCATGGTGGGGGGGGGGGAAAGGAAGGAAGGAAGGAAGGAAAGGAAGGAAGGAAGGAAAGGAAGGAAGGAAGGAAAGGAAGGAAAGGAAGGAAAGGAAGGAAAGGAAGGAAAGGAAGGAAAGGAAGGAAAGGAAGGAAGGACATTATATAATATGAGCTGCACCTCTATCCTCCACACAGGTGAATTCCTGTAACTCCTCAAAAATCATCAATATAAAGATCATCAATGAAAAAAATCATCAATGAAATCCCAGCTGGGCCTGTTCCTAGGTGAACCACTGATAGATGTGTCCTCTTAGCTGCTCCTGTGCTTTCCAACCTCGCCCAGAAAAACTCATTTCTACTTTATTAATCTACCCAAGCTTAGCATGGCTTTGCAGGGCACTGTTTAATATGAAACTTCCTTAGTTTAGTTTAAAATCTGAAGTCTATTCTCTGCTTCCTGGGAGCAACCTCAGGCCACGCTCCGTTTGTTGCCTCCCCATACACTTCACCTGTGCAAAAATTCAAACCATCTCCTTTACCTTTGTTTGTCCCTCTAAAGAACATAACCTATTTCTCCACTTGCTTTTCCAGACTCCGAGTCCTCTCCATCTCCATGTGGCCTGGAAGGGAGGGCAGCATGATCCAATGTCCTCGGTGCAAGGCAGACAAAATCTGTGAGACGCCACAGGTGTGTCTGTCCTTGTCCCAGCAAAGGGGGGGCATTTTGTTTGGTGGGGTTGGTGGCAGGACAGAAGGTGTTTAGAGAAGGTGTTTAGGCAATGGCTCTGCCCTTTCATCAAGCCAGACAGTGAAAGTGGCTGGGGAAAAGGGAAAGGGCCCGGCTCATCTCCCTAAGGAGTCACTCCTGACCAGCGCCATTAGCCCAGCAGGGCAGGTAGGGCAGCCAGCACTGGGGCTGCTCTCTGCGTGGGCCTGGCCCGTGCTGGGTGAGTCACCTGTGGGCACCGGGAGAGCTGGAAAGGGAAAGCTCAGCCTGGGGAACGCTCGTTTGCCACCGCTTTGATGGGAGCCGGTGCAAATGCAGGGCGCTGGGTGACACAGCCGATCCAGGGCACTGACAGCACAAGTGTTGGAGATAAGCGGTAATGAACCGGGCAGCTTTCCTGCCCGTCTGGCAAGGGTTTGTCATTCCCTTGCTCAAAGCACGGGATGCGATGGCCGAAGGAAGGTGCCCGACAGGGGCAGCGCTGCGGGTCTGTCTGGGCTCCGCGGGGACGCGGCGCTGCGCGGGGGCTGGGCTGTCACTCCTCGCATCCCTCACTCATTCCGGACGAGCAGCAGAGCCCGTGCAGGGCTCACATCCAAAAATGGGTGCCCAGCAGTGCAGGCAGTAAGTGATGAACCCGAACTCCATCGAGGAGAAGAAGAACTCATGAAGCAGATCTGGAAAGGGTTTGAGCGGAGCAGGGAATTGCCTCCACACTTGGAGCAGCACCCAGCAGACTCTCATTTTCAGGAAATTTCGGTTCATTCACTTTTGAAAGTGAATGTCTGTAAGCAGCTTGGAGAATCTGAATACTCGTACAAAGCAAACCTCTCATCGCTCCCCTATCATGGATCAGGGATGCAAGAAGGTAACTACTCAGCGAGGCAAGACGCTGCTCTGGAGACAACAAAAGCATTGTGGGTCACTGGCAGACATTTGCCAGCCAGACAGGGCTGTTCTGCTCATCAAAGCTGACTCCAGCACAATGGAAGGCATGGAATTTCGGCCAGGGATCCCTGCCATCCCAGAGACCTGTCAAGGCTCTCTGACTGGTCATGGGATTTGCCTTGCAGCTGGCACACCCCGTGATCTCTTGATCTGGGATCTCTCCGTCAGCTGTAACCTGGTGTGGGGCCATGGAGGAGGAGGAGGAGAAGGAGGAAGAAGAGGAGGAGGAAGCTGGCTATGGGGCTGCACTAAGGCTGGGGCAGTGAGTTCCATTGCCAAGAGCTCTGTGGTCCCAGAAAACACAGCTCCTGCTGCTGTCCTGCACCACAGGTCCTGCTGTGGGTGACCTGGGACACTTTCCACACAGAGCTTGGGATCTCTCATGTGGGAAGAGGAGAACCTGTCAGGACGCAGTAGCTGATATTTGCATCGTTCTTTCTCCAAGCAGAGCCTTGTCCTGGGAAGCACAGGGCAGCCTGACCTCCTGGGGGGCTTCATCCTGCTCCTCTGGAGAGGGCTTTTAGTATCAGAGATGATCTCTCCTCTAGCCTGGGTCTTCATAAACCGAGCCAAATTATTCTGAGGCAGAAAAATGGAGTCTGTGCTGTAATGACAGAATGAAATGTCCTCAGGAGTTTCCGCGTAGCCTTAAGTTACCTTTTATAAATAGGTTAACAGCTGGAGGGCCCGTGGTTGTTTAAAGGGAAGAGACATACAGGACATGCCCTATATGATGTATTCCATCCTAAGCAATTCTGCCACTCTGCTGATTTATATCTGCAGATTAAAGGATTTGCCTTTCAATCAAATTATTCTCCTCAAACTCCCAAGTGGGGGACAGAGGGGATTGTGACACTCCCCACTCGGTGCAGCTCTCCCTGGTGCAGCCATGGATGTTTTCTTCCTTGCTATGCGAAACGCGCAGCTCCCAAATTCCTCCTGATCACTTTGATGGTGATTTGCTATTTCTGTCCTGCTGCTGGTGCACAGGACACTTGGGGGACAGGAGAGGGTGAGAGGTCTTTGGGCCCTGAGGAGCTCCCAGCCCGAACTAGATGGAGCATGTAACCGGGACTGACAAAAGCTGCCTGATGAGACAGAAGTCGACTGTTCTGGGGGAAAGCCATCTGCAAAGAGCCCTCTCCATCAGGCCTGAGGGTCTGCAAGAAGTTTTGTGCAAGTCATACCCTTCACTGACAAGGAGAGTGTGTCAGGGACCAGGGCCTGGGTTGGTTTCATTTACTGTTCCTTCCTCAGGTGAGCAGGTACAAGATGAAGTGCAGAGAGCAGCAGAGGGGGAAGTTCTGACCACTCACCTGCAGGTTGGGAGGAGAGGCCCGAGGGTGCTGAGATGAAGGACACGGTGTCCAGAGGATTTCCAGGCCTCTGCTGTGAGACCTGCTGTCACTGCTGGGACAAAACGAGGGAGTTGTGAAAGGCAACCAAGGGCCACATCTGGTGTGGGACCTTGTGTCTGGGGACAGCTGTGCCAGGGTGCAGTGCCAGGGGGCTGTGCCAGGCACAGGCAAGGCCAGGCCAAGCAGGGGTGATCTCCTTGCGCTGAGTCTCCTCCTGTGCTGCTTGGAGCTCTGGGACAGGATTTTTCAGAGCACACACTTTCCGTACCACTCCTTAGGACTATTCTGGGCAATCCTGGGACCCAGCAGCCCACTCCCTTTCTGAGCCTTCCTAAGGCAGGGGCAGCATTTTCATGTGACTGCACCTTACAGAGGGTAATGGTCCTGCCTTCTAATTCCTCTGGTTTTGTGTTAGAACAGAAAAAAGAATGGAGGCTTTCTGCTGCATCTTCTCTTGGCCATTCAGAATTTGCTGTGGCTCCATCACATCATTTCTGACCTCTCCTGAGGTGCCTGATCCCTCAGTGTCTCACCACGTGCTCTTCTCTCTTCAGGTGCCCCCCCTGCTTTTGGTGAACTCTCCTGAATCTCCAATGTCTTTGTAGTGTGCTGTGGGAATTGCCTTGGGAAAGACTGTACCATCTCCATACATTTCCTGCATCACTCATCTGTGTTCCAATACTTCCATTACTCTTCATCTTCCCTTAAATCTCTAACACCTTGTTCCTCTTGCCCCCAGCCTGGGCAGAATTCAGGACACCCCATGTACAGTAGTGCCCAAGTTTGGTTTTGGAAATGCCACTTTAGAAACCTGACTCTCATGAAGTTTCCCTGCTCATGGAGATGGCTGAGGGCACTTTGGCTGCCCGAAGAATTCCCAGGGCATTTCCTGCTGTTTATTTGCAGTTTGGGCAGCCAGGCCATTTGCATGCACCGTGTGAAGGACATGTGGGCTGGGAAGGACATGCGTGATGCTCGTCCTGAGCTGTGCAGCCGCTGCACACTCAGCAGTTCAGGCATGCAAATAAAGGGTGTGAGGCTTTCATGCAGATGCTGCAGCTTTAAATATGGGCTGCACAGGAAAATTGCATGAAAAACACCTTTTCAGGCTAGAAGCAAGGTCTCTGTGTGGATTAAAGGCAGTGCCACCTTAGCAGCGAGGGCAGAGCTGAGCCCTGCTTGAGTAGAGAATTCCTGGTTTGGCTGGGAAGGGACCTTAAGGATCATCCCATTCCACCCCTGCCGTGGGCAGAGGGGCCCAGCCCTCGGAGCAGCTCTGTGGCCTCCTCTGGATTCGCTTGAGGAACCAGAGCTGGTTCCTGTCCCTGGCAAGCCCTCAGTCCCAGCTGCTCGTGCTGGGCTGGACTGGCAGCTCCCAGGACCAGGTAACAAATCCCACCTGGCTCCGCAGCCCTGGAACGTGAGCCTTCCACACCATTCACACATCCCCTCACCGGGAGGGTTTTCAGGCTGCAACTGAAAAAGTTTCCTGCCTCTGCTCCCAAGCCCTGGCTGCCAGAGCAGAGCAGAGTGAATCAGCTCACCCCTGAGGCTGGGGCAGAGAGGTGAACTCCGAGGAACTGTCTCACATCCAAAGCTGGAGTAGGACAAGAAGGAAGGTAGAGCTGGGATGAGGCTGTGACTACAGAAACTGTCCCGAGGAGCACAGTGAAAATGCAGCACAGGCTCATGGCACAGCTGCAGCAGAGCTGCTCCAGTTAGAGCTGAACCAAAGGGTGGAATTAAAAGTTGCCTGAAAATGCCAAAGGATGAAACTCAATCTGTCATCTGATTTAATCACCATGTTGTTAGAGCCGAGCTTTCTGGAAGAGACAACGTTAACACAGGCTCTAGAAGGCGATTTCTTCCCTTGGGACTCCGCAACAGACCTGGAGACCTGATTGCGAAATCCCATCATCGAAGGCAGGAAAGAAATGCCGATAATGTCCAAAGCCTGTGCTCAAAGGCCACAAACTGCCAGGATTTTTCTACATCTCCTTCTGCTCTTGCTTTAAAAAGACACGAGAGCTGGGGGAAACGACGGCAGCTCTCAGTACTATGGGGGAGAGCTCCCATTTAAATTCTTATTCATCTCCCAAAAATGAGTGACTTTAAGGAAGGGGGTGGAGGGGGGAGTGAATGCGTTGCTTGGAATAGGAATACAACTCGTTCATACAAAGCATGGAAAATAATGATAATCCAAGGAGAAAAAAATCTTGGCAGGCTATGAAATTCGAAAAAAGCAGAAAACTAGAAAGTCTGAGCAGTGGCAGAAGCAAAAAGACTGAGAGACAGCCGCTTTCCAGCCTTTTGAGAGATGAAACAGGCTTTGGGGAGAGCAGGCAGGTCTTAGGGCCCAGCAAAGGAGGCTGTTGGCAACTGATCTTAGGTATTATCTTGGCATTTTCATTTTTGCAGCCAAGAGGATTTATCACGGAAAACAGCAGGGCAGCAGACAGACAGGAATTAAGGAAAATTTAGGCCCCTACCTCTGTGAATTGATTATAATTGGAAGCATCCAGCAGCCAAGGATCCAGGCAACCAAACAGCCCAATTCAGCTATTTTCAAGTTTTCGGTAAACTGAATGAATCCCTAATAGCAGCACTCAGCTGTGGAGTGGTATCTGCATTAAAAACTGCTTTAAAGGGGAAGAAAACAAACTCTGAAGGAATCAAAGCCCCCCTTATCCAAACTATTGCCAAATTATTCGATTTGAAGAAGGTTTGTGGCAGCTGGGAAAATGAAGGGCACGAAATGCCACGCAAAGTAAGTGATACGGAAATAAGTGCCGAAGACATCTATAAATAGAGGTGTTCAGTGCCAGCATCAGTCATTGAACAGGGAATTGTGCAGGCAGAGCAAGCTTGGGAAAAGGCTCCTGGAGAAGGAGTGGGGAAGATGACAGGAGAGTCGTGAAGATCAGAGCTCTGTGGCAATTAACTCATGTCAGGCAGAGATGAAGGCGTTGGTGACAGACAAGCAAACCCTCAGGACATCAAGATACCACGTGAAAGTGGGGGAGATGGTGGCTGGGGAGCCTGAATGACTCGAGGATTCTTTCCCAAATTAAAACCAATCCCCAGAGGTCATTACACATCATAGTGAAACACTCGGTATGGTCTCTGCTCAAGAGCAAATCCTCTGGTCCTCAGCTGGCCCAGGTTCTGGGCTTGCTCAAGAACAGGGAGCTACAGGCTCTCTGAGGGTCCATGGGGTGGATTGAACCTGAATTGAGTAACAGGAGAACCTGTAGAGGCAATAGGCAATTTGGGAAGCTGTGGGGTCATTTAGTGCCCAGACAGATGGGAGAAGGTGTTTAAGGTGTCTCAGCACATCCCTGAAGGTGACCTTCAGGCCATTCCTTCCAAGAGGAGTATCCACGGTCCATGGAAGAGCTGCTGGATTTCTCCTCCCCATGGGAGGAGCCTTTGCTGTGTGCAGCTCTCCCAGGCCCATGTCATCATTAGTGAATCACTGATAAAAGGTTTCAGCTAAAATCCGAGCTGAAAACCCTGCAGACTGTGCTTGTGGCTTCTATAAACCCCAACTGAACCTGGATGAGGCCAGGGCAGCGTCCAGATCCCACTAGGAGAGCACTTGGAAACCTTCACTGATTGATTTCAGGCAGCAGAGAACCTTTTAATCTCTCATTGCAGAGGGAGTTTTGGAAAGGGAATCTGACTGAAGTCGTGTCCCATGTGGACATCGCTCCCATTTTTTGTTAATGGATGACTTCATTCAGAGTTGGCCTCAGAGCAGTTTTCAAAGTCAGTGAATTAATTCTCCTCCCTCTGAGAACAGGCTCCTGTGGCTGTTGTCTCCTCTCCTCGGCCACAGAGTCTTTGGAAGAGAGAATTAGGGATAATCAGTTTGTCACAAGTGTCAGGAACGCGCTGCACAGAGCTTTACATGCTGACAGAGTAGTGCTGGTTGTAACCAGCCCAAGCATTTCCCTAAAATTAGTCTCTAAATAAATCCATTCCTTTGGGAAAGCATCTGCTTTGGAAATAAATTATTCCAGATCTGAACATTAGCAGCATTTTTGCTAAACTCGAGCTGTCACCCTACCAGAGCATGATTAAACATTAGTCTGCAACAAATTCCTCAGGAAACCTGAGAAGTCAAATGTGAAACCGCTGAGAAGAACCAAATGACTTCAATGTCAAATTGCTGCTTCAGCAAATGGAAGCAGATTTGGGGCACTGGGGGAAGATGCAATTTCTGGGTTGAGCAGATGAGCCACAGCCATAATGAGTGTTTTGCCAAGCCTATATCTGGTTTCAAAACCTTCCCACAGTCATCCCAAATAAGCACTGGTGAGAGAGAGTTATTAAAGGGGATGGAATGAGAACAGCCTGAGCATTAATGAATGAGTGTGGGTTTGCAACAGAGCTTGTTAAATTGGGGGAACTGCGCAAAGGTTCTCAAATGGGGACAGGGCTCTTGCAAAAGCGGGATGGGGAAAGCAGCTGGAAGGAGCTTGTGCTTGGTGGGTCCCACCAGGGCTTGAGAATCTGAGCTCTGCAGCCTCACAGCACTGCTGCTCCCAGCCTCTCCTCCCCAGAATGCTTTGGACCTTAAGGAT
>NW_008238653.1:415145-426634 GCF_000691975.1 Corvus brachyrhynchos
GGGGTCCTCCACGCTGCGCGCAGCTTTGGGGCCTCCTCTGGCCTCTCTCCAGCAGCTCCAGGTCCTGGTGCTGTTGGCCCCGGGGCTGGGGCAGCTCTGCAGGTGGGGTCTCACCTGAGTGGGGCCGAGGGGCAGAATCCCCTCCCTCAGGATCAGCCACGGAGCACACGGAGCACCGGGATTCTCCTCCCTGCTGCTCCGTGTGGCCCTCAAGGCAGAGCTGTGTCCATCCCCACGGGTGTGAGCTCTGTGTCCCTCTGTGGGTCGCTCTGTGTGTCCCTGTGGCACCTCCAGGGCTCCCACCCAGCCGATTCCTGCAGTGACACTGGATTCCTGCCCTGCCTTCAGCAGCCACAGTGGGACAGCCCTGACTTCTCCAGAGGAGCTGCACAGAGACAGGAGAGGAGATGAAAAGACATTGAAGCAGAGGGAAAGGGGCCTGTTTGGAGAACTGCTGGGCAGGCTCTTCCAGGAACTCTGGGATGTGACCAAAGCCATGGGCTCAAGGGAAAGGGGACAGAAGGGCAGCAGTGCCCCTGATTTCCCTCTTCACTGCAAAAAGCCGTGAGTGTAATTGCGGCTGCACTGCCCTGTGTTAATTAAAGCCCAGACTCGCTGCCTCCCCAAACACACTCAGGTATTTTAGCAGAGGTGACTCTTTTTTATCTTTTGGCTGGGCCAGAGGAGCGTTCCTTGCTCTTCCTCACCAGCTTTAAACCTTCACCATGAAGTAGGAGAGTGATAAAACAAAAAACAAACACTGAAAGAAACTTCTCTTACTTGTTTAGAAACTGAAATTCCAGCACTAACACCCCCAGGTCTTCCATGGAGCACCGGAGCTGACAGGAACGGCTGGAGCTGGGGAGATCCCAGGAATCGGGACCACAGGAGTCCCTGCAGCTTCCCAGTCCTCTCCTTTCACTGCAGGCATGGTGCCTTGCAGGCAAAAGATATAATTTTTTCCTTTGATGATGGTTCTGCTGACAAGGCCCTGCACCAAACTCTCCATGTGCTGCCACCGAGTCGGGCCTTGGTCTGGGAGAAGAGAACCAACAACAGAATTTGGCAGCATGATGAAAGTAAGGAGTAAGGATTGTGTCCAAAGTTTCTCTAGGATTAGATTAAAAGATAGGTTGGAAGAAATCTTGGAGGGTTTGTGATGAAAGAGAAATTCTGTGTCTGCATGGTAAACACACCCCATTATTAAAGCACATTAGGATGTGATTTGTAACCAAATATTACAAATATGGCTATTTATTACCAAATTATCCCGTGGCAATCCCTCAGGGCTTCCCAGCCAGGACACTCCGGCACGGAGAGCAGGGAGATAATCTGTCCTCTGGCAGCTGACAACAGACAGGCTGTGTTTAGAGAGGAAAATCAGGCCCAAACTGCAAGAATAGCCCAAGAAAAGGAATGGCTGTTCTTAGGGAGGGTTGGAGCATCCACGACCGACTGCTCAACTGCAAAAAAGGCACGGATGGGGGGCTTGGCTGTTTTGCTGCTATTAATTTATCACTGAAAATGCACCGAGAAAACAATCAGCATATTTTCAAACACTGATGTTCATTTAAAAAAAAACCCCACATTTTCTTTCCTGCCAGGCCGGCGGAGGAAATGGAATCAAACAGCCGAGATGGCACCGTGATGTTGTGCAGAGCTTCACCACAGCCCCCGGGGGGAGCTGCTTCAGCTGAGCCTCGCAGCGGTTCCGTCTGGTTCTAATCTTTACAGGCCATTAATTCTGCAGCAGTTAAAGCTGCTAAACAAAGAGACAGCATAAAATAGCCATTTTGTGCGTATACATCTCTATAACCACGTGCAGGAGGGATGGCTGCTATTGTTTCCTCATGGAGTCCCAGAACGGTGAAGGGATCTCAAAACTCATCTCCTCCCACCCCCTGCCGTGGGTGTGAAAATGAGTAGGTGATGTTGCTCCCTGTCACCTCTGGGTGCCTGTGGCAGGTCCTGTGTGCCAAGGGAGGTGTGGGGCTGGAGGAACACTGGGGGGGGAAAGGAAGGGATTCAGGATGCTGCCAAACCCCACACTTCTAAAAAGACCAGGGCTTTCATCCCTGCACCACCTGTCCCCACCGTGAGCATCCCTCAGTCAGGAGCTGGACTCGATGGTCCTTGTGGGTCCCTTCCAACTCAGGATATTCCATGATTTACCTGTGGGAGAAACACTCAGGGTTTACCAAAAAGCACCTTCTGCCCAGTTTGCCCATGCTGGCAGATAAACCCCACAAAGGATCACGTACCAGTGCTGAAATAATCCCACTGGTACAAATCTTGGCTGCTGTTATTTGAATATTGAATTTCTTCTCGCAGGAAGTCTGATGAAACAGGGAAGTGCCTCAGGGCACTGATTGTGGTGGGGTGAGAAGATAGGAAATCCTTGTGTCTCCTGGGCTCCTTGAAGTGTTGCAGACTGAACGTCCCTGCACACGCAGCTGGGCCGTGAAGTGCTGAACTGTTTTGTTCTTTTCTGCTGGAACAGCTTCTCCTCCTGGGCTGATCAAAATGTTGTCTTGGACTGGCTGCTCCCAGCATCCCAACCCCGTGACTCCACTGAAACCCAGCCCCAGGAAAGCTGGGCTGCCCTGGGATCTGCTGCAGAAGCAGCTCCGGATGGGCCTGGTCTGCTGGAGAGAGGAACAACGCTCACCACAGCACAGATCCGTGGGGAATTATGGCAAAGCCCCGCTCTGCTTGGCAATAACCGAGTTATTTATGAGTGGGTGGGTGTCTACATACTTTTGTCAATAGCAACATCATCCCACAGAAAGAAAAGACTGTTCTGGCTGTCCTATGGTGAGGGAGGAGAAAGGGCCTGGCAGGGATCTCTTCATCACTTCCAGGAGGAAGAAAAAGCATCCGAGCCCCAGTTTTGCCATCAGTGCTCAGCAAGGCAGGGAAGCTCCTCCTTGGTTCCAGCCCAAAGCGGGGTGGGAGAGGAAGCTGCTTCAAGGGCTGTTAACAAAACGTTTCGTGTTTTCCTCGGGCTCTCCTGTTGCATCCCCTGGCAGCAGGAGGGTGTGAATGTGTGCAGCAGCCGCTGCTTCCTGCCCGGCCCGTTCCCCCCGGAGAGGAGCAGCCCTGGGACAGCGCCCAGGCTCGGCTCCAGCCCCGGCCCTGACAAACGGGACTCGTGCAGCCAGCCCGGGAGAAACGGGGCGGCACAGGAGCGCCTGGCTCCGGCTCCTGCCTCATGCGTGGGAAATGGCCAGGCTGCTGCAAATTCCCTGCTGTGCTCAGCCGAGCTCGGGGCAGCTCCGCGGCCGCGCTGCTCCCGCTGGAGCAGGGGCAGAGCTGCCGGGAGATGCTCTGCGGAGCAGTGAGGGGTGAGCGTGTGAGTGAGGGTGTGAGCGTGTGAGGGTGTGATGGGTGACTGTGTAAGGGTATGAGGGTGAGTGTGTGATGGGTGAGCGTGATGGTGTGAGGGTGTGAGGGGTGAGTGTGTGAGGGGGTGAGTGTGTGAGGGGGTGAGTGTGTGATGGTGTGAGAGGTGAGTGTGTGATGGTGTGAGGGGTGAGTGTGTGAGGGTGTGAGGGGTGAGTATGTGAGAGGTGAGTGTGTGAGAGGGTGTGAGGGGTGCGTGACACTCACCAGACAGGGTGACCACGGCTCCGTGACTCGCCTGAACCCCGCAGTGCTCCCAGACTGCCACACAGAGGTACGCGGGGCCTGTGATCCAGAGGGATCCGGAGCTGCCAAGTGGCCTCAGCCCATCGGGGCCGGAGCAGTCCTGCAGGGAAAGGGGCTGTGAATGCCCACCCTGTCCCTCGGCCCCCTCTCCCTCCCACGGGCGGGATGGATCACACAACGGGCAGCCCTGAGCATCCCGCAGCTCCCACCCGGGATCCCAGGAGCATGGGACGCTTTGGGCTGGCCCGGCTGGCACAGACAGGATGGGGACAGGGGGATACAGCCCTCGGTGACGTGTGGCTGCTCCCCGGCACAGCCCGGGGCCAGCAGCTCTGCCGGCATCCAGCAAAACCCACGCGGGAATTCCCGGAGCGTTTTCCTGTGAGGAGGCCCTGCTGGATGATTCCCTTCAGCAGCCCGGAGCCAAAGCCGGCTCCTCCCTCCCCCCGTCCCAGGCCTGCTGTCCCTGTGCGGGGGCATGGGACGTGCCCGGCTGCCGGGGCCTTCCCGGTGCCGAGAGCGGCATTGCCGAGTTGTTTTCCACGGGCTCCAGCTGCTGTTTGGCAGTGCCCAGGGACACTGCGAGCAGCCTCGCTCCTCCCGAGCCCCGGCCACAACAATCGTGCCTTTGTCTGCGGGCTCCCGACGTCTTTATTCCCACTGTCAGCTCTCCAGGCAGGAGACGGTCTCCTAGGCCACGGACACACGTTCGCTGTGCAAACAGCTGCTGCTGTTCCAGGGAATATCCCGCTTCCCTGTCTCCTTGCTGAGCGTAGCTGAGAGCGGTCCCTCCTCGCCTCCCAGCCCCACGGCAGGGCTGGCTGGCACGGCACGGGAGCTGGGTTGAAATGATGGCTCAGATCTCGCCTGATGTGAATTTGGGGTGAAATCCCCTGGGAACAGGCCCTGGCTGCAGAGTGAGGGCTGTGCTGAGGAGCAGGGAGTGCAGAGAGCCCTGGCACCACAAACCCCTGGCCGCTGGATCACAGCTCCTGACAAAAACCACGCCGTGAACAACTCCACCGGTCCCACCAGCACCACAGCCAGCCCAAGGGTCAGCTGGGAGCAGCTGGGAATGGGAATAAACACCCTCAGCGGGATCCAAAGACATCTGTGCACAGCTGCAGCGTGGGGGTGTGTGTGCGCACGTACCCCAGAGCACAGCCGGGCTGGCAGCTCGCTCTGCTGCCCAGGGACGACTCTGGCAGTGCCAGGCGGTGCCCTGAGGGATGGCTCTGCCCCAGTGAGCTCTGGGGGGAGCTCTGCCTCCCTGGCCGAGGGAGGAGCAGGTCCTGCTGCTTCCCAGAGGGACATGCTGGAGGTGAGGAGAGCAGCTCTCCTATGGAGAGAGGTGGGCAGAGCTGGGGTGTCCGGCCTGGAGAAGGCCATTCCCCCTTATCCTGTCACTCCAGGCCCTGGTCCAAAATCCCTCCCCATCTTTCTTGTAGCTCCTTCAGGCACTGGAAGGTCACGATTAAGTCGCTCCAAAGCTTCTCTTTTCCAGGCTGAACAATCCCAATTCTCGCGGCCTTTCCTTGCAGCAGAGCTGCTCCATCCCTCTGATCACCTTGGTGGCCTCCTCTGGGCTCGCTCCAACACATGGATGCTCAAACGTCTCACCCAATTCCAACCACACTGGATGGAGGGGAGAGGAGCAGCCGAGGGGCTGCGGATTGCTGGGGCTGGTGGGGATGTGACCGGTTGTTCCCAGTGCAGAGTTGTGGCACCACTCCCGCTCCTGCTCCCACAGGATCAAACTCATTCCCTCCACACACAAAACACCGGCTCTCCACCCAGGAGATCCCCAAACACAGCCCCAAATTCACCTGTGCTCGCTCTGCCAGGGCAGACCCCACATTTCCTGGGACTGTGGTGATGCTGGGAGAGTTCCCATGAGCACAGCATTCGCCCGTGGACCTCGGCACTCGCCAAACTGGTTCAGTAGCTGCTTCCCAAAGCAGGGCTCTGCTCCTCAGCCTTCGGGCCAAGGGCTGCAGTGGGTGGTGGCAGTCAGGAACCTGCGTGGGCCCAGCTGTGCCTCTGGGACTGCCCAGCCCCAGGAGGAGGAGGATGGTGGGAGGAGGAAGCAGGGCTGAGCCAGGGCTGAACCAGAAACAAACCCCAGCAGTGCTGGCACCTGCTAATTGCGGCGTTGGCAGTGTCACCCACCCAGGACTGTGGCTGCCTGGGGCTGTTCCCAGGGCACAGCCCAAAACCCGGCACCTCCTCTGCCCTCTCCCAGGGCACGAGACCCTCAGGACAGGCCAGGGCACGGCCACTTCCTGGCACAGGGAACCTGTGCCCAAAAAGGGGCTGCAGCTCCTTGGGGAGCCTCCACTGATCCTTGCTGAGTGTCACAGAGCCCTGACACCACGTGGGTCACCTCATGGGGCAGCTGCCAGGTGACCCCGGGTGCCAGCCACGCTTCCTGACCCACCGCCAGCTCCGGGGTTCCCTTGTGGGGTTTCCTGAGCTGCCTGGGGCAGGAATCCTGGTGAGGAGGTCACAGGGACGAGCACCACAGAGCTGGGGTTGTGCCTTCCCGTGGCACCTGACAGGGGTTGCCTGTGGGGTGTTTGCACCCACTCATCTCCTCCCCACAGAGCAGCCACTATCTCCTTCCCCGCCCTGCTTAATTCCTCCAGTGGGGACTCCCAGGATCCAGCCACAGACCCCCTCCACCACCAAGCACCTCCCACCAGGGTCCCACCTTCCCGTGCCGCCAAAGGCGATGGCAGAAGCCACCCCATGTGGACAACCCCAGAGTGGAGTGGGACCTCCAGCACAGTTCCACCCTGGCTCCATCAGGAGCTCCTCCCCTGGGCCCCTCTCCCCGGCTCAGCCTCCCCCGTTCCCTGCCCTCCCCGGGCCCCTGAGCCACCATCGGGGCCGTTCCTGTCGCGTGGCCCCGTGGTGGCAGAGCCGTGGCCGTGTCTGGCACAGGGATGTGCCACAGGCTGGGGGACTTCCCACACAGAGAGAAAGAGAAAGAAGGAAAGGGCACTTGGCCACGTTCCTCTTGGCCCCCTTCCACTTTCTGCTTTTGATGTTGTTCTCCCTTTTTACAGCTCCTTGCTTGAGCCTTGAGCCCCAGCAAGCAGGGAGAATTCATCCAACAGCAACAGCCAGGGCTGTGTCTGCAGCAGGGGAGAGCAGCACACACAGCCCTGGGCCAGCACTGCCCGGCTGGGGCTGTGCCCCCAGAGCAGACAAACCCCAAAGACAGACCCTCCCTGGCTGGATATCTCAGTGACATCCCTTCTCCAAGGGTGCCTGAGGACCTTCAAACACCCCTGAGAATGGCGCCGTGGCAGGAGGTGAAGCTGAGGGGCAAAGCCTGCATGGGACATGGAGGGGCCTCCAGGCTTGCCTCCCCCTACACCCACTGCACTTTGCCCCCCCAAGGGAAGTATTTTGGGTGAGGAAAACCCTGTCAGTGCAGCCCCTGCCCGGGGACCAGTGCTGGCAGTGCGGGGTTGGTGGCAGTGACAGACCCGATGGCACCGCTGGATCTGGAGGCAGGGGCTGAACAGGGCCTGGTCCCCTCAGGAAGGAGAACAGGGCGCCGTGGGGGGAACCCATCATTCCTTAACGCTGAGCAGACGCTCTGTGCCACCCCCAGAACCCCTGTGCCACTGCCTTCGAGCAGTTGGATCCCTCAGCCCAGAGCAGCCTCCAGAGGCAGCAGCTCCTGCCCCGGCCCCTTGGAGCATGGAGGGACCCCGAGGCTCAGCACAGGCCTCCCCACGGGCACTGGGACAGGGCCACGCTGGAGCCGCTGCCAGGCCCGGGGCTGGCACCCGCCCGGAGCCTCCTGCAGCGCGCCTGGAGCTTGGCTCGACAGCAGGAGATTAGCTTCCTTTCCAGCTTTGCCTGGATTTGGTGACCTCTAACAAGGACCTTCCGCCCTGCCTGGCAGCCTCTGCTCCTTGCTCCCGGCAGGGCCTTCCCGAGGATCCCTGGGGAGCTGGTGGGGAGCTGGGACCGTCCCCTCGCCCTCCCCGGCTCCCGTGCAGTGGCAGGGTGCTGCTGTGCCCAAAGGGAGCTCAGGGCTTTGGGCGAGGGATCAGCCGTGGCACAGCAGGATCACCCCACACAGGAGACGGATTATGGGGCACTGGGTTGTGATGGAGCCCCAGGAATGTCTTTATGGGAGCCGTCACCACCCAGCCCCAGTCCCACAGAAACCCAGCTGGCAGCCTGGCCCAATCTGGTACCAACATCTCCAGGAATTTTGGGGCACTGCTGCCCATGCAGCAGCTCTCCAGGGCCCAGCTTAGTCACGCTTGGCACTAAAAGCCACTGCCAGGACAAGAAGCCAATGATTTTCTTAACAAAGGAGCTTCTGCCCAGCAAAGCCACGTGAGTCCACTTCAGAAAACATTGACTCACCAAGGTACAGCCAAGATTTCATCCGAGGGGATTCCTTGTGTGTCTTCTCCCTGCCAAACCCCTCAGCTTTGGGCAGAGGGGGCTCTCCCAGCCACAGCCCAACACCTCCAGCGCCACCGCTTGCAAACCTGCAGGAGCTTGGTTTGTTGGGGAGTTTTAGTGAATTTTACCTGAGGATTTGAACCTCTGCCTCAGCCCAAAGCAGCAGCACTCAGGCCCTGCAGAGATCCTGCTTTGCCCTTTCCTGGTTCTCACTCTGTGCTCCTGCCTCCAGCTGGGATAATCCCTCCTGGCCCAGCAGAGCCTCAGGTGGGGCAGCTTCACTGGACAAATAACTGCAGAAAATTCCAAGTTTGGGATTCACAGGGGCTGGGTATGTGCAGGAAAGGAGCCAGGATGGGGGAACAGGCTGCAAGAGGCCTGGGAAGAGCTGCTGCACAAAGAAAACAGAGGAGGCAGAAAGGCAAAGACAGAAGGTTTGTTTGAAAAGCTGCAAAAGGATTTAAAATCAGGGAATTGCCTGGTTATGGCTAAAATCACCTTTTCCCTCTTCCTAAGGCAGCCTGAACGCCACTGAGGCAGCACCGGAGGGATGTCCAACACTCACTGCTGGTTCCCAAGGGGATCCAGGAGCTGTTGGCACAGCAGGGAAGGTGGCCCTTTGCAGCTGGCCTTTATTAGGCCCAAGGACAGAGCATGAGAGTCCTTTAGGCCACAAAGGTGACACAGTATGGGAGGAAACACCGAGCTCTGCGGCGTCCAGGAGCTGTGGGGCGAGGCTGATGAAGGTTTAAGCTGCTTTCAACATCAGTTTTAAGGGTGACAGATGGAGGGAAGGAGGGAAAGAAACCCCACCCCGCTCTCTGCTCGAGCCTCCTGTGGCTTTGGAGTGGCACTGTTGTATTTCCAGGGAAGCTTTTAAATCTGACCCCATTGTCGGCCACCTGCTCCTCACATCCTCCACACAACAGCCCTCGCAGGTGCCCCCCTGGGAACAACTCCAGCACAGAGCAGGATCCTCAGCCAAAAGCCAGCTGTGACTGCCCACAGCATTGATGGAGTGATGGGAACACAGCACTGACACTCAGGTGGCTGCAGGATCATGGAATCCCAGAATGGTTTGGGTTCAAGGAACCTTAAAGCTCATCCCTGCCATGGGGGCAGGGACACCTCCCACTGTCCCAGGCTGCTCCAAGCCCTGCCCAGCCTGGCCTTGGGCACTTGCAGGGATCCAGGGGCAGCCTGCTCTGGAAGTTTATCCTGGAAGCAACGAGCAAAGCCAGAACATGAAAAGCAGCAAGCACCAGACTGGGGTTCTTCTGCCACCAGTGACAGCGAGCAGCTCATCCATGTCCTGCTGCAAGGAGAGGTGGAGCCCAGAGCTTGGATTGTTAGGACTTTATTCCCTTTGCCCAGAGCACTCTAAGTTTTGAGATGATAAGGGTTTGGACCCTGTTTAGACCCCTCTCCCTCCCCAGGACTCCCAACACCCAGAACCAGGTGGGCTGTGACAGGGGGTCGCAGTTGCACCCGTCGGGGGTTACAGACGTTCCCAGTGCCTGGGCAGGGCTCCTCCCTGGCACTGCTGGGACACAGCCACCCCGCCCCCCACACCCAGCTCCCCGAGCACCTGGGAGCTTGGGACCACGAGCAGATTTAGGGGAAGTGCAGCTGTAAACCAGGCATTGCTGCAATGGTTTTGCTCCAGCTGCGTGACCTTGGGAAGGAGGGTCGTGACCCAGGCCAGTCTCCATCTGCTTTTTCTGGACACAGAGGAGGAGTTAAAACATTTCCATGGAGCAACCACTGGATCACAGAGTGGGACTGAGAGATCCTGCCGGGCCCGTGTGGTGCTGAGCTGGTGCTTTAGCCCTTGGGCTGAATCCAAGGGCAGTTTGGGTCACTCAGGACACTGCCCATGACTTTCCCCAACTCTCTGGCACGTGGCCTCCTCCCACCCCACGTCCCCTTCCCAAGGCAATGGGGGAAATTTGTAACCATCACTTCTGATTTAACATTTCATCATCTCCCCCCCTTCAAGGGGTTCAGCTTTGAGGGAAAACAGCAGATTCCAATTTTTTTTAAACAACAAAGAATTCCAAGTTTAATCCTCTTGGGAGCAAAAGGATTAACAACAGGTTTTAAGAAATAGGTTTCAAAAAAAATCAAGTTAAAACTCCACATAAGGCACCTCCATTTCAGTACTTTTTGACATGGATACAACAGAGTGAGCCAGGAACTCCCAAAAACTCTGCCTCCATTGAAACACCAACTCCTCCAGAACCAACAAAAAGAGACTATGAAATAAACCAGCCTGGAGTAAGTAAACGAGGTGAACATCGTGTTTATGAACAATAAGCAGTTTCCCTTTAGATGGGCTCCCAAGGCTTCCCGCAGCGCTCAGCCAGGTGGGAATCTTGAGCCATCACGGGATATTTCCCATTTTCCTTCCCCACGATGCTACATAGAACCAAAACTGCAGCTGAGAAAAATAATGACCCCCAACACCCCCCCAGCAGGTCACCCTGGAGCAGAAACAAGGTTTAAGTACAATCCAGATGATCCAACCGCAGCGGTATTGGCTTCACTTGACTGTATTTAAATAAAATTAAGCATTTAAAAATCAACAGGCACTAACATTCCCTGGCAGTGCTGACACCACCGAGTGCAGCCCCACGAGGCTGTCCCCACCCTCCCTGGGCGCTTTGGGGGTGTCCCACAACACAAGAAGCCACAACATTTTCATGAAGCAACGTAACCAAAAGAATCCCAAGGGGCAGCTCCCAGCGGCGTCCAGCTCACGGGGCCAAGGTCCAGGTGATCCCAGGGGGGGAAACGGCCCAGGGGAGCGGGAGCACAGGAACACATGGCTCTCCCACCACAGCCCCCAGGCTGGGCAGTCCTTGTGGGTCCCTGCAGCCCTCAGAGCTTCTTGAGCCGACTGTACATCTCCCTCTTGCTCTTCTCCCCAGCCCAGGTCCGGCTCTTGGTGCGGAACCTCTTCAGGTCCTCCTTGAAGTCCTTGTGGTGCATCGGGCGGTAGCTCTGGGGCTCGCAGAAGCTCTGTGGGAAGAGGAGCTGGGGTCACCTCAGTGTCACCAGGGTGGTGATGCCACCGCCAGCAGCCCCTGGAACAAACAGGGACAGACCCTGCTCCACGTGGGAGCTCCGTGGCAGACACACAAAGCCCGGGGATGTTCAGGTTACAGCCAGCAAAACAAGGGCTTTGTGTACAGGGCTCTCATCCCAAAGTTCCTGGCAGGCAACGCACAGGCTGGGTTGGTTCAGAGTTCAGCTTGGAATGGAAGAGACTGGAAGGATGTTCCAGCTCAGCTGGTCGGAGCAGGGTGCTGATCACGCCAAGGTCGTGGATTCCATCCACGCTGGGAGCAGTGATCACTGCGGGTCCCCTCCAGCTCCCAGCATTCCATGATCCCTGTGCCTTGGGA
>NW_008238653.1:426644-428110 GCF_000691975.1 Corvus brachyrhynchos
CCCCCGCCGTTGGCTGTCCCGGCCTGCCACCTTGAGGCCTCGGTCCCCCCTCCTCAGGGCAACCCAAAGCCCGGCTGTCCCTCAGCCCAGGGGAGCCCGCAGATCGCAGGAGGACCAGAACCCCGGGCAGCACTGGCTGCTGGGAGAGCCAACATCCCACAGGGAGGGAGCTCACAGCCCCACCCAGCTGGCCATGGACAGGCCAAGTATCTCCCATCTCCCTGAAAAGGAAGGCAGTCTAAGGGATAACTGCAAGTGTGGGGGCCTGAGGCCTGTTCGTGTCAGAGCAGCAGGACAGATCCCAGGAGCGCTAGGACCACGGAAATGCTGCAGGAGCAGGAGCCAAGTGACAGGAGAAATCCCACCCCTGAAGTGCTGGGGAGAGCTGGAGGTGGGTTTTAGTTTCCTTGTCTCAATTAAAGGCTGCAATCTCCAAGCTCAGGTTTTCAAATTTTGCTGGGTCAGGACTGTACAAGACCTCAGGTTTCCATTTATTACTGTCAAGCCTTGTCCTCTCCCCTGCTCCAAGCAGCCTGAAATCCCTTCTGTGACTGACAGTTTGATCTAAAGGGGCAGAAACCACTTCTGTTTTACTCTTGAGACAAGTGGAAAAGCCCTTCAGCTATGGCAGGAAGACAGCTCCGAGACAAGAAACAAGCTGAGCTGCTCTGGGAACAGCCCACAGAGAGAGAGGAGGAAAAGCCCCCCAGCCAAACCACTCTGCCCCAAAGAGAAGTTTGAATAGGAAGAAATTAATATTATTTATCTATTGTTTCACACTCCTTTTGAGTGTGAAAAGGACCACAGAAAGGTTTGGGTTGGAAAGGGACCTGAAAGATCTTGTTCCACCCCCTGCCATGGGCAGGGACACCTTCCACTATCCCAGGGTACTCCAAGCCCCATCCCCACCTGACCTTGGACTCTTCCAGGGATGGAGAATCCACGTTACTCACCTGGCACCTCGAGAAGAAATCCTTGTAGCCCCCCTTGAGCACATAGAGCTCTGGGTAGTGCAGGTTGGGGTACTCATTGCTCAGCCTGTCCTGCTCCCTCACAAACCGGCACCTGCAGCAGGGAAAATCCCATCTTAAATCCCACATTCAACCAGTAACTCCCAAACCTGCTCCCCAAAGCCCCCATCCCTCGATGGAGGAGCTGGAGCTGCCTGTCAGGGGGAGGCTGAGGAGCCCCACAGCCACAGTTCACAGGCTTCTCCTTTCCCCTTAGAACATTCCAGTGCTCCAGCCCAGGCCCAGCACAGCCACTCACACCCCAGGCTGTGCCAAACCCTGGCAGAGGTGACAACCACCAGAGCAACTGGAGCCAGCCCGGCCACTCAGCTGCAGGGCTGCGGGAATGCCGGATCCAGGGACAGGAACTCACATGCGAGGGCCCCGCTCCGAGGAGAACTCGCAGTGGAACACCACGATGACGCGCTTGTTCTCCGACGGCTGGATCGGCGTTTT
>NW_008238653.1:428155-437627 GCF_000691975.1 Corvus brachyrhynchos
CCCTGGAAGGGCAGAGTCAGAGCAGTGAGTGGAAGGGAACAGACACAAACTCATCCCACTTCCCTAGGAGCCAATTCCTCATCTGGTCTTGCTGGAGGAGCTCTGGAACCCTCTCCCAACATGGCTCCAAACCCCACCAGGACACCACGGACAGTCTGGAACGGGCTCTGGGTGACCTGGACCTCCTGCAGTTCAGCACCTGGAGGTTGTGGCTGCCTGGATCTCCCTCCCCCCATCCCCTGTATTTGGGAGGGTCTTTGCTCAGGCAGCAACATTCAGGATCAGTCACAGAATCCTGGAATGATTCAGGAAGGGACCGAAGACCATCCAGTGCCACCCCTGCCAGACCTCCCACTGTCCCAGAATGCTCCAATCCCCATCCAGCCTGGCCTTGGGCACTGCCAGGGATCCAGGGGCAGCCACAGCTGCTCTGGCAATTCCAGCCCAGCCCCTCCCCACCCTCCCAGCCAGCAATTCCCCAATTCCCAATCTCCCATCCAGCCCTGCCCTCTGGCACTGGGAAGCCATTCCCTGGCTCCTGTCCCTCCATCCTTGTCCCCAGTCCCTCTGCAGCTCTCCTGGAGCCCCTCTAGGCCCTGGAAGGAATAACATATCCACAGGGCCTTGGATAGATATCAGCCCCACTGGGTGCCAAGTGACCCCAGGCTGCAGCTTCAGAGCCCCCTGCACTGCCCTTGTGGGGCCAACATACCTTGATGTGTCCCCCCTCGTACTCATAGGGGTATCTACAGTCAATTATCACACACTGCTTGATGAAGCTCTCGAACTTCCCAGTCAGCACAGACACCATCTGAAAAAAAAAAAAAAAACAAACAAAAAAAAAAACAAAAAACAAAAAAAAAAAAAAAAAAAAAAAAAAAAAAAAAAAAAAAAAAAAAAAAAAAAAAAAAAAAAAAAAAAAAAAAAAAAAAAAAAAAAAAAAAAACAAAAAAAAACAAAAAAAAAAAAACAAAAACCCACAAAAACCAGAGTTCAATTGTTTCAAGCCATTTTTATGCTGTTCCCCAATCCCCAGTAAAGAATTTTTCTGGCTCTCCTTGGAGCACTCACCATTTCTGAGTCGATGTATTTTAAATCTTGATGTTTCCCATCGACAGTGTCAAATAAGTAAGTCTGGAAGAGACAGGATTGAGAAAATTCCAGCTGAGAGTCACATGGGTGACAGCACAGCATCCAGCAGTTCACCCTCTAACAGATATTCTGCTGACCAGAACCTCTGCAGAAGTTAAAACACCTAAAAAGTCTAAAATCAGGCGTAGAATTTAATTTTTGGCTCCTACACTCGAGAGATTTTATAGGGCTTTAACCACAAATGGATTACTTTGTGTCTAGCCTGGAACATCCCCTTCTCACCAACAGCCTCCCCTGGTTGGTTGAAGGTCAGGGAATTGTTAAAGTTGGAAAAGACCTCCAAGACCAAGTCCAAAGAAGCAAGGCAGGTTTAGGAGGAAACAGAAAAGCCTCTGTAAATGGCAGTGTTTTTCTGGGCTGGTTTGAGACATCTCCACCAAGAGAGGCCCTTGAAACACTTCATTCAGCACTTGGCCATGGAATCTCTGGAATTACCTTGGAGAAGTCCCCGATAAGGTCTCTCTGGTCACTGTCCAAAATGCTCTCGATCTCTGCTGTGGAGGGCTGGATCCTCACCAGCTTCAGACTCTGCAGGACACAGGTCAGAGATCCATGAGCACCAAGGGCAGACACATCCCATTCCCTGCTTCCCACAGCTGACAGCTCAGTGTACTCCCAAGCCCCAAAATGGCTCCTCAGCTTCCAGCAGGTTCAGGATTGTGCAACTGCTGCCCTGCCCCAACCAACAATCCACCTGGAAAAGCTCCCACCAACCTTCACAAACCAGACCCCAACACTGCACCTCCCCTCATCAATTCCCTGTCACAATCTGGATGCTGAGCCACCAACCGTGGAGTCCTCGGAAGTTCCGGGCAGGCTTTTCCTCTTCTTGCTTTTCCCGGGAGAATTCTCCTCCTGGGATCTCTCCATCCTTTTCTGGGTGGTTCTTCCTGCAATGCTTGACATGGATGAAGAGCCAAACAAGCAGCAGCGCTTGGCCTACGAGGGAGGAGTTGAGTTGTCCAGCAAAGATTTACAAAAGAAAATAAACACAACTCAGGCTTTCAGATTATTCCAAACTTGGCCTCATTTAAGGCACCACCACTGCACAGCAACAGGGGGCTGTTAATCTGAATTATCCAGGCTTTACACTTCCAGTAACACTTGTTACTGGGGGAGCTTGGAGCACCATAAGCAAGATAAAGAGGCAGCAAAGTGCTCTACACCAATTAGCAGCCAATTTATCAGCAGATTAAGGAGCTTTCTGCTGGAGTCTGAACTCCTTTCCCAGCCTGTTATCAGAGGATCAGGTTACAGCATTCCAGGTGAGTCTGGGCAGAGTGAATTCCAGATATATCAGGATTCTGATAAGGCAATTCAAGATCTTCTCACATTTATGAAGTGCAAGAAGAAATTTTATGCCTATAAACACCAATTGTTCCACACTGACCAAGCCTCCCAGGTGAGCTGCCCCAGAGATAAGGGAATTCTGCACGGGGTTCTGCCAGGGCTTGTTTTGTTGTTCTCAGGGATGCAGGAGACAGTGGGATCACTTGTCCCAGCTGCCAGGACAGTCCCTGTCCCTGTGTGGGGACACTCACCCGACTGTCCGCTCTCCTCATGACCAGCGGCGCCGTCCAGAGACTGGACACGTCTGAGGGCATCTCCTCCTCATTCTGGGAAGAGAAGGAAGCTCATTCTCATCCATCTCACCACAGGAGACACTGCAAGTACAGCTCCTGCGTGGCTCAGGCAAACATTCGAGCTGCATTCAGCTGTCAGAGCAGTTTCAGGGATTTAACTCCATTATCAGTCCAATTCTTAAGGAAATAACGGAACTGAGCCGAGCCACGTTGGAGAAGGGGAGTTTACCAGCTCATTGATTGATTAACAAAGATGAGTCTCCAGGGTTTTAAACATTTCAAATTCACTTGGAAACAGTCATGTATTTAAGTGGCTCAAAGCAATCACCACCTCTGACTCTTTCAGCGAGTTTCTAAAGAAAAATGCCAACTGCTCAAATAATTCCCTCAGTTCTCAAACCAAAAATAATTCACTTGTTCACAGCCCAAATAAATCCCACTGGCTGCACCAGGGAAGAGCAAGATATAGACACCCCAGTGAGTGGAAAAAGATGAGAACTAATCTCCTTGTGGGAGCTGTCCCTGCCCATGGCAGGGGGTTGGAACTGGATGAGCTTTAAGGTCCCTTCCAACCCAGACCACTCTGGGATTCTGTGATTCCCAAAAACTCAGCTTGCTGCAGTTTGAGCACCCTGACTGCAGCCAGAGCACACCAGACACATCAGGCAGAGCTGATTTGGGGCTCTCCATCCTATGCCCTCTGCACATACCTTCAAGTCCTGGTCATCCAGCAGCTCCAGGAACCCATCGTCATCCTCGCTCTCCGAGGAGGGCAGGGAGTGCTGCTGCAGGAAGGCTGCCCTGTAGTTTTCCTGTTCCCCTGAGGCTGTTTCACCCATGGGCAGCTGAGAGAAGACAAAGGGAGTTGTTATAACAACAACAACCCCTCTGCTCCCTGCAGGATGCTGTAGCCCCACGGCTCTCTGCACTACAGGAACACCGTGCTTATTCCCAACCCTGAGCTGCAGGTGCTGAGCACAGCACAGGCAGGAGGCAGCAGCATGAAGGATCCCTGCTGGATCCAGGGAGCAGAGACAAGACCTGCCCCCCCCCAGCTCTGTTTCTATACAATGATTTTTCAGTTTTTCTAAACAGCAGGGTACAAATAAGGTAGATTTTCTCCCTGGTTGTCACATCTGGACACAAAATCCAGCTGCATTTACACAGGTGGGTTCACTGTTCCAAATGCATCTGCCTGAATATTAAGTATCAGTTTTACTGATCGTTTCAATCCCACATCAACGTCCACTCCCTTCAGTAGCTGAGCACAACCTCAGCTCTGTGCTGACTCATCTTTCCCAAAACAATGTTTCAAATTTCTCATTGGCTCAATGCCACCTCATGAGCCAAAGGTGAGAACCATTTTCTTATCTGCAGATAAGTTTTTCTGTTTGGCACCTGAGCAACAGTACCACCTCAGAACCCTGATGAAGTTTTTTTGATCCCAGAGAATTAGGTGAGAATTAGTTGAAAAGAACCAAGTACCTGAGCTGGAGATGAATTCTGTCTTGCTGCAGGAACACCCCTTCCATCACGGAAGCAACGAGAAGCTGGTTTGGTTGGCTTCTTAAACTCAAATGATTCCTGAAATAAAAAGCACAAAAATTGTATTT
Organism: Corvus brachyrhynchos; assembly: GCF_000691975.1. Classification (NCBI taxonomy): domain Eukaryota; kingdom Metazoa; phylum Chordata; class Aves; order Passeriformes; family Corvidae; genus Corvus; species Corvus brachyrhynchos. The sequence continues at coordinate 432,504 of NW_008238653.1, forward strand.
TTACCAAAATTACAAACTGTGTTAAGTTGCTTGGATCCTTTTATCTTTTTCATGGTTTTTAAGCTGCCTGACATTTTGGATTTAAGCTCCCTCCTGCCAACAGGAATAGTCTGAAGGTGAATGCTTTCAAATTAAAGATGTTACAGGAGTGTTTCATTTAACATAATCCAGCATTTATGCTCTTGGCATCACCTACAGGCTTCAGGGCTTTTCTGTTTCTGTCAGTCAACTTCTCTGCAGACTAAATCATATTTGGAGGCAGCCAAGGCTGTGTCCTGACACCTCATCCCCCACGGGATTCCCAGCAGCCAGGGCAGGCCCAGAACACAGATTCCATGAGGAACCAGGGCTCCCCATGGCAGCAGTGGGAAGAGAGGGGGTGATCTCCCCTAGCACCTTCTGGAGGCAGCTCTTGCAGCTGCCTGGAGCAAGCAGAGGGAATACACTGTCCTTTGCCACAGCCAAAAAGGAATCAGGGTCAGTGGCACGAAGGCAGAACTGGGCAAAGTCTTCCCAATTTTTATGAACCTCCCAACAGCTTGCAGCCACTCTCAGAGCTGCAAGTTCCCTCCAGAAAAACTGACTGAAAGGTGGTTGTGCCTGAAGTGCAGCCTGGCAGGGAGTGACTGAAGCCTTTCCCACCACATTCCCTGTGCAGGATGTGCTAATCCAGCTGTCCCTCCCCTCCCACGGGATCATCACAGGCAGCAGGAAACAACACTTACATTTTCCTTATTTTCATCCTGTTCCAAAGGCTGGAAAGCATCAGGGTCCAGAGAGTCAGAGTGGTTTCTCTTCAGAGCAGGGCTGGAGCCCAGCAGGCTTTGCTACAACACAGGAGGGACAGTTCAGGACTGTGCATCAGTCCTTGCACAAGCTAAGCACTAAAGGGGTTAATAAAGACTGGAAAGTCTCTGACTACAAATTTGTGCACACCCTGTGCAGGAATCCTCTGCTGGCATCTTGGTACAGGGACCAAAATGCTTCAGGGCACCAGTGATGGAGCCACATCACGGAAATTTCACACTAAATTAAGTGAGATTTGGAATTTACAAGCTGCAATTTTGACATGAAGTACCCCAGCAGCTGCTCTTGAAGCCAGAAAATTAACAAGTATTCAACTAAATGTATTCAACTAAACCCATGCTAAATCCTTTAACTAACGTGTAAAACATCAATACCACTCTCACTTACTGGCAGGGAATGGATTCTTCTGAAAGGTATCCGAAGGCTACAACGAGAAACAAACAAAACTTACTTCAACATTTTGCTTTAAAAGGCAGTGACATGAACAGAAATCACCTCCCAACTCCATCATCTAAAACAGACACTGAGGAAGAATTTAAAAAAGAATTATACTTACTTCAGCCTGCTGGATTTGATTGCTTTCTCAAACCTAAAAGCAAAAATCAAAGGTTGGACTTGGAAGATCTTAGGGGTCTTTCCCAAATTAAATGATTCTGTGGTTCTTAAGGCACAGACAAGCATAAATTGTTAAAAAACGCAATTTAGATAGACCTCAGTGCAGCCCCAGACTGCAGGAAGGTGCCAGCGCCATGTGGTTGGCACACCACCCTCGCTCAGAGCCAGCACTTCAGTGCCCATCCCAGCATTCCAGCTGTGGAGCACATGGAGAGCTGCAGCAGGGAAGCTGCACATGTGCCAGCACAGGAAAACCCTCACCAGGCCTCATCAGCCCAGGTCTGGTAATGATGCCACAAGCCAGGTTTAACACAGGGTTACTCACGTGTCCTCCATGGTGTTGTGTGAGGTCGTGGGGCCGGGAGAATCCAAAGCCAAACCTGCAGAGGAGACACAGATTTCCCACTGATTCGTATCCAGGGATTATCAGACACTGCAGCAGATTTCCACAGAAACTCCCGTGGAAAGTCCCATCTGCAGCCTCACCTCGCTGTAGAATAAATAAGAGTCACAGACACTCCCCACTGTGGGGTTTGGCTGTGGATCATCAAGTGCCAGGGCTTGGGGAAAAACAGGGATCATTAAGAACACCCCCCAAGCCCTGCCTGAGCTGTCACATGGAACAGAGTGCTGGCACTCAGCATGGAGTACTCTGTTTATCCTCTCACACACCCCTTAATAAACTATTTAGTCCTTTAGGGTTTTTTTTTTTTAAGGCATGGTTTTAGTTACACCTCTTCCTACAAAAAGATTTTTGGGCTCATTCCAAAAAAATAAGCGGTCAAAAGGCCCTTCTGGATGTGCTGAAATTAACAGGAAGTGCTTCAGAAGCACAGACCAAGCAAAGCTTTACAGCCCCACAGCATTTCAGCACAGACACATCCAAAGTCACTCCAACAGATCCCTGAGGAGCCACAGAACGTGAGGATTTAGCAAGGCTGGTTGCTCTGTGGTTTGTGAGCTGTACTTGTGTTTTAGCACTTCATAAAGTTCTTTTTTTAGGCTGAAAGTGCCCTCAAAATGGGGCATAAATTCAGGTGGAAACAGTGATTTCCCTGAGCTGGAGCAATGAAGCACCAGGGGCAATCTACAAGTCATGGAGTGAGAGCTTATTTCATTTTCACTGATAAAACATCTCGTGTGAAAACCAGAAAATCAGAGAACTGAGGGGTTTCAGATCATCAGCCAGCTCTGGGTAACAGGAAAACACAGCACAAAGCCACTCACTGGCACAGTCTGGGTTTAAAGAGAGAAAACCCAGCGAGGACTCTCCCTCCTCACCCTCCAAAGGACAGGAGCTCCAGGAGATCCCATCGGTGAGGGATAAAACACCATCTCCCTGTTTTCCACAGCAGCATCCACAAAGCACCCCAGACCAGGGAATGGGGGCAGCCCAGCTCCCCAGGGATCCCTGGGTTATCCCCAGCAGCCTGATTCACCTCCAGCTGTCCCTGCTGCCTGCCATGCCCAGAGCAGGACACCCCAGAACTGCTCCCACCAACAGCAGCCCAGAGCACAAACCACAACAGGGAAAAAGGGGAAAAGGCTCTATTGGAGTCCCCCAAGGAGCAGAACCAGTTTTCACTCCCTACTGCTCACAGTCTCCAGGACAAATGAAGCATAAAAAACCACCAAGCCACCCACAGCCCAAACCATGAGCTGCAGTGGGATTTTCCAACTGCCTCCCTCCTTCCAAGAGCATGGGAATGAGAGGGGGCTGCAGGGACCTCAGGCAGGGATAGTTCTCTCTCCAAACCCTGGGAGCTGCCTGCAGTGGGAGCCATGTAAAAGTGCATTGCGTTGCAGTTCTTAGTCATTATTTATTAGCTGAGGAAGCCCTACCTGAGTCTGTGGACTCCGAAGATGCTGATCTGTGTAATCCATTCTTGGTTCCCACATCTTGCTCCAGGTTTTCAAGCTGCCTGGAAAAGGAATTTGGGATTTGCTTTAAAAGCAAGAAATACCACACTGCAGGTAGGTACAGCACAGGTGATCATCACCTGGATTTCCATCAGAGCCCAGTTATCCTCCTTGGAACTGCAACCCTCTCTTGGGCAGCCACTCCCCCCGTTCAGGTTTTGCATAGAAAAAACTGCCAATTTCTAACTCAAACACATTTTGATAAATAGTTGCCTCCCAACTTCTGTTTTATCTGCTAAGCCTCAGCACTGAGAGAGAAGAATATCATATTTAGCCTCACATATATAAGGGAAAGCTACTTGAGTGAGGTTCCAGCACGTGGTAATTAAGAAAAAACGTAGCCAGGGCTAGGAAATCAAAGGGCTGAATAATTTACATGGGGAGGACTGCCAGTGGTTTGCAGGAATCCCAGGAATCTGAAGGAGGGAAGGATCATAAAGCAGGTGATTGCAGAAATGAGAATGACAGAAAATCAACAAACAAAAGCCAGGAGGGTCATCGAGACCTGAGTGGGCCAGGACAAAACAGGAGCCACACACGGGAGAAACTGTGGGAATAATGGGATTAGAGGAGTTAGGAGACCAGGAAAATGGAGCAGCTGCGGCTGAGGTTATGGGAACAGGAGAGCAGCTGCAGGGCCCAGAGACTGCAGCACATGGGAGACAGAAAAGAGAGGATGAGGGTGCAGGAACAGGGCTGGGATGGAACAAGGCAGGCAGGAAGGACACAAAGGTATTTGTGGGAGAGAGGGAAGCCCAGGGAAGGGCTCAGGAGGGAGGTGGATGCCCAGAACAAAACCAGGGCAGGGGGAAGCTGTCCCAGAGCATGGATCCATGTGGGATGGGGCAGGAGGAGAGAGCTCTGCAGGGGGGAGGCATCAGGAAAGCGGTGGGGGACCCTAAGGGAGTCATGGATGTTTGCAAGGTGGGGGGTACAAAACTCCTCGAGGCCTCGTGGGCGGGGGTGGGGAGAAACAGCTCCGGGAGGCCTCGTTTTTTGGGGGAAGGGCTGGGAGAAGAGGCACTGCGGGCCTCGGGTTTAGGTGTGGGGAGGGTGCCTGGAAGGAGAGAAAGCAGGGTGAGCCCTCAGTGCCTCATTCCTGGCGGGAGAAGGGGACGAAGAGACCCCCAAGGCCTCCACTGGGGGATGGGGGGCAAGGAAAAGGAGGGATCCACGAGGCCTCCCTGTTTTTTGGAGGGTGAGGGTAGGTGAGCACCCCGAGGCCTTGTTTCTGGAAGGAGGGGGGGACAGGGAAGGGAGCGAGCTCCTGAGACCTTGGGCGGCGCGGAGGGGGGTAAAGACATTTAGGTCTGGGAAAGGGGGGTGGGGGTTAAAAGATATCCCTGGGGCTTTGGGGCTTGGGAGGGGGGATAAAGACATCCCAGGGGTTTGGGGTTTGTGGGTTTTTTGGTGGGGGTGGGAATGCCACAAGGCTTCACTGAGCGGGAGGAAATTATGGGGGTGGATGGAACGGAAGGAAAACGACTCCGGGAGGCCTTGGGGTTTTTCATAAAAGGGGGAACCTCCCTAGGCCTCGCTTCGGGTCTGGGAGGGGGAAGCAAACGTCTTGGAGAGGAGGCAGAACGCCCTGGAGAGGGGACGAAATGCCCGGGAGAGCTTGTATGAGGGCGGAGGAGAGGAGGAAGAGGCTCCCTTAGCACGGGAGGAAACAGCGGGGGATAAGCCCTCCAAACCTCGCTTTTTTTGGGGAGGAGGGGTCACGACAGAGGCAAGAAAAAGGGGGGTGGGCGGGCCCAGCGCTCGCAGGGCCCCGCGCCCCGA
>NW_008238653.1:437965-444328 GCF_000691975.1 Corvus brachyrhynchos
CGGACCAATAGGAAAGCGAGGAAATCGGGGTGGGGGGGATGCGCGCCAGCGCGGGAGACTACATTTCCCAGTGTTCCTAGTAGGCGCACCGCGTTATCGCTGTGTGCGTTGCATGCTGGGAAATGTAGTTCCCGCCTCACGGCGGCGCCGCTTTGCCGCCATGTTTCCGGCGGTCTCCCTTTAGCCTGGGCGTGAGGGGAAAATGGGGAAGATGAAGGAAGAAAGGCACAAACTCAGCAGATAACACGGCCTCGCTGAGCCAAACCCTTCCCACATCCTTTGTCCTCAAAGAGCCCTTCTCACATCATTTATCATCAAATGAGCTCTCTATGAGAACAAAAGCCACTTTGTGAGGCTTTTGGTGAGCAGCTAGGGAAATAAGGCTGTGCACATCCCTGCGACATCAGGATGGGGTTCATTGAGCAGGAGAAGGGAGACTTGACTGTCCCCCACTTGTACTCCACATAGACTCTTTAGGACACGCAGTTTCTCCTCAGCTCAGGATTTGCAGATCCGTGCTCTCCAGTCCCTGGCAGATCCTTTGCCGGGTCTCTCCACTGGATCCAGAGGCTGCTGTCTCCAGCTGATCGTTTTGGATCCAGGGGATCTCCAGGACCAAACGACACACGCCCCATGTCCCTCTGCCAGGGCCCTGCCACCCACCAGTCACACAATGCTCCCGGTTCCCGGATTAGACAGTGTGGTGTTTGCTCCTTCCCTGACCACCCCAGATCTCAGCGATCCCCATCACACCCCCAGCTCCTGCTGCTCTTCCAGGTGCACCCTCACTCCCACTCTCCCTGAACATTTGCCTTTTTACATGCTTTTTGAGCAGTTACCACCAGTATTATTAGCTCGTGCTCCACCCTGACTTCCTGTGTGCGGGGTGGCTGCATCCTCCAGCACAGCACAGATGCCAACAAGCCACGCAGAGCTGCCAAAGGCTGGCATGGACAATCAGAGCCTCTTCCCTCCTCCCTCCCCATTATCCCATGGCCTCAGTGCCCACAGGGAGGTAGGACACTTGTCACCTTGCGATCTGGCCAAGATACTGGCACACAGACACCCCCAGGCAGGACAGCACTTCTTTAATGCTCTAAAGGACTTAGTGAGAGGAGATGCAGCAAAGTGCACAGCGGATCCAGCCCAGGCAGAGCTGCAGTGAGCTTGCAGCATGATGCCGTGTCTCTCCCACATCTCTTCCCTGCTCAGCTAGCCAAGGGCACAGGCAGGGGCCTGGGAGCCATCTGACCCTATCAGTCACACAGCTGGATGTGGGTTTCTCGTGACCAGAGCCAAAAATATGGGAAGACTTTCTCAGTGAAGGTGGCCTCAAACTGCAAAATCTGCGTCATGCTCTCTGCGTTGTAGAAGGTCACTCGGCCCGCTTCATAGTCCAGGTGGACCCTGATTCTGTGGAGCTCTTCCCTCACTTCCAGCAGGACAGGAGGCATGCGGAGTGCTCTGTACTGGTCGTCCCAGTCCAGCCGCAGAGCCCAGATCTTCCCCATGGCCAGGCTGAGCGACTCCTTCCTCTGCACGGACTCCAGGGCCACCCCTACGGCCCAGCTGTTCCCTTTCCCGACCTCCAGCTCCCAGTAATGCCTCCCAGACGTGAACCCCCGGGAGCCCAGGACACTGGGGCTGCCTGTGAATCTCTTGGAGGTATCAGGGAGGTTTTGTTTCCCACCTCCGAGCCGGATGGTTTTGTAATCCTCCGAAAGGGTCAGGTGAGGACTCGCCGTCTCCGGGTCCAGCATCACTGTCTCTAATGAATGACAGAAACATCAGTCTGTGCCCACTGAGAAGAGAACCAGCACCTCATCCCCTGCACAACGGGGCTGGGACATGTCCTGGGAGCACAGCGGGCACTCCTGCAGCCCCCTCAGGTGGCACAGGACACAGGACCCTTATGGTCCCCCACACTGGGACCAAAGGGTGAAAAGATGCTCCCTGAAGCAGGACTGTGCCAGCCAGCGTCCCCACATGCAGGGGACAGACACGACGGGCTTTGCTAAATCTGCTTCCAGATCTGCTGGGTATCGCTGGCTGTGGGGAGCAGCATATCCCCGTGGGTGTGAGGAGGCACTGCTGCAAGGCAGGAGTGGTGCCAGGCCAGTCCCTGCTCATGTGACAAGTGCTCATCCAAGGGAAAACCAGCTCGGAACCCTGCTCTGCCGAGCAACCGGGCAGCCTGTGCCACAGCAGGAGCTGCCCGTCCATGTGGGATGTTCTGCTGCCATCCCGTGGCCATCCCACAAGGCCGCACAGGTGTCACTGTGCAGTGTCACCACCCCAGACCCTCTGCTAAACCCACTCCTCCAGGGACTGCAGGGGAGAAACTGAGGCACGACTGTCCTGTGCTCAAAAACATCCTAAAAACTGAGAGTGCGGAGAGCAGCCTCAGCACAAGTGGTGCCAGCCAGACCTCAGCCCAGCGATGTTGCATCATGTGGGCCCCAAGCACCTGCAAAAGCACTTCTGATCATGCCTAAATGCCAGCTAAAAACATGTACAGCACCTCTGCTTAACTGGGCACAGCCTGACATGGCCTCGTGCTGTCCTGGCCCTCGGCAGGTGTCGCAGGACAGCATCCCTGGTGCTGTCTGGCACGGGACAGACGTGGATTTTTATAGCAGGCCTAGTCAAAACAACAGGACTCAGGGCTAGACAGATGCCGGGCTTAGATGTGGTGTGAGCCTATCTCTGCACCAAGGACATGAGGAAACTCATCCTGGAAAGGTTTTCCCCCTCTCTTGTGCCCATCAGCTCCAGAAACTCACCCTTTTCACTGTCTATCTGCTTCTGCAGGTTCACTGGAAGAAGGAAAGGAAGATGCATGAGTGTCTCTCCTGCTCCCCATCAAGACAGCAAGCCAGATGTGGAGCCCCAGGCTCCAGCAAAGCCCATCTCAGGGATGGTTCCCATCTGGAGCAGGCATTTTGCTCTCGAGCCCCAGGCAGAGGCAGCAGGCACTGAGGATTTCCCAAGCCCAGGGGAAGCACAGCGTGGATCCAGCAGAGCTTTACCTTTGAATTTGGCCACCATGTCCACGATCAGCTGGCTCATCTCAGACAGGCTCTCAACGCTCCTCTGCAGCTCCGGGGAAACCGGCTCTGGGATCGGGGCCTTGGCTGCCTCGCAGCTGAGGGGAAAAACAGTAAGAGGAGCTCTGAGCCCAGCCATCAGCCAGGGCCAGGAGGGAAACAGGGAAATCCCTGCAGCCACAGAACCCAGGGGAGCACTATCCCAGCTATCAGCATAGGAAGCCCATCTTTAAGAGGGGTGCAATGGCCTCTGGTTCCTGCTAACATCCCATGAAATCCCAAATACTCAGCAGGGCAAAGCACCTCCCTCCCGGCTCCTGCAGCACTGCCAAACCTCTGCCCAAAAGAGCTGCGCAGGAGGAGAGTGACACCAAGCCTGTTTCATACCTGCTCAGGATTTTGCCAACATCCTGGAAGAGAGAAAACACAGGTGAGCTCTGGCACTGCTGAGAAGGACAGCGGTGCCCGGGGCAGGGAGCTACGGTGGCTGCCCAGCTGTGGTGAAGCAGGTTAAGGGGGCTGGGGGTCACCCCACACCTCACCCCAACCCTCCCTTCCCTCAGGGCCCTGACCCACAGCAGGCACACTGCAGTGTCACAGCCTGGCCCCGGGCTGCACCGGGATGTGAGGGTGCCAGGTGGGTGCTCCCAGCCTCTCCAGGGGTCACAGCGCCCAGTGGGTGATGCAGCCTCACCAGGAGGAACTCGACCACCGGCTGGTCCCGTTTCTCCTCGATCTGCGCAATCACCGTGTCCAGCAGCGAGTCCCTCTCTGAAACCCTGGAGCTGTATTCATGGCTCTTCTCAAGAAGCTCCTGGGACATCCGCTCGAGCTGGGCCAGGAAGATCTTCTCCTGCTCCTTCAGGAACTGCTGCAGCTCCTCAAAGGTGTCGCGCACACGCTGCGCCTCTGAGACCACCGTCATCTGCAAGGCACCGCACGGAGGCCCTGAGCCCGCCCAGCCTCCGGCTGCCTCCGCAGGGACACGGCTGCTGCAGAGAGGCGACAAGGATCACACAGAAGGGGACCAGAGGTTTTGTACAGGAAAAGCGGGAAGAATGGAGAGATGGGTGGCAAGTCTGGATGTTGATGGGCCCAAGGAGGCCATGTGGGATGGACAGAGAGAGAGAGAGAGAGAAAAGAACGTTGTCATGCAATAGGAGATAAATATATAGGGGGAGAGGGGAAGATGGGACATGCCTGGGGAGCCGGGTGGGTGACCAGTGTGGGGCATGAAGAGGAACACTCACCAGCAGGTCATCAGTTTTCTGGTCTCCTTTGGGCTTCAATTTTTCCTTCTGTTTTTGTAGAAAAAGCAGGTTGCTCTGGAGTGTCTCCTGGGGCAGGGATTAAAAAAGGCATTTTTGGTAATTTTGGAGTGACATTTGCAGGAGGGAGATGACTTCACCGAACAGCCTGTGTGGGGACAATCCCAGTCTGGGGAGTCACTGGGGGTGACCCCTGAGTACCTGGGAGTGGGTTTTGAGCTCAGAGACAGCACCCATCTCTCCAAACTCACTTCAGTCAGGCTGGGGAGATCCCCATCCACAGCTCTTGTGGCCAGAAATATTTCTGGAATAACTTCCTGTGGAAACCCTGGAGTCTGTGGTTTGGGGTTTGTTTTTTTTTTTTTTTTAATTAGAAAAACCAACTTTTGGCATTGGAAGTGGGATTTCTGGGAATAGGTTAGCAGTGACAGTAGCAGTGACTCAGACATGCTCCATACATTTGCTGGAGTATTAAAAAACTCCTCATGCTCCGAGTCATCTCCTGCGTTGCAGTGAGCCAGGACCCCAGCCCACACAGTGGGGGTGAAACCCTGGCTGGGGACATCTAGAGCACAAGGGACCATATGGGGACACAGAGGGGTGAGCAGTGAGAGGGACCTGGGCTCCTGGGTGGGCTGGGGCCAGGCGATGGGAGAACCAGCAGCTCCAGCAGGGTCCGATACAGGACCCCAGCCCACAGACACATGGGCATCCCAAACTGGTACCCACACAGGGACCCCAGCCAGCAGCCAGGTGAGGGCCCAAATCCGTGGCTGGACAGGGACCCACCCTAACCTGTGTGTGGAGGGGAACCAGACAGGTGCCCTGAATGAACCCCAGAGCGTGCTCAGAGGAGACCCACCCATGCATGGAGGGGACCCAGATCCACACGTAGAGGCGTCCCGAACTCACACCCAGAGCAGACCCCATGTCATACATGAAATCCCTAATTAGTTTGGTCTTTGCATGTTAAGTGTTTTAATTAGTTAATTTTGGGTTAAACAATTTTTAATTGAGTGTTAATGTTCACCCATCAGTCCAGGTACAAATATCAAGTTCTGCTATTAGTGTTTTCACTTGTTCAAAGCAGTTTTTCTGCACCAGGTCCAGTTAAAATCCCCCAGTTAGAAGTGTTCCAGTTAAAAATCCCTTTCCAACTTTAAACCACTTGTACACTGCAAGAGTTGTTTTTCTCATGTTCTCTGTATACCTTTACAAATGTTTTAAGATGTGTTAGATGTATTTTAATATTTATTTTAAGGGTTTCTACTTTGCTCCTTAGTCTCAGAACCAGCTCCAAACCCCAGTTTCTAACAGCCAACAGCTAATTTGAGACCTTTAGCTGTTGGTCTGTAAGTAAGCTCCGTGGCAACCTGAGAATCTTAATGAGGGCATGTTACCACTCTTACTCCAGCTGCTACTACCCCAACCCTGACAACGACGAGCTATTGGTAGACAGAGATAATCTGTCAAAAGGGAAGCACCAATCAGTTAGGACCAAAGGGGTGTGCCATGGGCGGTCTGTGGGCGGACTGGGGCGGAGCAAAGGTACTATAAAACAGTGAGTCAGCCTCAGAGCAGGTGCAGAGCACTGCAGATTTCAGCTGTCGTGGGTGCTAGTGCTGGGCACCTAAGCCTTACTCCTATTTAGGAGCCTTTAATAATTTTTCTTTGACTTTTGGGTTAGCTAAAAGTCAGCCCAGCACTGCAAGTTTTCCACCAGACGTCCAGTGCCGTTTAAGCCCAAAGATCTCTAATCCCTGCGTTCCTGGGCATACCTCTTGAGCCCACTAGGATCCAAATTTTTATATTTTTCTGATTTTTGTAATTTTTCAATTTTTCTGTTTTAATAAATTATTTTAATTTTTCTAAGAGTTGTCTCGTTCCTCACAACTCCAGACTGTCCTTGAAGGGACCCCAGCTGTGTGCCCGGACAGGACACTAACCTGTGCCCAGAGGGACCCCTGCCTGTCCCTGGAAGGGACCTAAACCCACGCACCGAGGGGCCCCAGCCCACGCGTGGAGGGGATCCCACCCTGAGCCCTGAG
>NW_008238653.1:444731-445395 GCF_000691975.1 Corvus brachyrhynchos
CGCTCGGAGCCGTGGCCGCCGCGGGCGCGGTGGGGCGGGCCGGGGCGGGGCGCGCCGGGAACGGGCGGGGCTGCGGGGCCGGGAATGGGCTGAGGGTGTGACTGTCAGTGTCTGTGTATGTCTGCGTGTATGTGGTGTATATACATGCAGGTGTGAATGGTTTTGTACACGTACCTGCATGTGGGAGCACATTTGTGCGTGTCTGTACATTTATGTATATGCCTGCATGTGTGTGTGTGTGCATTATATGGGGATCTGTGTGTGTGTGTCTCCATACGTGTATGTGGTTGTTGGTTATGTCTCTGTGTGTTGGTATCTGTATACAGGGGTGTGTGCCTCCGTGTACATTGCGTGTCCCTGTGTGTGCATCCGTGTCACAACACACGTGTGTGTGTGTGCCTCTGTGTGTGCATCCATGTCATTACACACGCGTTTGTGTGTGTGTATGCGTGGGAGCGTCCCTGTCTCTCCCTGTGTATGTTCCTGTGCCTGGATCTCACAATACACACATGCGTGTCCTTGTCCAAGTGTGTGTGTGCAAGCCGGGGAGGAACGAGCAGGAAAACACCGGGGGGCACACGGGCACGGGGCCCGCTGCGTGCGCTGCGTGTGCCCGTGCCTGCACACGCGTGGCCGTGGGCAGCCCACGCGAGCGGGGATGGAG
>NW_008238653.1:445705-449359 GCF_000691975.1 Corvus brachyrhynchos
CGCCTGATACCAGCCCAGTCCCCGGGCTGCTCCGGGGCAGGAGGGCTCCAGCCTCCATCCCCGCCCCCCATGGCTGCCCGTGCCTCTCCCAGTGTCTCCTTCCCCAGCTCCACAACACCCGGCGAGCAGCAGCGGTGCTTAAGGAAGCAGCGCCCCTCGAGCTGCCTCGCGCTTCTCCGCCTGCTGCGGGTCCACATTGTCCCTTCTGTGCTGCTGTGGCTCAGCCCCGCAGGGTGCTGGGTGCCCAAAATCAAGGCCCCATATTCAGTCGCTGGTTCTGCTCCTCCTCCACCCTCATGGGCTGCCAGCTGGGGCCCAAGGAGTGTTTTGAGGGGCACCATCCACCCCCTGACACAATAAAGCAGTTGAACAAATCCCTCTCCAGGCAGTTACTGCCCTGCAATGGCCGTGCCCTGCCGTGCGTCCCTGCCACCCCACTGCCCGCTTCCCTGCCCCGGTGGGTCGCAGAGCCTGGTCTGTGACAGGTCATGACAGTGCTTCCAGCCTCCTGCCCGCTGTCCCTGCAGCACCCCTGGGTGACAGCCTGATGCCCCCATTCATCTGGAGCCTCTGTGGTGCTGCCTGAGGTACACTGCCCATCTCACATCCCAGTGGGGACAATGGTGGCTCCTGCTCATCCCCTGTTCCTGGAGCTGCTTTCTGGGCACATCTGTGTCCAGGTCCTCCAGCACCCCAGGCCAGGGAAGGCTGGGTGAGTGTCACTGCCCCAAACTGCAGGGACAGCAGCTGTCGAGTCAGTGGGCCCCACCATGGGACAATGCTGGTTTTCAGTGTGGCTGCCAATCCTGCACTCAGGGCCACGATGGCCGTGTTGTCCCACTGGCACGGGAGCTGTCTCTGCAGACGGATTGGTGACATTTGAGCCGCTGAAGGTCACCAGGATGTTGTTAAATCCTGACAGTGTCCGGTGACCGAGGCTGTTACATCCGAGTGTGGCGGGTGAGCAGCAGCACGAGGGGCAGGAGTTGCTGTGTGGGGCCCAGTGACACAGAGCAGAGCACAGGCACTGCCAGCTTGGCCACACCAAGGTCCTGGCACTGCAGAGGGGCAGCCAGGCTAGTACAGGCGCCTCAGCTTTTTTTTGCCAATAAAAAGCTGAATTCATCCATTTTTAGGAAGAAAAAAGGATGGTGCCAGGTCCGTGTTGCTGCCAGTGTGACGAACATGAGCTGCTGAGAACCAGAATCAGTTCTGCTTTTCATTTCCCTCTTCCCCATAATTGCATTTAGTCCTGGTGAGGGAGATGCAGGGAGGCTGCTGAGGGACACAGGGCTGCAGCCAGGCGCTCCTGTCCTGCCCCCACACCTCCCTCCCAGGACATCAGCCCCGCCACAGAACTTTTCATGGAATCCCAGAATGGTTTGGGTGGGAAGGGACCTCAAAGCTCACCTTGTTCCATCCCCTAGGAAGGGCAGGAACACCTTCTACTAGACCAGGTCGCTCAAAGCCTCGTCCAGCCTGGCCAACGTCCAGGGATGGAAGTGGCAGCTCCTGTCAGGCTGCAGGCCCTGAGCTGAAACACCAAACTGCTTCCAGGGAGTTGTAGGCACCACCCCAGCAGTGGGAAGGCAGGAACCTTGGCAAGAGCCTGCCCTGGCAGCCCCAAAATGCTCCTACCCACAGTGGTGACCAGCTGGTGGCTCTCAGCAGCTGCACATGGCTGTGCTGCTCTCTGGCACTTTCTAGCATGGAAAAGGCTGTAAATTCCAACTTAGGAGGGGTTCATACACCAGGAAAGTCCTGGATGAGGACTTTGGTTCTGCAAAGGCATTAACAGGTCCTGACAACTTCTCCCATCATCGCTCCGTTTATTGATGCCACTGTCCAACGTGAGATCTGACAGCACCGGGAAGGAGCCCGGCGTCCTCCGGGGAGCTGATGCCACCACCCCAGCCCCAGCCCAGCTCTTCGCATGGATCTCACCCAGCCACAGCCCAGCCTCAGGAGCTGCAGCCAGGACAAGCTGGGATCCCCAGGAACCGAGCTGGTACAAACAGGAGCTCAAACAACCAGCAAGGAGATGGATCGTGTCCCACCCACCCTGGCAGCAGGTGCCTAGGAGCAGGGAGGTCTTTCCTTGCAGCCAGCCTGGAGCTGCTCCTCCCCTGGGCAGGAATCCTGCAGCTCCTGCATTGAGGAACGTGGTCGATGCCACCGGCAGCAGCTCAAGGACAGCAGAGCAGTTAAACACAAGGTCTCACTCTCAGTCTGTGGTGACCCCACAGCACCCCGATGCCCTCGGTGGTGGCAGGGCCAGGCCCCTGGTGGGAGGATCGAGTGCTAGGAATGGGTGTTTGGAGGAGCCTTGCAGAGGGGTCCTACCAGAAAAAGGGTCTTTTACTGCAACTAGAGTTTTATTCTATTGTATAATTCAGGAGTGCATCACAGCCCCGCGAGCCGGGCAGGCACCTATCAGCGCTTCCAATCTAGACACACGCACAACTTCCTCATCAGCTGCATCTGTTAATTACTCACCTCCCCCCGGCCGGAGCTCCTCCTGTCGCATCCAGCCCAGACGAGGCAGCGCCTCCGCAGAGCTCCTGGACAAAAAGTGACTGTGCCAGAATCAGCCTACAGAGAGCAGTTAACAAAAAAAAACCAAAACAAAACAAAAAAAAAAAAAAAACCAAAAAAACCCACCAAAAATAGAATCTTGCCCACCCTAAGGTTGCTTATCAAATAAAAAGTTCCTCCACATTTATTAAAAAAAACCAAACAGTAGATTTAAAAAGCAGTTACGAGTCCTACTCTGGCAAAACACCCTGTGTACAGGTTTCTTTTGTTGGTGGTTTGTTTGCTTGTTGGTGAGGATTCCCCCTAAATCAGCTGCTTCTGTTAATTTTATATATATATAATCTTTTTTAATTTTGCCGCGCGTTGCTTGCTTTAATTCATTAATTTATTTCCAATCAGCCGAGTCTCCACCAGACCAGCGGCGCTACCACACAAAGCTTCCTTGATGTCCATGCCCTGAGCCGGGGTGGGGGGAGATGGATGGAGGGAGGGTGGGAGAGATGAGTGGAGGAGAAGGAGGACGAGGAGAAAGGAAGGGATGGAGGGAGGGAGGGAGAGGAGGGAGAGGAAGCCTGGGCAGCCCCTCACTCTCCCATGTGCGTCCTCAGGTGGTACTTGAGCGACTGCTTGTAGCGGAAGCACTTGGTGCACTCGGTGCAGGGGTAGGGCCGCTCGCCGGTGTGCGCCCGCTGGTGCTCCAGGAGGTGATGCTTCTGCGTGAAGTTCTTGCCGCACTCGGTGCAGTGGTAGGGCCGCTCGCCCGTGTGGATGCGCTGGTGCTCCAGGAGGTGGTGCTTGCGGATGAAGCCCTTCCCGCAGACGGCGCAGGCGTGCGGGCGCTCCCGCGTGTGGATGCGGTAATGGTTGGTGAGCTTGGACTTCTCGCTGAAGGTCTTCTCGCACTGGCTGCACTGGTAGGGCCGCTCGCCGGTGTGAGTCCGCTGGTGCCGCAGCAGGTGGGAGGGCCGGGTGAAGTTCTTGCCGCACTGGGGGCACAGGAAGGCCATCTCGTTCTTGCCGGCGTGGATCCTCTGGTGCATGAGGAGGCTGATCTGCAGGCGGAAGCTCCTCCGGCACTCGCCGCAGGTGAAGGGCCGCTCCCCCCCGTGGGTGGTCTGG
>NW_008238653.1:449727-454858 GCF_000691975.1 Corvus brachyrhynchos
CGGCCCGAGAACATGGCACACGGCTCCAGTGTGTCCGGGTCATCCTCCTCCTCCTCCTCCTCCTCCTCTGTCTTGATCACGATCCCATCCTCTGTGGGGGAAAACCGAACAGTGTCAAGGTTATTGGGTGGGACGGGGTGGCTTCTTACACCCCTGGGTGCTACAGAAACACCTGCACGGGCTCCTGCAGCTGTTTGCGCCTGCCCCACCACCCGGACACGAGCTGGCTGCAGCCGGAGCCCGGAGCGCTGGGATGGGCCACATGCCCCCTGAACACGGAGCTCAGACAAACCACCCCTGGTCAGGCTCCCCCGGAGGGTCTGCTCTGACCAATTGCCAATAGGTTTGGCAGCTTCATGGTGCTGCAGGATGTGGGGGATAACAGTGTCATGGGCTCGCCAGGGCGCGGGTGGCCAAGAGATTTCAGAGCAGCTCCATCTGCTGCTGTTTCACTGGGCTACAACAGCACTCCCCACACGGCACCACTCGACACAAACACAGCACTGGGCTGCTGGCTCTGCTCTGGGGACAGCACAGCCAGCCTGGGACTGTCCCCTTCCCTCAGCCTTGCCATGAGGGGAGAGACCCACCTCCTTCCCAGAGCACCCAGCAGTGGGATGGAATGGCAGTGGGATGGATGGCAGCAGGCCAGGTTCGCCTTCGTGTCACCAAGGCAGGAAGTGAGCCAGGGATTTTGTTTGGTGAGAGCAGCCATCCCAGGGACACACAGCAGGACATGCACAGCCAGCACAGCCCAAGGAAAGGCCCACAGGGCATCCCTCATGTCACCCCACACTGGACTTCCAGCCAGGCCTAAATAGTCTCCTGGGAAGAGCAGCTACACTTTCCCAAGAAAGGGAAACCGACGGGAGTGGATGTGTCAAAGCTGTGGCGGCCCTCTTCCCTCTGAGGGAGGGGAAAACCCAGGTCCTTCTCCCTGCCCCCCTCTATGGACCTGGGGGCTCAATCCCCCATCCCGGCCAGCACTGCCGTAGCTCCTGCCCAGCCCCACCAGCTGGGCCCCACGCCCTGCCAGAGGCAGCGGCTCTCGGACAAGGATCGGCTCCAGCCCCACTGGTGGCTTGGCTGCTTTCCCTCACAAAGCCGTGAGCAGACCACAGGACCCACAAGACGGAGCTGAGGCCCTCAAGAGCCCAACCCTGTGCGTCTTGGTTTGTGTTACACCACAAAGCCGTCAGGAGGAGGGAACCCACCATTCCCAACCTCTCATCTCCCTGCTCTCCCATCCCCACCCTCGCAGCACATCTGCAGGACTTGGCCTGCATCTGCCACTCCACTGGCAGAATTCTACACATGAAACACTCGGTGCCATCACTGCATCTCTCCACTAAATCACCTCATCCTTCCCCTTCCCTCCTGGCAGCTCACACACCACAGAGCTCCAGCCGTTCTTCCCTGTCCTGCGGAGCTGCCCCGAGCAACTCCCACACTTGGCAACCTGCAGGACCTCCCACATTCCTCCAGCAGAGTCCGGTGTGCAACCATCCACTCCTCCACACCTCACACCAACGTCCTGCCCTCTGCCACAGCGGGATTTTGGGAGCAGGGCTCACTGGGGCTCTCACAGAACACTGCCTGAGGCACATCTTCCCTTGGTCTCGGTGGGTAACACACGGAGGGCTGGGCCAGTGCTCACTCCGCTCCGGAGTGGAACAGGAGCCCTCAAAAACCACATTTTGTGCCCAGCAGGGACATGGTGCCTCCTCCTCCAAGCCCAAGGCCTGGCCAGAGCCACTCTTGGAAGCTGCTGCACCCAGAAACTTTCCTTCTGGTGCTGGTTTCTGGGGGGGATTTAACTCCTCCTGCCCATCCAACCCTTTGCCCACCTTTTCCTAACCCACCACAGCTCCCCGGGCCTCCCATGTCCAGAGTGTCTCACCGGTGCAGCTCCCGTGGTGGACGATGACCCTCTGGATCTCGTTGAAGTCGGCTCCATACTCGGACGAGTCCCCCAGGCTGGTTCCCGGGAGGTCCCTCGGCGGGGACACGGAGCCGTAGGGGCTCTCGCAGGCCGCCTCCTCGTCTGGGCTCTGGAAGCTCCCCTCGGACTGCCCCGACATCCCGTGCAGCTCGGGGTTCTCGGGGCTGTCTTCAGGAAGGAGCTCCTCCGTTTTGATCACAACCCTTATTCCAGCTGCAGCAACGAGAGATTCCCGCCTGCCATCACTCCCAGGATGAAGGAACTGCTCCCAGCAATCCCCGCCGGCTCTGGCTGCTGATCCCACAGAGGGGTTTCATCTCCTCGGCCTCTTCTGCTCTCCCTACAGCCCCTGCCCTTCACCCATCCCTGCCACGCTCCCAGCTCCAGCCCAGGACCATCCGCAGGCACAGGGAACTCGCTCCACCCAGCCTGGGGCCTTGGTGGCACAGCTCAGCAGGCCTCAGCCACCCCACATTCCCCAGCTGCAGCTCCATGTGGGCCCATGATCTTCCTCTTCCTATTGGCCTTAACTTAATTTCAAGATCCTTGTGATGGAGAGCACAGGTAGGGTGTTGGAGTGACCCCACATCCACAGCCTGGGATCAGGGATGACCAGTGGAGATGACAGCATCTCTTCCAGGCCATCTCCTTATCTCCTTATCAGCCCCCTCATGTGACAGCAGGAGTCGCTCTGGCACTTGGGGCCACTGGTGCCTCATTCCCAGCCCAGCCTTGCCCCTCAGCACAGGATGGGACCCCGCTTCCCTGCCCAGGAGGATGCTCCAGGCACCATCCATGCAAAGAGAGGGTGGAGAGGATTTTCTGGATGGATGGGCTCTCCCAATGGGACCCAATTCTCCTTCCTTGCTCCCTGAGGACCTGGTCTGGTTGCAGATGCTTCCCTTGCTGGGAAGGGCTCCCAGTGCCCAACTCTCTAGGCTCTGCTTGCCCTGGTTTCTATGTTGAGCTGTACCTGGACACCAAACCTCCCATCAGCCAAATTTATCCCATTCCTAGGCAAGGCTTCTCCTGATAAACCCCATCAGCCACAGCCCCAGCAACACCTGCTTCAGCCTTGGGATGAGCAGCTCCTGGGAACACAACCCAGGGCTGCCCTGGTGCCAAGGCGCCTCCTCACCTGCAGTGGCATCAGTAATGATCTCACTCTCCTCCAGGTCCTGCTCATTCCTGCCCCGCGATTCCTCCCCTTGCTCGATCTGAGACAAAACACCAGGTTTGGAAATTGCATAGTCTGTTGAGAGACAGAGGGGTGGAGAGAGGGGTTACTGCGCTGGGAATTGAATACTGGCTTCCAGCTCTTCCCAGCGCCGGGGAACACGTGAGGACACTCAGGAACATCCACGGGTGCTGCTGGCAGAGGGAATTCAGGGAGACAGGAGCTGAGGTGCCACACACAGAGGAACTACCTAAGAGAAGAAACCAAATCCCTTTCGTTTTTTTCTGGTGGGGTTTTAGAACTTCTTAAGACAAATCGTGCCCACTGCAAAGCCAGAAGCATTTCACCAGCTCCCAGCAGAGCTGGGATTCCTCCTGAACCTCCATAGGAAATGCCCCAAAGCATGGATGACATCAGACAATTCTTCCCTTTGCAAAATCCTCTAAAGGGGTGCATGGGCTGATACCCACTGCAGGCCCCAGGGAAGCCCTTCCACCAGCCATGGGGAAGGAGCTGGTTTTTGACTGCATAACTGTTGCTGGAAGAGGTCTGGGAGGTCTCCAGCCCACCTGCCCACAGGGCACCCCCCACGCAGCCAGAACACCACCACAGCATGAGCTGGAATGAACCCAGACTAAAAACATCCTCCTGTGTTTTTAAGTCTTTAAAATGGGACATTTGGGCCTCGCCCAAGGGGATCTCCAAGGAGAAGCCAGAAGCAGTCCCCCGTCCCTCGGCAGAGCGAGGACACCCCATATTTACCCAGGGAGATCAGAGACTCGTAGTTCCCCTTCATCACATTCTTGTACAGCTCCTTCTGCCACTCCTCCAGCTTCTCCCATTCCTTGTCATTGAAATAGACGGACACGTCATCAAAGGTCACCGGCACCTGCAATTCCAACAGCGGGTTCAGGCAGGAGCCTGGGCACGGCCAAGCTGCAGCTCCTTCAAGGCCATCAACAAGCTGCTTTTTACACTTAAAACAACTCCTGGGCAGGTATTTCTATGGGAATAAAGGACTCAACCAAACCAAAGGGATGGTTCCTAGCCATGAATCCAGACTGGGATTTCCCCAAAGGACCCCGAGCTCCTGCTCTCTGCAGGGTGATCAGGCTTGGGGGACGGTAAGGGAGAGAAAACCCAGGAGCTGGGCTGGACTCATCCCTATTGATGAGCTGACGTAACCCCCGGATTCAATTACCCCAGAACTCCAGGGAAAACTCTACCCAGGCCCACAGGGCTCCCCATTATCCCTGGTTACTCTGTGCCCACTGGCTGCAGCTCCCTAGCTCGTTAGCCAAGGAATAATTCCCAAGGATAAATTCAGGATGTGCAAACAGTGCTGTGTTGGAGTGGAGCTCTTCAGAGGAGAACACAGCACTCCGGTTCTGCCCCCCAACCACGCTGATGGGTTGTCAGGGTCTGAACCCCCCTTTTCCTGACCCTCTCTGCTCTCTCCGGAGTCATTCCCATGTCCTACACGGTCTCATTTGCACACGTTCTTTTAGCGGGAAGGTTGTGAAATTCAAGTAGGAGCTGAATATTGAAGGTGGGCTCTTTCTGGAGCTCAACTAAACCCAGGGAGCTCATCTGCCTTCCTGAATCCCAAAGCTTCCCCCTTCCCTGCAGCAGCAGCTCCCACTTGCTCCTTCCCCGGCCTGGGAGACTCTGCAGCACCAAGGTGGTCAAAACAAAAGAACCACAAAACCTGCAGGGTTTTTTCAAATGGTGTCAAAAAGAAATGAACAAAAAAAGAGCCAGTGGTCCCAGGGCTTTGCAGCGCAGTGGAGCAGAACTGAAACCTCTGGCCTGAGTACCAGGATGTCCTCCCAGGCCGGTGTCCCACCGTGTTTCAGTCCCAGGCAGGGATGAGCTGGGAAGCTGCGATGGGCAGCTGCAATGGTGAGAGACTCCCCTGTGCTGGGGCTGTCCCCGCTCACCCACCCCGGTCCTGTCCTGCCCTCCGGGAGCATTTTGGGTGCAGTGCCCGGCTCCCAGACCCCAGGACACCT
>NW_008238653.1:456324-456865 GCF_000691975.1 Corvus brachyrhynchos
GCGCAGGATATGGGGCTGTGAGTGCAGGGATGGGGCTATCAGTGCAGGGATGGGGCTGTGAGTGCAGGGATGGGGCTGTGAGTGCAGGGATGGGGCTGTCAGTGCAGGGATGGGGCTGTCAGTGCACGGGTGGGGCGTGCAGTGCACAGGATATGGGGCTGTCAGTGCAGGATATGGGGCTGTGAGCCCAGCATATGTGCAGAACAGCCCTGTTTTGCAGCGGGGAGCAGCGAACCGTTACCTTGGGGACTTCCCCTTTCGCCCCCGGGGGCAGCCGCAGGATCCAGAAGTTCCTGTTCTTCAGGAGGTTCTCCATGTTCTCCAGGCGCTTCTGCAGCTGTCCGTACTCCTGGATGAGGGTGCCCAGCGCCGTCCACTTGCTCTCCAGCTGGTTCCCGAACTCCACCGCCGTCTTCTCGCAGCCGATCAGCTTAGTCTCCGCCATCCTCATCCTGCCCTCCAGGTTCATCAGCTGGGCGGCCTGGGTGTCCACCTTCCTGTCCACGGCCTGGATCTCGGTGACCAGCGTGAGCGAGATCTC
>NW_008238654.1:0-642 GCF_000691975.1 Corvus brachyrhynchos
GACGACACCGGCCTTGTCACCAGGGTGAGTGCCCTCATCCCTGTCCCCGTCCCTGTCCCCGTCCCGTGGCACTGGACAAGTGTCCCTCCTGCAGGTGAGCGCGGTGGGGACGGCGGGGACGGCGCTGGCCTGGGAGACCTTTGCCACCTTCCAGCTGGCGCTGGCCGCCTTCGCCGCTCTCCCTGGGGCCAGCCATCGTCACCGGTGTCTGGGATGACCATTGGGTGAGTTGGGGGCACCCCCGGGCCCCCCCAGAGTCCCCAAGTAAGGGTGGGTCCCCCAGCTGCAGCGTGTGACCGCTGTGGTGCTATCCCCACCCCAGGACGGTGGTTCCTGGTCTTCCCTTCCCTTGGGTGGGTCCCCCTGGGACAGGTCAACATCACCTGCGTCCCCAGCCTGGGCCCTCCTGGTGTCCCCATCGCAGGACAGGTGTGTCCCCACATTCCCATCCTTGGGACAGGCCCTGCCTCGTCCCCATCCTTGGGATGGACCCACCCCTGTCCCCCTACCCCAGCCATGTGACCCCCCCTCCCCACGGCTCCTCGTCCCTGGGGCAGGTTCCTCTGCTCAGTCCCCATCGCTGGGGTGGGGGTCCCCTGTCCCCCCCCCCCCCGGCCCGCCCCCCCCCCCCCCTCCCACCCA
>NW_008238654.1:2359-2758 GCF_000691975.1 Corvus brachyrhynchos
TTGGGGGTCTGAGGTACTCTGGGACTGTAATGGGGAGTTGTGGGGTTTGGAGGGGGATTGGGGAGGGTCCAGGGGTTGTTTTGGGCTCTGGGGTACCATGGGGCTGTAATGGGGGCATGAGGGGTTCAGAGAGGTTTGGGGGAATTGGGAATTCCTGGGATTATTTTGGGCTCTGGGGTACCATGGGGCTGTAATGGGGGTTCTGGGGTTCAGAGGTGTTTGAGGGGTCTGATGGTGGAGTTGGAGGTCCAGAAGGTGTTTTGGGGTTTGGGGTGATGCGGGACAGTAATGGGGCATCAGGGAGGAGTTGGTGGTACAGTGGGGTTTTGGGGTGTGGAAGGATAACGAGGGGGGATTTGGGGGGCTGGGGGGGATGGGGGCGCATCTCTGCGGGGTGCT
>NW_008238654.1:5299-6196 GCF_000691975.1 Corvus brachyrhynchos
CGGCAGCAGCTGGGGGCAGCCCAGATCCTGCAGAACGACCTCCTGCCCATCCTGGTGCAGTACCCGCAGGACAAGGTGCTCTTCGACGCCGTCATCAGGTAGCAGGGGACAAGTCGGGGGTCAGGGGTGGCCCTGTGGGGGCTCCTCACAGGGCAGGGGTCCCTCACACCCCTCCACCCCTCGCAGGCTGATGGTGAACCTGACGCAGCCGGCCCTGCTCTGCTTCGGGAAGGTGCCATCAGATGCCGCCTCCCGGCACTACTTTCTGCAGGTGCTGTCCTACCTGCAGGCCTACAAGGAGGTGAGTCTGCCCGGGGAGGGGTCGTGGGCAGGGGGCTTTGCCCGCACCCCCCCTTGCTCACATGGGCTCTCTGCAGGCGTTCGCCAGTGAGAAGGTGTTCGTGGTGCTCAGTGAGAAGCTCTACAACCTCCTACAGCTGGTGAGTCCCCTGTCCCCGGGGGACTGTGGGTTCTGTCCCTGCTGGGGGTCCCTCAGGGGTTGGGGGTCTGTCATCCTAGGGGGCTGTGGGTCTGTACCTGCTGGGAGTTCCTCAGGGGGCTGTGGGGTCTGTCACTGCCAGGGGTCCCCATGGGGGCTGCAGGGTTTGTCCCTGCTGGGAGTCCCTCAGGGGTTGGGAGTCTGTCCCTATTGGGGGTTCTTCAGGGGGCTGTGGGGTCGGTCCTCCTGGGGGGCTATGGGTCTGTCCCTGCTGGGGGTCCCGAGGAGGCTGCAGGATCTGCCCCTGCTGAGGGTCCCTCAAGGGGCTGTGGGGTCTGTCACTGCCATGGCTCCCCAGGGGGATGCAGGGTCTGTTCCTACTGGGGGTCCTTCAGGGGGCTGGGGGGTCAATCCCTGCTGGGGGTCCATGGGGGGCTGTGGGGTCGGTCATCCTGGGG
>NW_008238654.1:6216-6559 GCF_000691975.1 Corvus brachyrhynchos
TGGGTGTCCCCAGGAGGCTGCGGGGTCTGTCCCTGTCAGGGGTCCCCATGGGGGCTGCAGGGTCTGTCCCTGCTGGGTGTCCCCAGGAGGCTGCGGGATCCTTCCCTGCCGGGGACCCCCAGGGGGGGTGTGGGGGGCCCTGACAGCTCTGTCCCCCCAGGACTGGGAGCAGCGGCAGGAGGAGGACACGCTGCTGATCGAGAGGATCCTGCTGCTGGTGCGCAACGTGCTGCACGTGCCCCCAGACCCCACAGAGGAGCAGGTACCGGGATGGGGCCCTTCCCTGGCTCCCTGGCAGGTTTGGGGCCACGGTGGCTCCACGGGGAACCCCGACACACTCCTA
>NW_008238654.1:7288-8809 GCF_000691975.1 Corvus brachyrhynchos
GGGGGGGGCACAGGGCTGGGGATGTGGCAGGAGACAGGAATGTGTGTGGAACGTGGGGCTGGGGATGTGGCACGGGATGGAGGAACAGGGATGTGGTGGGAGGTGCAGGAATGTGGCGAGGGGCACGGGGCTGGGGACATCATGGGGGGCACAGGGCTGGGGTAAAGCAGGGGAACAGGAATGTGGGTGGGACACAGGGCGGGAGATGGGGTGTGGAGCACAGAACCAGGGATCTGGTGGTGTTGCAGGAACAGGGACACGGTGTGGGGCACAGGGATGTGGTGAGGGGCACCGGGATGGGGACATGATGGGTGGCACGGAGCCAGGGAGGTGGCAGGGGGCACCAGCACAGTGCCACGGGGACAAATCCGGCCACTCCATCCCCTGCAGCTGAAGACCTACACCCACGACCTGGGCAAGGAGCCCCAGCGGGTGCCCCGGCACCGCCAGGCCGCCCCCGAGTCCGAGCCCTCCCGGCGCTCCGCCCGCAACGTCCGGCTCTTCCTGCGCCACTTCTGCCAGGACTTCCTGGAGGGCTGCTACAACCGCCTGATGCTGCTGGTCAAGGTGAGGGGCTGGAGAGGCTGGGACCCCCTCCCCGGGCTGCGGGACCCCTGCTGAGCCCCCCCCGGTCGCCCCCAGGACCAGCTGGTGCGGGAGAAGGCTCAGCAGCATGACGAGACCTATTACCTGTGGGCCACCGCCTTCTTCATGGCCTTCAACCGGTGCCGTGGCTTCCGGCCCGAGCTGGTGTCCGAGACCGTGGGGGTCCGAGCCTTCCACTTCATCGAGCAGAACCTCACCACCTACTACGAGATGGCACTGATGGACAAGAAGGAGGCAACAACCTGGGCCCGCAGGTCAGTGCCTGGGACCCCCCCCAGGGCACCTGGGGCACCCCTCAGTGTCTGGGACCCCCCCAATACCTGGCGCTCCCCATGGTGCCTGGGATTTTCTGGGCACCTGGGACTCTTTGGGTACCTGGGAGACCCCAGGGCACCTGGGGCACCCCTCAGTGTCTGGAGCCCCCCCAGTACCTGGCACTCCCCGTGGTGTCTGGGACCTTCTGGGCACCTGGGACCCCCACAGTACCTGGGTACTCCCAGTGCCTGGGACCCCTTTGGCACCTGGGACCCCCAAGTACCTGGGATTCTCCTTGGTGTCTGGGACCCCATGGGCACATGGGACTCTTGGGATGCCTGGGATCCCCTGGTGTCTGGGACCCCCTGGGCACTTGGGACATCCCACAGTGTCTGGGACACCCACTTTCCCCTGCCCAGGTCACCTGTGACCTCCCTGGTGCCTGGAACACCCCAGGAACCCTGGGCACCTGGGACTTTGTGTTGCCTGGGACCCCCTTGGGCATTTGGGACTCTAGGAGTGCCTGGGACCCCCTGGACACCTGGAAATCCCCCTGGTGCCTGAGACCCCCCCCTTTGGGCACCTGTGACCCCCTCCCTGCCATCCCCAGGATGCACTTGGCCCTGAAGGCGTACCAGGAGCTGCTGCGGACGGTGCAGG
>NW_008238654.1:10492-11510 GCF_000691975.1 Corvus brachyrhynchos
CGCTGTCCAGCTCTGCTGTCCCCCAGCCCCGCTCTGTCCCTGCAGCTCACAGCCCCGCTCTCCATCTCTGCTGTCGCCCAATCCTGCTCAGTCTCTGGTGTCCCCCAGCCCCCTCTCTGTGCCCACATCTCCCAGCCCCCCTGTCCATCTCTGGTGTCCCCCAGTCCCTCTCCAGCCCTGTGTCTGCAGCTTCACTCTGTCCCCACATTACCCAGCCCCCCTCTCTGTCCCTGGTGTCCCCCAGCCCCACTCTCTTGTCCGCGGTGTCCCCCAGCCCCTCTCTCCCTCCCGCTGTCCCCAGGAGCTGGTGGCCTTGGCTAAATTCATCCTGGGAAAGTTCTTTGCGTTGGCGGCCACCAACAAAAAGGCCTTTGTGGAGCTGCTCTTCTGGAAGAGCCCGGCCATCGTCTGCGAGATGACCAAGGGCTACAGCTCCCTGCAGGAGGGAGAGGGGTGAGTGGGGCTGGGGAGGGGGCTGCCACCCCCTGTCCCCTCCTCTCACCTCCCCTCTGCCCCTCCCCAGGACCACCCGGAGCCGGGTCTCCCCCTGGACCCCCCAGGAGGAGCAGGAGCTGCAGGAGCTGTACTGGAAGTACAAGGAGGTGGAAGGTACTGGGGGTCCCTGGGGTGTGGGGGGGTGGCAGCGGGACCCCCGGGGGGGTGGCAGGGGCTCTGTCCCTACATCCCCCATGTCCCACAGGTGGGGACATCATCGCTGCCATCCTGGCCCATCTCCCAACGCCCGGGCGGACACGGAGGCAGGTGGTGAAGCAGCTGGTGCGGATGGGGCTGGCCAGCAGTGCCAAGGACTTCCAGCAGGAGAGGTGGGGCAGGGACCCCCGGGGACAGGGCAGGGAGTCACCCCCGTCCGGGGCAGGGACCCATGGCTGTTTCCCACCCTGCAGGAAGGGCACCCGCATCGTGCTGTGGACGCAGGAGCAGGAGGAGGAGCTGACGCGGCTTTTCGAGGAGGTCCAGGGCTCAGATGGTGCGCTGGACACGGGGGGCCGCCCCCCGA
>NW_008238654.1:12721-13493 GCF_000691975.1 Corvus brachyrhynchos
GGCCCCCTCTCCCTGCCTGGGGCAGGGATCCAGCCCCCTGCGTTCTCCCCGTGTGGGGCTGAGCCGTGCCCAGCCCTGCAGCGAGGAGCCCGTCCCGGTCCCCATCCCTGTCCCCAGCCCGGTGCAGCCGCGCACCAAGAGGCGCCGGGAGCTCGCCAGCGAGGATGAGGATGAGGATGGTGGGAGCTCAGGTGGGTTCAGCCCCTCTGGGGGTCACTGGGTCGGGGTTGTCCTGTCCCCGGCCGCTTTGCCACATCCCTGGGGGGCTCAGCCCTCTCCCCTCTCCCTCCACCCACAGGCACCGAGCCGGCCCCCGCAGCCCCCTGCTCCGAGGAGGATGAGGAGGATGAGGATCCACAGCCCCGGGGGCGGCGGAAGCGCATCCGCTGCCTGGAGGAGGAGGAGGAGGATGAGGGTTGAGGGGCTCCCCCTGCCCTGCCTGTGCCCAGGCCCTGTGCTGTTTCCTGGGCTTTTTGCAGATTTTATTGGATTCCTGCAGGTTTTTTGCAGTTTTTCTGGGGTTTCTGCAGATTTTCTTCTGCAGGTTTTGATGCTGTTTTTAAAGGCTGCCCAAGCAACCAGTTGTTCCACCCTCCCCCCTTCCCCTGGTGTCCTCATCTCCCTGTTCTACCCCAAATTCCCTCTTTTTCCTCAGCGGCTGGTTTTGGTTTGTTTTTTTTTTCCTAAAACTTTTAAAATCTGGACAGGGCCCAAATAAATAAAGGTGACTTTCGGCCTTCTGGGGTGTGTGGGTCTGCAGGGGGGCTGGGGG
>NW_008238654.1:15635-16034 GCF_000691975.1 Corvus brachyrhynchos
CTACCCCGCCTGGTGGCGCGCCTGTCAGCCCGCGGCCACCCCAGCAGGAGCGAGGGGATCCCCGGGACCACCCAGGAGCGAGGGGACCCCCGGGAGCTGCCGGGGCTGAGGCAGAGCAGAGGGAGCCCCGGGACCACCCAGGAGCGAGGGGACCCCCGGGAGCTGCCGGGGCTGAGGCAGAGCAGAGGGACCCCCGGGACACCTGTGCAGGTACGAGGGGTGCAGAGGTGCCCAGCTGGGACACGCTGGTGTTTCTCGTCCTCTGGTCCTGCTGTGGCCGGGGGGCGCTCGGGACGCCGCTGACCCCTCTCCCCGCAGCATGGCGCAGTGGCAGGAGGTGCAGAGTTTGGCCAACACTTACCTGGAGCAGGTGCACCAGCTGTACGCGGGCTCGGCGCT
>NW_008238654.1:17509-18930 GCF_000691975.1 Corvus brachyrhynchos
GTGTGAGGCTGGATTTCAGGGAAAGGTTCTTCCCCCAGAGGGTGCTGGGCACGGCCCCGAGGCTGCCAGAGCTCCAGGAGCGTTTGGACAGCGCTCTGAGGCACAGGGTGGGATTTTGGGGTGTCTGTGCAGGGCCTGGAGCTGGGATCGATGATCCTGGTGGGTCCCTTGCATCCCCTCTGGGTGTTCCATAATTTAAGAGGTGTTTGGGCAATGCTCTCAGGTGTTGGGATTTGGGGATTGGGGGGACTTTTGTGGTGTCCTGGTCCAGGCCAGGAGCTGGACTTTGATCCTGATGGGTCCCTTGCAGCTCTGGATGTTCCAAATTCAAGAGATCAGGGAGTGTTTGGACAACGCTCTCAGGTGTTGGGATTTAGGGTTTTGGGGGGTGCCCTGGGACTCAAAGATTGTTGTGGGCCCCTTCCCACCTCAAGGAGGGTTTGGACAGCGCTCTGAGGCACATTTTGGGGTGTCTGTGCAGGGCCTGGAGCTGGGATTGATGATCCTGGTGGGTCCCTTGCATCCCCTCTGGGTGTTCCATAATTCAAGAGATCAGGGAGTGTTTGGGCAACGCTCTCAGGTGTTGGGATTTGAGGGAGAATCTGTGGTGTCCTGAGCCGGGCCAGGAGCTGGACTTTGATCCTGACGAGTCCCTTGCAGCTCTGGATATTCCGTAATTCGAGAGGTCAGGGAGTGTTTGGACAGCGCTCTCAGGTTTTCAGTGCTCTCAGGTGTTGGGATTTGGGGGTTGGGGACGTTTTTGGGTTGTCCTGCTCAGGAATTGTTGATCCATGTAGGTCCTTTCCAACTCAGGGTATTCCATAATTCCAGGGGTCAGGGAGTGTTTGGACAACACCTTCAGGTGCTGGGAGGCTGCGGGGACTTTTGGGGCATCTGTGCGGGGCCAGGAGTTGGACTTGATCCTTGTGGGTCCCTTCCAGCTCGGGGTATTCTGTAATTGGAGAGGTCAGGGAGTGTTTGGACAACGCTCTCAGGTCCTCGGTGCTCTCAGCTGTTGGGATTTGGGGACTGGGGAATTTTTGGGGTTGTCTCACACCAGGCCAGGAGTTGGACTTGATCCTGATGGATCCTTGCAGCTCAGGATATTCCACAATTCTGGACCTCAAGGAGTGTTTGAACAACTCTCTCAGCTGTTAGGATTTGGGGACTGGGGAATTTTTGGGGTTGTCTCATGCCAAGCCAGGAGTTAGACTTGAATAACCCTACCGGATCATCTCCACCTCAGGCTATTCCATGATTTTAACCAGTGGAGGATCACTGGGGTTTACTGGGGTGGCCCTGACCCCTCTCCCCCCACCCCAAAATTCTCCCCCAGCGCCTTCGTGGTGGAGCAGCAGCCCAGCACCCCCAACGCCAGCAAGCGCCCGCTCGTGCTCCGCACCGCCAGCAAGTCCTCGACC
>NW_008238654.1:20188-21356 GCF_000691975.1 Corvus brachyrhynchos
GGCGGGAGCTGGAGCTGGAGGTGAGGCTGGGGGTCCTGGGGGGCTTGGGGACAGCCAGGGGGGCTGGAGACGCTCAGCCTGACCCCTGTCTCCCCCCCCCAATCCCAGACCACCACACTGCCCTTCGTCATCATCTCCAACAACAACCAGTTCTCCAGCGCCTGGGCCTCCATCCTCTGGTTCAACATGCTCAGCTCTGACCCCAAGGCGAGCGGGACCCCCTGGCCCTGTGCCACCCCTGCCTCGTGTCCCCCTGTGCTGCTGTCCCATCCCTGTCCCTGCTCCTCTCTTGGTCCCTGTCCTGGTGCCCTGTCCCTGGTCCTGGTTATCCCCTGTGCCCTGTCCCTGCTTCTGGGCCCGGTCTCTGTCCCATGCCAGGTGCACATCCCTGTCCCCTGGTCCCCGTCCCCTGCCCTGCTTCTTGTCCTTGTCCTCGGTTCTTGTCCCATCCCCTGCTTTGATGCACATCCTTGGTCCCTGCCACGTGTCCCCGTTCCCTGATCCCCATCCCCTGGTCCATGTCCCATCCCTGTCCCCCGCCCTGGTCCCCATCCTCCCTGTCCCGTGTTCCCATCTGCTGGTCCCTGTCCTGCCCCGGTCCCTGTCCCATCCCTGTCCCCTTCTCCAGTGTGCGTCTCTGTGCCCTCTCCCCATCCCTTTTCCCTCTCCATGTCCCCCTCCCCTGCTCCAGTGCATGTCCCTGTCCCCTCCCCATGTCCCCGCTCACCCCCTGTCCCTGTCCCCTCCCCATGTCCCCATCCCTGCGTCCCCTGCCCTGCTTCTTGTCCCTGTCCTCGGTTCTTGTCCCATCCCCTGCTTTGATGCACATCCTTGGTCCCTGCCACGTGTCCCCGTTCCCTGATCCCCATCCCCTGGTCCAAGTCCCATCCCTGTCCCCTGCCCTGGTCCCCATCCTCCCTGTCCCGTGTCCCCATCTGCTGGTCCCTGTCCTGCCCCGGTCCCTGTCCCATCCCTGTCCCCTTCTCCAGTGTGCGTCTCTGTGCCCTCTCCCCATCCCTTTTCCCTCTCCATGTCCCCCTCCCCTGCTCCAGTGCATGTCCCTGTCCTCTCCCCATGTCCCCGCTCACCTCCTGTCCCTGTCCCCTCCCCATGTCCCCATCCCTGCTCACCCCGTGTCCCCCTGTGTCCCCTGCCCATGTCCCCACCC
>NW_008238654.1:21784-22397 GCF_000691975.1 Corvus brachyrhynchos
CCTTGCCCCCCCTGGCCCCGTGGCCCACTGGCGCCATCCCCTCTGGCCCCCCTGGCCCCATGGTCCCATGGTCCCATGGCCCCATGGCCCGCTCCCCTCTGGCCCCCATGGCCCCGTGGCCCTGTTCCCCCTGTCCCCATGGCCCCATGGCCCTGTCCCCTCTGTCCCCATGGCCTTGTCACCTCTGTCCCCATGTCCTCATGTCCCCATGGCCCTGTCCCCTCTGTCCCCATGTCCCCATGGCCCTGTTCCCCCTGTGGCCCTGTCTTTCCATGACCCTGTCCCTCAGTCCCCCTGTGCCCTGTCCTGTCATCCCCTCCATGGCCTTGTCCCTCTGTGGCCCTGGCCCCCCGTGGCCCTGGCCCTCCTGGCCCCCCGTGGCCCTGCTCCCCTGTGACCCTGTTTCCCCCTTGCCTCTCTGTGGCCCTGTCCCCTCACGGTCCGTTCCCACCTGTTTTCCTATGGCCTCACCCCGGTGTGGCCTCGTCCCCTGTCCCGTCCGTGGCCCTGTCCCCCTCTGTGCCCCCACATCCCCGTGCCCTGTCCCACCCTCTCCCGCAGGATGGAGCCGCCGGCTTTTCCTTCTGGGGCTGGCTGGGCGGGGGCACCGGGC
>NW_008238654.1:23063-23932 GCF_000691975.1 Corvus brachyrhynchos
GACATCATCCGACTACCAGATGATGATGGAGGAGAACATTCCCGAGAACCCCCTCCAGTACCTGTACCCCGACACCCCCCGCGACGAGGCTTTCGGGCCCTACTACAGCCAAAGGCAGGAGGGTACGGCGTGGCACGGCCTGGCATAGCCTGGCACAGCCTGGGATGTCACAGCCCACCACCCCCTGACCGCCCTCTTTGTCGCCAGGGACCCTGAGCGAGTCCCAGAAATACCTGAACCGGCGCCTCATCCGCGTCTCCTCCAGGTGAGGAGGGGCTGTGGGGACACCGGGGTCCCTCCGTGACCCCATGGGAAGGGGGGCATCCCCTGACCCCGATGCCGACCCCCGTTGTCTGTCCCTGCA
Source organism: Corvus brachyrhynchos (assembly GCF_000691975.1). Classification (NCBI taxonomy): domain Eukaryota; kingdom Metazoa; phylum Chordata; class Aves; order Passeriformes; family Corvidae; genus Corvus; species Corvus brachyrhynchos. The sequence continues at coordinate 23,428 of NW_008238654.1, forward strand.
GGCAGCCCAGCAAGTGGCAAACGGAAGAGGAGCTGGTGGTGACCACGGAAAACCTGGAGACGCTGCAGCTGCAGCCTGGAGGGCAAGGGGCACAGCAGGCTGGTGGCCTGGCATTGCCACAGCCCCAGAGCTCAGGGACACCACAGGTCACCCCTGGGAACTTGGGGACCCCCCACGGGGTGGTCACGACCCCGGGGATGGGGCGGGTGGTGGCCACAAGCCCGGGGATACCACAGGTCACCCCTGGGAATTTGGGGACCCCTCAGGTGGTGGCCACAAGCCCGGGGATACCACAGGTCACCCCTGGGAACTTGGGGACCCCTCAGATGGTGGCCATGAGCCCGGGAACCCTGCAGGTGGTGGCCACGAGCCCAGGGGCACTTCAGGTCACCCCTGGGAACCTGGGGACCCCCCATGGGATGGCCACGAGCCCGGGAACCCTGCAGCCCACGGGGATGCTGCAAGCGCAGCCCCAAAGCCTGCAGCGGGTGGGATCGGGGGGCCC
>NW_008238654.1:26741-27242 GCF_000691975.1 Corvus brachyrhynchos
ACCCCCCCCAAATTCCACCCAGGGGTCCTGGGAACCCCAAAATTCACCCCAAACATCCAGGGACCCCTCCCCGAAAATTCCATCCGGGGGTCCTAAGATCCCCCAAATTGACCCCAAATATCCGGGGACTCCCCCCAAATTCACCCCAAGGCGTTTGGAGACCCCCAAAATTCACCCAAAAAGGGTTTGAAGACCCCCAAAATTTCCTCGTGGAGGTCTTGGGACCCCCAAAATTCCCCTAAAAGAGGTCTGAGACCCCCCAAAATCCTCCCCAAAGGGCTTTGGGAGCCCCAAAATTGACCTAAAAAAGGGCTGGGAATCCCAAAACTTCATCCCAAAGGGTTTGGAGACCCCTTCCCCCCAAAATTCACCCCAAAAGGGGCTGCTCCCACCCCCCTGACCTGGACGTGGCGCAGCAGCTGCTCCATGGTGGTCTCCAGCTGGGGCTGGGGCTGCTCCCGGAAGATGTCGGAGCCCAGCAGGTCCCGGTAGTGCTGGAGC
>NW_008238654.1:28055-28543 GCF_000691975.1 Corvus brachyrhynchos
GCATTCCTCTGGGACCCCCAGATGCATCCTCAGCATCCCTGGGAATTCCAGGCACATTCCACAACATCCTTGGGACCCCTCTGGGCACCCCTGGAACCCCAGAGCATCCCTTGGACCCCCCGGACGCATCTGGGACCCCCAGGCACATCCCACAGCACTCCTGGGACCCCTTTGGGACCTCCAGGTGCATCCCTCAGCATTCTCTGGAAGCCCGGACATCCCGGGGACCCCCCCAGGTACATCCCTGGGACCACCAGGCACCCTCAGCATCCCCTGGGACCTCCAGACACCCCTGAGGACCACCAGGTACATCCTTGAGCATTCCTGGGACCCCCAAACATCCTTGGGAACCCCAGGAAAATCCCTCAGCATCCCTGGGACCCCCAGGCACCCTCAGCATCTCCGTGATCCCCGAGCACACCTGGGGTGCCCAAGCGAACCCTCCCAGCACCCCTGGGCCCCCCTGAGCCCCGTATTTTCCCCCGGTC
>NW_008238654.1:29912-30992 GCF_000691975.1 Corvus brachyrhynchos
GGGACACTTTGGGATCTCGTCGGGCACTGGGGGAGCCCGGGGTGGGGCTGGAGGACCCCGTGGGGCACCGTGGGGCACTGAGGGGCACTGAGGGGCAGTGTGGGGCACCGTGGGGCAGTGTGGGGCACCATGGGGCACTGAGGGGCACTGAGGGACAGTGTGGGGCACCGTGGGACCCCGTGGGGCACCGTGGGACTCCGTGGGGCACCGTGGGGTACTGAGGGACCCCGAGGGACCCCATGGAACAGTGTGGGGCATCGTGGGGCACTGAGGGACGCCATGGGGCACTGAGGGACCCCGTGGGGCACTGAGGGACCCTGTGGGGCACGGTGGGGCACTGAGGGACCCCGAGGAACCCCGTGGGACAATGTGGGGCACCGTGGGGCGCTGAGGGATGCCGTGGGACCTCGTGGGGCACTGAGGGACCCTGTAGGACACTGAGGGACCCTCTGGGGCACCGTGGGACAATGTGGGACCCCGTGGGACGGTGTGGGGCACCGTGGGGCACTGAGGGACGCCGTGGGACACTGGTGGACATTGTGGGGTGCCAGGGGAGTGCAAGGGACACTGTGGGACGTTTGGGATGCGGTGGAACCCAGTGGGGTGCCGTGGGACATCGTGGGACCCTGTGGGACACCAGTGGACACCGTGGGGTACCAGGAGGCTGAGTGGGACGCTGTGGGGCATTTGGGGACACTTTGGGACCCCGTGGGACACTGCGGGACACTGAGGGACCCTGAGGAGAGCAAGGGACACTGAGGGGCAGGTGGGGACACTTTGGGACCCCGTGGGGTGCCAGGGGATGCACCGGGGGGGACATTGCGGGACCGGGGCACCGGGGGACCCCAGGGGACATTGCGGGACCCCACTGCACGCTGTGGAACGCCAAGAGACTGCGTGGGACATTTGGGGACACTTCGGGATCCCGCGGGGGGCCAGAGGACGCTGAACGACACCCGCGGGCACTGTGGGATGCCGCGGGCTGCTCTGTGACACCCGTGGGACACCGTGAGATCTCGTAGGGTGTCCGGGGACGCTGCGTGACACCCGTGGAAGCCCACAGGCCGCAGACGCCGCACG
>NW_008238654.1:31604-42398 GCF_000691975.1 Corvus brachyrhynchos
CCATTGCCCGGTGCCTTGGGCCACTGCCCGCTTCCTCCGGAGCTTGCTCAGTGCTCTGGGACCACTGCCCGCTATCCCCGGGAGGCTGCCTGGCACCCTTGCGCTGCTTCCCAGTTCCCCCAGACCCTGCCCGGTGCCCCGGCACCACCTCAGACCCCTTCCCCCGGCCGTGCCGGGGCTCTGAGCACCCCCCAGGGAAGGGACTTTACGTCCCCAAGCCTTGCACTTCACCCCCCACCCCGGAGATTCCAGCTGCCATTCCCATCCCCGCAAGTCACCGATTCCAAGAAGTCCGGGTGTTCCCAGGCGGCCGCCTCAGTTCCTTTTCCACCCCAAAGGCCGGGATTCACCATGAATTTCGAAGGGCTCAACCCCTCCCTGGCCGAGTACGCGCCTCCCCTGCTGGACCCCGTCCTGGATGCGCATCTGACCCCCAGCCTGGTGGAGCTGGATCCCGAGGGAGTGTCCCTGGAGGGGATGGCGGTGCCGGAGTCGGTGCACCTGATGGAGGGCATGTACAGCGAGCTGCACACGGCCGTCTCCGAGGTCGGCGTGCCCGTCTCCGTGTCCCACTTCGACCTGCACGAGGAGATGCTGTGGGTTGGGAACCACGGGGTACGTGTGGGATGCCTGCAGGAGCGGGATGCGATGGGATATCACGGAATGGGCTGGGGTTGGGAGGGAGAGTGAAGCTCGGCTGGTTGCACCCGCCTCCCGCTTGCTCCATCCAAGCTGGCCTTGGGTGTCCTCTGAGGAATCCTTCCAGGGCCTCACCACCCTCACAGGGAAGAATTTCTTCCCAAGATCCCGCCTAAGCCTGCTCTAAAGCCATTCCCCCTTGTGCCATCGCTCCTTGCCCATGTCCCAGGTCCCTCTCCAGCTCTCCTGGAGCCCCTTTAGCCACTGGAAGGGACTCCCAAGGTCTCCCTGGAGCCCTCCCTTCTCCAGGCCGACACACGCTCGTCCCATCCCACCCCCTGCTCCCACTGTCCCAGGCTGCTCCAAGCCCTGTGCAAGGTGGCCTTGGACACTTGCAGGGATGGGGCAGCCACAGCTTCTCTGGGAAATCCATTCCAACACCTCACTGCCCTCCCAGGGAGGAATTTCATCCCAATATCCCACCTAAGTCCCCTCTTTTGATTTAAAACCTTTCCCTCTTTATCTGTCCACATAAACTCTCAGAGCACAGACCCCTCACTGCTTCCCCTATCACCGCTGTGGGGTTGTGTTGGGATTTTTTACTGGTGCCTGCATCCAGGGAAAGGTCTGAGCTGCCTTCCCTGGTTTGGGGCACCCGGGAGGGCCGGGAATGCCCCCCCATAACCTGGAAAAGCCGGGAGCTGGCAGAGGACAAAGCCACGCTGGGCCGTGTCACACCCACTGGGACACGGAGTTGTGACATCCTTGTCCCCTGTGCTTTTAGGGCCACGCCACCTCCTTCTTTGGGCCGACGCTGGAGCGCTACTCCTCCTTCCAGGTGAACAGCAGCGACGACATCCGCCAGATCCAGAGCCTAGAGAACGGCGTCCTGTTCCTCACCAAAACCAACCTCAAGTACATGTCCCGCGGCGGCCTCATCATTTTCGACTACCTGTGAGTGTTTCTGGCCCCTCCATCCCCTCCCTGCTCCCTCCCCGAGCCGGGCAGGAGCCTGAGGGTGTCCCGCCTGTCCCCAGCATGGATGAATCCGAGGACATGCACAGCCTGCTGCTGACGGACAACAACACCCTGCTCGTGGCCGGGCTGCAGAACCACGTCCTCGAGATCGACCTCAACACCGTCCAGGAGACGCAGAAGGTGCGGCTGGGCTGGGGGCTGCTCCCTGCAGCTTTGCTCTGGGCTCCTTCTCACCCCCGCTCTCCCCCGCCTCCTTCCCAGTACACCGTGGAGGTGCCCGGTATCACCATCATGAGGCAATCCAACCGCTTCTTCTTCTGCGGGCACACCTCGGGCAAGGTAACGCCCGTGCCGGGAGGGAGATGCTGGAATTGGGGGCTTTTCCCAGAGCTCCTGGGCACTCCAGGACGTCCCATCACAGGTGTCCCTGCGTGACCTGCGCACCTTCGTGGTGGAGCACGAGTTCGACGCCTACTCCGGGAGCTTGTCCGACTTCGACGTGCACGGGAACCTGCTGGTGACCTGCGGCTTCTCCAGCCGCATGAACGGCCTGGCCTGCGACCGCTTCCTCAAGGTCTACGACCTGCGCATGATGCGGGCGACCACCCCCCTGCAGGTCCACATCGACCCCTTCTTCCTCCGCTTCATCCCCACCTACACCTCCCGCCTGGCCATCATCTCGCAGACAGGTGCGGGCAGCTCTGGCTCCGTCACGGTGTGGGGACGGTCCCTTGGTGTCCCCAAGTTCAGGGTTGAATCCTGGGGGATTCAGGCTGGAGCAGTGGAGACCTCACAACTTCCTCACAGTGACAGGACACGGCTGGAGCTGTGCCAGAAGGGGTTTAGGCTGGATTTTGGGAAAAAAGGTTCCTCACCCAGAGGGTGGTTGGGCATTGAACAGGCTCCCCAAGGATTGGGCACGGCCCTGAGGCTGCCAGAGCTCCAGAAGGGTTTGGACAGCGCTGCCAGGGACTGGGTGGGATTTTGGAGTGTCTGTGCAAGGACAGGAGTTGGACTTTGATCCTTGTGGGTCCCTTCCAGCTCAGGATATTCCGTGATTCCAGGGACCAGGGAGTGCTCGGACAATGCTCTCTAGTCCTCAGTGCTCTCAGGTGTTGGGATTTGGGGATTTGAGGAACTTTCGGGGTTGTCCTGTGCAGGGCCAGGAGTTGGACTTGATGATCCTTGTGAGTCCCTTCCCGCTCAGGATATTCCATGATTCTGGAGGTCAGGGAGTGTTTGGACAACGCCCTCAGCTGTTGGGATTTGGGGAATGGGGAGGTTTTGGGGTTGTCTCATGCAAGGACAGCAGTTGGACTTTGATCCTTGTGGGTCCCTTCCCGCTCACGATATCCCATGGTGGTTGTCCGAGCCCAGCCGCTTCCAGTGGCGTGAGGCCTGCGTGTCACCACATCCTGATTCCCACACACACTCCCAGTGCCACATTATCCCACTTTTCCCTCCTTCCAGGCCAGTGCCAGTTCTGTGAGCCCACCGGGCTGGCCAACCCCGCCGACATCTTCCACGTGAACACCGTGGGGCCGCTCATCATGACCTTCGACGTGTCGGCCAGCAAGCAGGCCCTGGCCTTCGGCGACTCCGAGGGCTGCGTCCACCTCTGGGCCGACTCCCCGGAGGTGACCTTCAACGCTTATTCCCGGGAGACCGACTTCGCCCTGCCCTGCATGGTGGACACGCTGCCACACCTGGACTGGAACCAGGACCTGGTGCCGCTGTCGCTCATCCCGGTGCCGCTGACCAGCGACGCACTGCTCTCCGACTGGCCCGCTGCCAACTCTGCCCCGGCGCCGCGGTAATTCCCGGCCTCTCCCGGTAAAATAACATGGGAAAAGCACAGGAAAGCTGCCTCTGGTAGAGCCTGCTCCTTCCTGCTCGCCTGCCCTGGGAGGTGCCAGATGAGTTGCCCGCAGTGACCGGGCAGGTGTGAGGATGTGGGGCATGGTCCCACCTCCCTCTTGCTGGTGGGGAGATCCCAGTGGGATCCTGGCTCTGCTCTGCCTGTGTGGAATCTCCTTTTCCCTCTTCCTGCCCCTCAACACCCCCGTGCTCAGCGCTGCTGCCCTGGCACATCCCTTGTTGGGATAGAAAACCAAACTTGTCCCTCCTAAACTTGTCTCAACCCAAGACAAAATTGAACCTGGGGAAGGGCTGAGGAGGGGGGGAACCCTCAGGACCACCCTCAGGGTGGGTCCCTGAGCACACCCGGTGGGTCCTTGGGTGGGTGAGAGATGCTGCTCTGACTCGGGGGGTGTTTCCAGGCGAGCCCCCCCCGTCGATCCCGAGATTCTGCGCACCATGAAGAAAGTGGGGTTCATTGGCTACGCCCCAAACCCCAGGACCAAGCTCCGTAACCAGGTACCCGCTCCCAGGAGGGGATTTTGGGAGGGTGGAGCTCTGCAGCCCAGGAAGGGGCAGAGCTCTCTGCGTGCTGAGCGATCCCCGAGGTTTTCAGGGACTGGGACAAAAGGTGGAATTCCCACAGGATGTTGCAGGTGTAGTTTGGAGGTGGCAGCTTCTCTTGAGCAGGGAAAAGGACGGAGTTTTCCCACTTCCATCCCTCCGTGGCTCTGGGCAGGGAAGGTCTGAGCTGTCCGGCTGGGAAGTTCATGGCACGTCCCTCACCCTTGGGAAAACACTGCCCTGTGGTTTCCCACAGTGACAAATCCCTGTGAGCAGGAAGGTGTGGAGGCCTCGTGCAGCTCCAGGGAGGGCCCCTCTCCCTTCTGGTGGATCCCTTTGCTCATTCAAGGAGGCAGGAAAGCCCGGGAGTCACTCGTTTCACTACGTGCGGCTTCTCCCCGCCTCAGGGTTCAGCTGCTCATCCCTCCTCTCTCCCTGCTCGCAGATTCCTTATCGGTTAAAGGAGATGGACAATGAGTTTGACAACTTCAGCCAAGTCCCCGAGTCCCCGATTGGGCGTGAGGAGGAGCCACACCTCTACAGGGTGGCCAAGAAGTACAGGAAGGTGGTGGCCTCGGGGGGCTGCTCTGCGTGGGGAGCACCGGGGGTCCCGTGGCGTGGGGAGGTGTTTGTTTAACCTGTCACGTCTCTGCTCAGGTCACCATCAAATACTCCAAGCTGGGGCTGGAGGATTTTGACTTCAAGCATTACAACAAGACGCTGTTCGCAGGGCTGGAGCCCCACATTCCCAACGCCTACTGCAACTGCATGATCCAGGTGGGAGCTGCCCCACTCCCACCCCCCCAGACCCCCGTGGCCGCCCCAGAACACAGGTGCTGTATTTCCTGGGTCTCTGCCAGGTGCTGTATTTCCTGGAGCCAGTCCGCTGCCTGGTCCAGAACCACCTGTGCCAGAAGGAATTCTGCCTGGGCTGCGAGCTGGGCTTGCTCTTCCACATGCTGGACCTGTCCCGAGGAGACCCCTGCCAGGTCCGTGCTGGCCTGGGCTGCCCACACCTCCTGGGTGATTCTCTGGGTCATTTCTCAGCTAATTACGTTCATTTGATATCCTGCCTGTCTGAGGCTGCACCACGTCCCCTTGGTCACCCACCTCGTGCCCCCTTTTGGAGCCCCCCAGCCTCGTGCCCCTTTTCTGCCTGACAAAAGCCCCCAAACCACGTTGGCTGAGCACCTCTCCCAGGGTGCTGCTGCAGGCAGCTCCAGCTTCCCACAGAAATTTTAGGAACGAGCTGAGGAGTCCTGGCCTGGGCGACATCTCCCTCCACGATTCCCCTGGGTGCAGGGGAGGGCCACGGGGATGGCAGCAGCGGAACGGGCATGGTGCTGGGCACTCAGCGTGGAAATTCCAGTCACTTGACCTCGGTGTTGCTCTTGCCCCGTCCCCAGGGAAGCAACTTCTTGCGGGCTTTCCGCACGATCCCGGAGGCTTCGGCGCTGGGGCTGATCCTGGCGGACTCGGACGAAGCCACGGGGAAGGTGAACCTGGGGAGGCTCATTCAGAGCTGGAACCGTTTCATCCTCACTCAGCTGCACCAGGAAACGCAGGAGCAGGAGGGACCCCAGGCCTACCGGGGGGCTGGCAGCAGGTGAGGCCCTGGTGTGGGGACAGGACTGGGAATGACCCAGCTGGGGAGAGGGGCTGCTTCCCAGAGACCCCACCCATCCCTTGGGAAGCTTCCTTGCCCCTCATGCCCTGAGGGATCCATGGGAACACCCGGAGCTGCAGCTTCCCCCATGTTTGAACCCTGTGCTGAGCCTCCACCCCCTTAAAACCTTTTTTGGAGGGTCGAGGCTTTACAGGGGACACCAGCTGAGCTTCCAGAGGGGCTCTGGGGACTGCTCAGATGGCTGATTCCCCAAAATCTGCTGGAATCTGGGAGCAGGCCTGAGCTGTGGGTCCCCAGCTTAGGGATCTGTGGGATTCTGCTGATCCCAGTGCTGGTTTTGCAGCAGCTTTGGCTCCTCGGGGGACTCTGTCATCGGGCAGCTGTTCAGCTGTGAGATGGAGAACTGCAGCATGTGCCGCTGCGGGAAGGAGACCGTCCGTGTGTCCTCCACGCTGCTCTTCACCCTCTCCTACCCCGACAGCACCGGTAAGGGCAGGACCCAGCACCCTCAGCTGGGTGGGGTTTGTTATCCATGATTTTCCCAGCTGGAACACACCTGCAGCCAGGAGCTGCCTCAGCTCCAGGGGTGGGTTTCCAACCAGCCGAGCTTTTGGCTACGGAAAGACACATTTGGGGCTTGACCTTCTGGCTGGTGGTTGCAAGGAAAACCCCAGAGGTTTGGCTGAGCTCAGCTGGTCAAGGTTTGTGTGTCGGGGAGGTGACGTTATTCTCCTTTCTCCCTGCAGAAAAACCAGCCAAGGATTACGAGTTTGCCCAAATTTTGAAGCGCAGCATCTGCTTGGAGCAGAACACGCAAGCGTGGTGTGAGAACTGTGAGAAATACCAGCCCACGGTGAGCCTGGGAAGGGGGGACAGGCACGAGGGGCTGCGGGCCAGGGGCGTGAGGGGGGCAGTTTCTCCATTAGTCACCGGGGAACCTCCTGAGTGGATGCCAGAGATTCGGTTCCTGGCCCGGCTGGCAGCCCTGGGGTATTTCCTGGGCTCTGTGAATTCCTCTCACGGGGGCAAGGATTCAGCAGGGAGAAACCCCCCCTGGGAGCTGTTGTGCTGGAAGTGCCACCGGGGAGGGGAGGATGTCCCAAATCCCGCTCGGAGCCTCCGCAGGGCTCCCATTTCCACATCCCCCTCTCCCCGCAGGTGCAGACCCGGAACATCCGCTGCCTGCCGGACGTGCTGGTCATTAACTGTGAGGTGAACAGCTCCAAGGAGGCAGATTTCTGGAAGACACAGGCTGAGGTGGGGGAGACACTCCGGGGCCGGTTCTCCCGGCACACGGGGGTTGCGGTGCCCAGCCCCGCCGAGGTTTTCACTCTGCTCTCGCTGTCTCTGGCCTCTCTCCCTCCACCTGAGCCGTGCTGGCAGAGGACCCGGTGCCATCTGCTCGTGCCCGTGGCATGGGCCGTGCCTTTGGAGTCGGAAAAGACGAGATCTCGTGGCGTGGCAGAGCTGAAGGGACCGCAGGAGTCACTCTGTCTCTCCCCCAGCCCCCCGGGACCACGGCAGTGCGGGACCTTGGGTTTCCCTTGCTTTTTCCCCGTCACCAACTTTAATATCCCTGTGTTTTCCCTGCTCCTGGCCTGGCTGTCACCCACGTGTCCCCAGAGCTGGCCTGTCACCGTGTGCTGACGCTTGCCTGTGTTTCGTTGCCAGTATTCCTTTCAGAAAGCCATGATGAAGAGAGGAGGCTTTGACATCACCAAGGGAAAGGAGATCTCTCTTGGAGAGTGGTAGGTGACCCTTCAGGAGGAATTTCTTCATGGAAAGGGTTTGGACCTGGCCAGGGAGGTGGTGGAGTCAGCATCCCTGGAGGTGTCCAAGGAATGACTGGACGTGGCACTCTGGGCTGGGTGACAAGGTGGGGATTGGCCAGAGCTTGGCCTTGCTGTTCTTGGAAAGCTTTTCCAACCTCAAGGATTCTGGGATTCTGTTCCTGGGGTGCTGGCTCTGAGTAGTGACACCTCCTGGGTGATTCTCTGGGTCATTTCTCAGCTAATTACGTTCATTTGATACCCTGCCTGTCTGAGGCTGCACCACGTCCCCTTGGTCACCCACCTCGTGCCCCTTTTCTGCCTGACAAAAGCCCCCAAACCACGTTGGCTGAGCACTTCTCCCAGGGTGCTGCTGCAGGCAGCTCCAGCTTCCCACAGAAATTTTAGGAATGAGCTGAGGAGTCCTGGCCTGGGTGACATTTCCCTCCAACTCAGCTTTCCACGTTTCCCCTGGGTGCAGGAAGGATCTGGGGAACCCTGACACGGGGCATTTGTATCCTTCCGTGGAGGAACTGAAGAACATTTGGATCCCTCACGCCATCAAGATGAGGTTGACCAAGAGCAAAGAGCTCGACGTGAGCAACTGGAGCGAGACCGATGAGGTAAAGGGACAGAATCACCGTGGGTGAAGTGAGAGGAGCACGTGGGGCTGTGGGAGCAGAGCTGCCTCAGAACCACTTTCCGCTGAGAGGTGACGAGGATCTCTTGGAGATCACTCGGGGGGCGTGGAAATGTCGGGGCTGGTGGTTTGGGGGTTCAGATATTCCCGGTTCCTCCCACAGCTGAGCCCGACGGACGACCCCGAGTCCGTGTACATCTACGACCTGATGGCCACCGTTGTCCACATCCTGGATTCCCGCACCGGGGGCAGCCTGGTGGGGCACATCAAGGTGGGAGAGACCTACCACCAGCGGAAGGAGGTGAGACCCTGCAGGACCCCCACCAGCTCCCAGGAGCCTTCCCGAGGCGGGGATCCATCATTGCCAGGTCTCTCGGTGGAGTCTTGAGTGTTTGGCTGAATGTGCCAGGCAGTCCCGAACAGCCGAGAGCTGCTGGGGCCCCTCACGGGGAGGGAAGGGCTGAAGAAACCCTCTTCCCACACCCACTCAGGCTGGTTCCTCCTGGCCACAGGCACGGTGCCAGCTTGTCCTTGTACTTCCAGGTAAGGGCAGGGACGTCATCTCCCTTCCCGAGGAAAAGGGCTGGTCTGGGCAGTCCTGTTGTCTGCTGGAGATGCCCAAGCCAGGAATTCCCAGAGTGTGTCAAGGCTCCATCCCTGGCTCTTATCTCTTGCATCTCCCTGGAGTTTTGGTCGGGAGCTGGGCAGAGCCCGGAGCCCGTCCAGCCCAATCCTTTCACGTCCTCTGTCACCACCCAGGGCAGCAGGGATTTCCCCACGGTGTCCCAGGAAGGGCGGGGGTTCCCACATGGCATCGTCACACCCTCCTTTCGCTGGTAACCGGGCAGAGGAGTCACTGCTCTGGCCTGGGGGGGCCCCTAAGGCTGTGCCTTTTCCCCCAGGGGGTCACACACCAGCAGTGGTACCTCTTCAACGACTTCCTCATCGAGCCCGTGGACAAGGTGAGCGCCGAGGCGACACCGTGGCCACCCCGTGGAGCCACCCAGGTTTGCCCCTGACCGTCCCCCCCTCCCCTGCAGTGCGAGGCCGTGCAGTTCGACATGAGCTGGAAGGTGCCAGCCATCCTCTACTACGCCCGGAGGAACCTCAACGCCAAGTACAACCTCGTCAGTGAGTGCCTGGCGTGGAAGTGGCGGCGGGGCCGGCGCCGCCGGGGCACCGCTGAGCTCCTTCCCCTTTCCCTGCACAGTCAAGAACCCCATCGAGGCCAGCGTCCTGCTAGCCGAGGCCTCGCTGGCCCGGAAGCAGCGCAAGTGCCACGCCACCTTCATCCCCCTCATGCTGAGCGAGATGCCCCAGGCGGGAGACCTGGTGGGGCTGGACGCGGAGTTCGTCACGCTGAACGAGGTGAGGGGGGCCCTGGGGCAGGGGACGGGGGGGACAGGGCGTGGGGACAGCCCCTCCGGGGTTGTTGGTCACCACGTGTCCCGTCCCTGGTGGCAGGAAGAGGCCGAGCTGCGCAGTGATGGCACCAAGTCCACCATCAAGCCCAGCCAGATGTCGGTGGCCCGGATCACCTGCGTGCGTGGGCAGGGCCCCAACGAGGGCGTGCCCTTCATCGATGACTACATCTCCACCCAGGAGCAGGTATGGGGTGCCCACTTGGCCTCACGCAGCTCCCCAGGCCCCCAGGGAGGACGTGGACCTGCTCTGCTGGTGATGGTCGCCTCACCTGGGCACCTGTGTTTTCCATGGTGACCTTACCTGGACACCTGGGTGCTCCCCATGGACAGCTGGGTGCTCCCTATGGACACCTGGTGACCTTACCTGGACTCCCGTGTTTTCCATGGTGACCTCACCTGGACACCTGGGTGCTCCCCATGGACAGCTGGGTGCACCCTGTGGACACCTGGGTGCTCCCGAGGGACTCCTGTGTCCCCTTTGGTGACCTCACCTGGACACCTGGGTGCTCCCCAGGGACTCCTGTGTCCTCTGTGGTGACCTCCCCCGGACTCCCATGACCTCACCTGGACACCTGGGTGCTCCCCATGGACAGCTGGGTGCACCCTATGGACACCTGGTGACCTTACCCGGACTCCCATGTTCTCCATGGTGACCTTTCCTGAACACCTGGGTGCTCCCCAGGGACTCCTGTGTCCCCTTTGGTAACCTCACCTGGACTCCTGCGTTCTCCTTGGTGACCTCACCTGGACACCTGGGTGCTCCCCATGGACTCCTGTGTCCTCTGTGGTGACCTCCCCCGGACTCCCATGACCTCACCTGGACACCTGGGTGCTCCCCAGGGACTCCTGTGTCCTCTGTGGTGACCTCCCCCGGACTCCCATGACCTCACCTGGACACCTGGGTGCTCCACGCTCACCTGGGGCTGTTGTCCTGCAACACCAGCCCCCTCCCCGGGGTGCTGGCAGGGGAACTGGGGAGGGGGCAGAGCCCCTGTGCCCCTCCCCAGCCCCCTCCAGGTGCCCCGGTCTCCGCAGGTGGTGGATTACCTGACCCAGTACTCCGGGATCAAGCCGGGAGACCTGGATGCCAAGATCTCCTCCAAGCACCTGACCACCCTCAAATCCACGTACCTGAAGCTGCGTTTCCTCATCGACGTGGGCGTCAAGTTCGTGGGCCACGGGCTGCAGAAGGACTTTCGTGTCATCAACCTGATGGTGACAGCCCGAGCCCCCTCCCTGCCTGCACGAGGGTCCCGGCTGGGGCTGGGAGGGCTCAGGGCTGGTTTGCAGCCCCCC
>NW_008238654.1:51113-53685 GCF_000691975.1 Corvus brachyrhynchos
CTGGCCGGAGCCAGGACCGGCACGGCGGAGGTGCGGGGGGACACGGGGGGACAGGATGGGTCAGGGGGACAGGGTGGGAAAGGGGGGAAAAGGGAGGACAGGGAACAGAACGGGGGGGACGGGATAGGACAGGGTGAGATGGGGAGACAGGGCTGGACAGGGACAGAGGGACACAGAAGGGACAGGGCAAGACAGGACGGGGCAGAGGGCGACAGGCGGCACAGGTCAGGGTGGTGGCACAGGCCAGGGTGGTGGCACAGGGCGGGGAGGTGTCCAGTGAGACCTGCTCACCCTGCTCAGGGACAGGCTGAGGGTCCCCAGGCCGTGGGGACGTCTCCTTGCACACCCACCATCCCAGTCTGCCCCAGTCCCACCAGTCTGGCTCTGGGCAGCCACAGGAGTGTCTGTGCCAGCTTCCCCATGACCCTGTGTCCCTCATGTCACCGTGCCCCCCATGTCACCGTGTGTCCCACAGCCTGCCGGGCGCTGGTGGACGAACTGGAGTGGGAGATCGCCCAGGTGGATCCCAGGAAAACCATCCAGATGGGCTCGTTCCGGATCAACCCCGATGGCAGCCAGTCGGTGGTGGAGGTGAGGCCTCTCCCGCTGTCCCTGCTGCCTGTCCCGCTCCGGGGGGACCCCGCTGACCCCTCCCCGGGGCCACAGGTGCCTTATGCACGGTCAGAGGCGCACCTGACGGAGCTGCTGGAGCGGGTGTGCGAGAAAATGAAGGAATACGGGGAGAAGGTGGATCCGGCCACACACCGCAAGAGCTACGTCCGGGTCATCTCCCACGACGGGACCAAGATGGATCTTTCCGGCGTCAAATTCGACGGAGATGTGACTTCCAGCCTGAAATTCGCGGTGCGTGGGGGGAGAGGGGAGCTCCTGGGAGGGTGTGGGTGGGTGAGGGGCTCCAGGGGTGTCACCGGTGTCACCGGTGCCGTTGCAGTGCGAGAGCATCGCCGAGGAGTACGAGGATGAGCTCATCGAGTTTCTCTCCCACGAGGCTGAAAACGTCAAGGACCGGCTCTGCAGCAAGAGGACGGGTGAGCCGGGGGGCTTGGGGGGCTCTGCTGCTCATCCCGGGGTCGTGGCTGCTCCATCGGTGCTGGAATGGGAGGAGATGAGATTCCAGCCCAGAGCTGGGGCTGTCCCTGGGTCTCTCTGGCTGTTCCGGGGGTCTCTCCTGCTCTGTCGGTGCTGGGATGGGAGGAGGATTCCAGCCCCGAGCTGGAGCTGTCCCTGGGGTCTCTCCTGCTCTCCTGGGAGTTTTTCCTGCTGTTCTGGGAGTCTCTCCTGCTCTGTCGGTGCTGGGATGGGAGGAGGATTCCAGCCCCGAGCTGGAGCTGTCCCTGGGGTCTCTCCTGCTCCAGAGGCTGAAGCTGCTCCGTCAGTGCTGGGATGGGAGGAGGCGCTGGCCCGGAGCAGAGGCTGTCCCTGGGGATCCTTGCTGCTGTCCCAGGGGGTCTCTCCTGCTGTTTGGGGGTCTTTGCTGCTCCCTTGGTGCTGGGATGGGAGGAGATACTGACCCCAAGCAGGGGCTGTCCCTGGGGATCTTTCCTGCAGTTCCAGGGAGTTGCTCCGGCTGTTCCAGGGGCTGTATCTGCTCTGTTCATGCTGGGATGGGAGGAGATACCAGCTCAGAGCTGGAGCTGTTCCTGAGGGTCTCTCCTGCTCTTCCAGGGGTTGTGGCTGCTCCATCAGTGCTGGGATGGGATTTGCTGCCAGCCCAGAGCAGGGGCTGTTCCTGGGGGTCTCTCCTGCTGTTCCTGGGGTCTCTCCTGCTGTCTGGGGGTCGTGGCTGCTCCGTTGGTGCTGGGATAGAATTTCCTGCCAGCCCAGAGCAGGGAGGAGCTGCAAGCTCTTCCCAAAATCCCGGCTCCCCGTCACAGCCCAGTGCCCGGACTTTTTTTGGATGCTGGGGCCGAGCCAGGGCAGCTGCTGTGCTGACTCTGTGGCCTCTCCTGGCACATCCAATGGCCCTGTCCCTGTTCTGGGGCTATTTGCAGCTCACAAACACTCAGGTCAGGGCACGAGGTGACCTTTGGGCCACTCCAGTCCTGGACGGGGCCCCACACAGGGCCAGGGCAGGTCCCTTTGTACCTGGCACGGCCATCAGGGAAACGCTCCTTCCCAGGGGATCCTGAGGGTCTCCACAGCTGCTCCTGGGGCTCCTCCTGTGTCCGGCAGCACAGGGGCCGGAGCAGGGACAGGCTGTGGCTGTGTCCAAAGAGCTGCGTTTGTCATTAACCACCGGACAAAGCCGGGGAAGCGCCGCTGGCCCCGGCTCAGGTCACAGCGGGGAGCGGTCCTGGTGCCAGGGCAGGAGGGGACAGGGCACCACAGGGCTCTGACGTGTCCTGAGGGTCCCACGGGGCTCCACCACGGAGGGTCCCATGGGGCTGCCATGTCCTGGGGGTCTCGTGGGGGTCTGGGGCATCCCTAGGGTCCCACACGGGTCTGGGGCATCCTGAGGGTCCCACGGGGCTCCACCATGGAGGGTCCCACAGGGCTGGCATGTCCTGGGGGTCTTGGGGGGGTCTGGGGGGTCCTGGGGGGGCCCCAGGGA
>NW_008238654.1:53712-54170 GCF_000691975.1 Corvus brachyrhynchos
TGGTGTATCCCTAGGGTCCCACACGGGTCTGGGGCACCCTGAGGGGCCCACACGGGTCTGGGGCATCCTGAGGGTCCCACGGGGCTCCACCATGGGAGGGTCCCATGGAGCTGCCATTACCTGGGGGTCCCATGGGGCTCTGACACATCCTGGTGGTCCCACAGGGGTCTGGGGCATCCTGAGGGTCCCACGGGGCTCCACCACTGACAGTCCCACAGCGCTGTCATATCCTGGGAGTCCCAATGGGCTCCAGCATATCCCGAGAATTCCATGGGGCTCCACCCCATCCTGAGGGTCCCCCAGGGCTCCGGCACCCACTGAGGGTCCCCATTTGTCCCCGCAGACCTGTGTGACCACGCGCTGCACATCCCGCACGACGAGCTGTGACCGCCTCCGGAGCAGGGACCGGGACAGCGCCGGGATCCACCGGGATGTCGCCGGGACAGACAGACCGAACT
>NW_008238654.1:54330-54541 GCF_000691975.1 Corvus brachyrhynchos
CCGGGGCTCGCCCCCCCCCAGGGCGGGGGGTTTGGGGACTCCCCCTCCCTGCTGCAGGCAATAAAGGGGCCGCGGGCCCGCCCGAGGGACGCTCTGGTCCGGTGTGCGTGTGGGGTGGGGACAGCGGTGTCCCCACGTGTCCCCGGTGGCTCAGCTGTGGGGCAGGGACACGGGTGAGCCCATGGCTCTGTGGCACCCTGTGGCACCCCGG
>NW_008238654.1:57225-57837 GCF_000691975.1 Corvus brachyrhynchos
TGCCGGACACGGCGTCCTTGGGAACCGGGGTCTCGCTGGGGTCGTGGGGCAGCTCCAGCCACGGGGCTGGGGGGGCTCGTGTGGCTGCACCCCCCAAAAAGAGGCAGCTCTGCCCTGGTGACAGAGGGTCTCTGTGTTCGCTGTCCCGCAGAATGCACCGTGCGTCGTCTTCGCTGCTCGCCACGCCAGCACCACCACGGTAAGGGGGGCCTCTCCTGTGACCCCTGTCCTGTCACCTGTGACCTCTCTCCTGTCACCCCTTCCCTGTGGCCCCCTCTCCTGTCACCGCTCTCCAAGGGGAGGCCCCTCTCCTGTCACCCCCTCCCCTTTCCCATCTCCACCTCTCCTGTCACCCCCTCTCCTGTCACCCCCTGTCCTGTCACCCCTTCCCTGTGGCCCCCTCTCTTGTCACCCCTCTCCAAGGGGAGCCCCCTGTTCTATTGCCCCTTCTCCTGTCGCCCCCTTTCCCATCACTCTCTCCAAGGGGAATTCCCTCTCCTCTTTCCCCCTCCTTTGTCACTCCCCTCTCCCGTCCCACCTCTTCTGTCACCCCTCTCCAAGGGGACCCCCCTTTCCTGTCACCCTCTCTTGTCCCCCCCTCCCCAGTGCTCA
>NW_008238654.1:58352-59320 GCF_000691975.1 Corvus brachyrhynchos
GCTGCCGTGGGTACAGCATTCCCGAGTGCAAGAAGAAGCTGCCCAAAGCTGCAGGGGGAGAGGAGCCGCTGCCCGAGGGGCTCTTCTGGCTGCTGGTGACCGGAGAAATCCCAACCCAGGAGCAGGTAGCGCCGGGATGGGGGCTGGGAACAGGGGAGCGGGCTCTGACAGCCCCCGGGCTCGCAGCTCAGCCCCGGCGCGTCCCGTAGGTGACCTGGCTGTCCCGGGAGTGGGCCAAGCGTGCAGCCCTGCCCTCGCACGTGGTGACCATGCTGGACAACTTCCCCACCAACCTGCACCCCATGTCCCAGCTGAGCGCTGCTGTCACCGCCCTCAACAGCGAGAGCAAGTTCGCCCGCGCCTACGCCGAGGGCATCCACCGCGCCAAGTACTGGGAGGTATGGGGGCAGCCGGCGCCCCGACGCTGACTTTTGGGGGTGGATTTGGGTGCAGAGGGGGGGGTCAGGGGAGCACGGTCTCACCCCGCTGGTCGCAGTTTGTGTACGAGGACGCCATGGACCTGATCGCCAAGCTGCCGTGCGTGGCCGCCAAGATCTACCGCAACCTGTACCGCGAGGGCAGCGGCATCGGGGCCATCGACCCCAACCTCGACTGGTCCCACAACTTCACCAACATGCTGGGCTACACCGACCCCCAGTTCATCGAGCTGATGCGGCTCTACCTCACCATCCACAGGTAGGGAGCTGCGAGCCGCACCTGGAGCAGGTGAGGACGAGGAGCGGGCGGGGGTTTGGCCCCGTTCCCAACCCCCGGGGCCAGGGACATGCCAGGGCTGCTCCGGGAGTGTCACCAGGAACAGGCGGGGCTGGGAACATCGTATCCCCACCCCCAAAACGCCGTGGAAGGCGTTTGGTGGGGCTGGGGGAGTCTTCATGGTCCCCCCTCACCCCGGCAGGGACCACGAGGGAGGGAACGTGAGTGGCCCCACGAGCCCCCTCGCGGGCAGA
>NW_008238654.1:59360-60509 GCF_000691975.1 Corvus brachyrhynchos
TTCCTGTGCGCCCCTCTCGCTGTCAGTCTGTCCGTGTCCCTCTGCCTGTCAGTCTGTCCATGTCCCTCTGCCTGTCAGTCTGTCCGTGTCCCTCTGCCTGTCAGTCTGTCTGTGTCTCTCTGCCTGTCAGTCTGTCCATGTCCCTCTGCCTGTCAGTCTGTCCGTGTCCCTCTGCCTGTCAGTCTGTCTGTGTCTCTCTGCCTGTCAGTCTGTCCATGTCCCTCTGCCTGTCAGTCTGTCCGTGTCCCTCTGCCTGTCAGTCTGTCCATATCCCTCTCGCAGTCAGTCTGTCGGTGTCCCTCTGCCTGTCAGTCTGTCTGTGTCCTTCTCGCTGTCAGTCTGTCCATGTCCCTGTCCCTCTCCCTATCAATTTGTTCATGTGTCCTTCTCCTGTCACTCTCCCTGTCCATGTCCCTCTTCCTGTCTGTCTGCCCCCACCTGCTGTCTGTCCATCTCCCTGTCAACGTGTTCCTGTCCCTGTCCTGTCTGCCCCTTCTCCTGTCCATGTGTCCCTCTTCCTGTCTGTCTGTCCCTCTCGCTGTCCCGTGTCTCTGTCTCCCTGTCCATCTCTCCCTTCTGTTCATGCATCCCTCTGCCTGTCCCTCTCCCCTTCCACGTGTCCCTCTCCCCTTCCATGTGTCCCTCTCCCCTTCCACGTGTCCCTCTCCCCTTCCATGTGTCCCTGTCCCCTTCCACGTGTCCCTCCGTCCCTCTCTGCACTCCCCTGGCCTCACTCGGGCCGTTCCTGCAGGAGGTGCTGCTCTGGCTCACTGACCTGCAGAAGGAGCTGGGCCAGGACGTGTCGGATGAGAAGCTGCGGGATTTCATCTGGAACACGCTCAACTCGGGCAGGGTGAGCCCGGGGCTGGGGTTCGGGGCTGTTCCAGGGGTCAGGGGCTGTTCCATGGGTCAGGGGCTGTTCCGGGGTCAGGGGCTGTTCCCTGGGTCAGGGCCAGGGGTCAGGGGCTGTTCCAGGGGTCAAGGCCATGCTGGGGGTCAGGGCCAGGGGTCAGGGGGCTGTTCCATGGGTCAGGGCCGTTCCAGGGGTCAGGGCCAGGGGTCAGGGCTGTTCCAGGGGTCAGGGCCAGGGGTCAGGTGAGGGGCTGTTCCAGGGGTCAGGGCCATGCTGGGGGGCAGGGGCTGGGGGTC
>NW_008238654.1:60900-61548 GCF_000691975.1 Corvus brachyrhynchos
CTGGAGATCACCCAGGCTCTGACCCCCGTGCCTGCAGGTGGTGCCGGGGTACGGGCACGCGGTGCTGCGGAAGACAGCCCCGCGCTACACCTGCCAGCGGGAGTTCGCCCTCAAGCACCTGCCCAAGGATCCCCTGTTCAAGCTCGTGGCGCAGCTCTACAAGATTGTCCCCAACGTGCTGCTGGAGCAGGGCAAGGCCAAGAACCCCTGGCCCAACGTGGACGCCCACAGCGGGGTCCTGCTGCAGGTGAGCCCCGGGTCCTCTGTCCCTTTCCCTGGCTGTGTCCCCCTCTCCATCCTGTCTGTCCCTTTCCCCGTTAGTCCGTCTTTCTCCCTGTCCGTGGATCCCTTTCCATGTCCACGTGTTCCTCTGCCTGTCCTGTCTGTTCCTCCTGTCCATGTGTCCCTCTCCCTGTCTGTCCCGTGCTCTGTCTGTCCTTCTCCCTGTCTCTGTCCTTCTCCCTGTCCTGTCTGTCCCTCCTGTCCATGTGTCCCTCTCCCTGTCTCTGTCCCTCTCCCTGTCCTCTCTGTCCCTCTCTCTGCTCCCCTTCCTGTGTGTGCGTCCCTCTCTCCATCCATCTGTCCCTCTCCGTCTGTCCCTTGCCTTGTCCGTCTCTCTCCCTGTCTCTGTCCCTCTCCCTGTCCGGT
>NW_008238654.1:61648-61974 GCF_000691975.1 Corvus brachyrhynchos
TCCCCCCCCCCCTCCGGGTCCCGTCTGTCCCTGTGGCCTGGGGGGGCTCCCGGCTGCCCCCTGCCCGCGCTGACCCCACTGTCCCCGCAGTACTACGGGATGAAGGAGATGAATTACTACACGGTGCTCTTCGGGGTGTCGCGGGCCCTGGGCGTGCTGTCGCAGCTCATCTGGAGCCGGGCGCTGGGATTCCCCCTGGAGAGGCCCAAATCCATGAGCACCAAGGGCCTCATGCAGCTCGTGGGCTACAAATCCGGGTAAAGAAGGGACGGGGACAGGGCTCCCCAGGGAACGCCGCGCTGCCGGGCCCGGCCCGGACGCCCTCG
>NW_008238654.1:63271-64949 GCF_000691975.1 Corvus brachyrhynchos
CAGCAGGAACTAGAGTCCTGCTTTGCCAGAGATGGACCATCTGCTTCAGAAAACTTACAGGTCGTAGTTGATCCAGTTGAAATTTTACTGATGTACCTAGTGAATTTCCTAAAATTCATTTTATTATTTCCAGAGAAAAGTGTGTACAGAGGCGTGCCACAAGTAGGAGGTAACCAAAAGCTGTCAATGCTAGTTTTGCTACTTTTAATTCTGGAACACCCAGCCTATTTTGGTGCAAGTTCAATTAAAGGAGAAACACTTTTCACTTCTCTGATAGGTGTGAAGTACAGACTTCATGCCTGTTACACTGCTTGCATTACATGGCAAGAACATGGTGGCCAGCTGGGAGTGCAGCAGGGAGCGGAACTCGAAGGAGATCTGGGCAGGAGGAGGAGGAGGAGGAGGAAGAGAGCAGGTGAGGCCCGGCAGGTGAGCCCTGCCCTCCCCGGGGGGCTCGGGGTGGGGTCGTACCGAGAAATCCACGGTGCTGGTGCGGGGGTAGCCGGGGATGCCGGGGCTGAAGGGCCAGTTGGTCTCCAGGTGGTTGAAGAGGCGCCCGTCGGTGCAGCAGGCCTGGGGGTGGTGCTCCCCAAATCCCTCCCGTCCCCATCCTTCACTTGGTGCTTCCAAAATCCTTCTCCCATCCCTTTCCTGGTGCTCCCCAAATCCTTTTTACCCCTCACCTGGTGCTCCCCAAATCCCTCCCATTCCCATCTCCATCCATCAGTCAGGGTCCCCCAAATCCCTCCCGGGCTGTTCCAAAGCCTGACCACCCTTCCCATGAGGAAACTCCTGCTGCTGTCCATCGTGACCCTCTCCTGGAGGAATCTGGGGCCATTTCTCATCCTGGTGTTCCCTGGGAGCAGAGCCCGACCCCAGCCGGCTCCGCTCTCCTGTCAGGGAGTTGTGGGGTGAAAAGGTCCCTCCTGAGCCTCCTTCGCTCCAGGCTGAGCCCCTTTCCCAGCTCCCTCAGGAGTTCTCCAGACCCTTCTCCTGCTCCCCCAGCCCTGTCCCGGTGTCCAGCCTGAGGTCCCTGCTCACCTTGACGAGGTGTGGCCGCACCAGGGTGACGATGGACGTGTAACGCTCCAGCACGGGCGGGAACCCCACCTCCAGCTGCGCCTTGACGTGGCCCGAGCGCCGCGACACCACCACGGACTTCTTGCACCAGGGCACGAAGTTCTTGTAGTCCTCCACGTTGGCCACCACGTCGTACATCTCCTGCATGGAGTACCTGGGGCAGGGACGGCGCTGGGTCGCGGCTGGGGCTGGGGTTGGGGCTGGGGTTGGGTTTAAGATCAGGGTTGGAGCTGGGATTGGGGCTGGGGTTGGGGGCAAGGCTGGGATTGGGGTTAGAACTGGGATTGGGGTCGGGGTTGGAGCTGGGGTTGGGGCTGGGTTTAAGGTCAGGGCTGGAGCTGGGATTGGGGCTGGGGTTGGGGCCAAGGCTGGGATTGGGGTTGGAGCTGGGATTGGGGCTGGGGTTGGGTTCAAGGTCAGGGCTGGAGCCGGGATTGGGGTCGAGGCCAAGGTTGGGGCCAGGGTTGGAGCTGGGGTTGCTGCTCAATGCCAGGTTGGAACAGGGATAAGGGCTGGGGTTGGTATTGGGGTTGGGTTTAAGGCTAGGGTTGGGGCTGGGATTGGGGCTGGAGTTGGGGTTGGGGCTGGGATTGGGGTC
>NW_008238654.1:64986-65351 GCF_000691975.1 Corvus brachyrhynchos
CTGGGGTTGGGGTTGGGGCCAGGGCTGGGATTTGGGCTGGGGTTGGGGTCAAGGCCAAGGGTTGGGCCAGGGCTGGAGCTGGGATTGGGGCTGGGATTGGGGGTGGGGTTGTGGTCAAGGCTAAGGTTGGAGTTGGGATTGGGGCTGGGGCTGGGGGTAAGGTCAATGTTGGGGTTGGGGTCAGGGCTGGGGCTGGGATTGGGGCTGGAACTGGGGCTAAAATCAGGGTTGATGCTGGGATTGGGCCTGGAGCTGGGGTTGGGGCCAGGGTTGGAGCTGGGGTTGGGGTCAGGGTTGGGGTTGGAACAGGGATAAGGGCTGGGGTTGGTATTGGGGTTGGGTTTAAGGCTAGGGTTGGGGCTTGG
>NW_008238654.1:67590-67886 GCF_000691975.1 Corvus brachyrhynchos
CCGGTCCCGGCCCCCGGTAACGGCCCCGCTCCGAACTGAGCAGAGGAGCCGAGAGACCGGGAATTCACCACGGCTGCGGGAATTGCGTGGCCCAGTGCCGCCCAGTGCCGCCCCAGTACATCCCAACACGCCCCAGGGCCTCCCAGTGTCTCCCAATACAGCCTGGCAGAGTCCAGCACATCCCAGTTCAGCCCAGCACAGCCTCGGGCCTCCCAGTGCCTCCCAGTCTAGCCCAGTATTACCCAGTACCACCCAGTTCAGCCCAGCCCAGTCCAGTCCAGTTCAGCCCAGCACAT
>NW_008238655.1:0-307 GCF_000691975.1 Corvus brachyrhynchos
CTTGTGGCCCAAGCCGTATGAGTTTTCGCCACAGGAATGGATTAACTCTGGCCCGGTCTGGGGTCCTCAATCCTGGGTCATCTGTGAAGACAATCTCTACCACCCCTAGTTCTCTTAGGCGCTGGATCCCTTGTTCTATGGTCTTCCTCTGGCTTTGCTGCACGTAGAGATCATCTTCACATATATATCTTTCAATCACGCCTGTCAAAACCTGTCTCCAGAGACTGGCAGAGTCAGCCCCCCTTATCATTGCTTGGTCGATAACTGGATCACGTGACAGGGATCCCAAATGCCTCGCTTCAGCACC
>NW_008238655.1:1659-3090 GCF_000691975.1 Corvus brachyrhynchos
CAGAAAAAACTTACTTGGACATGACTGTTAAAAGGACTATTGAAGCCATAGAGGAAGCAGGGTTTGAGATTCGTGAAGACAAAGTGCATTACACCAGCCCATGGACTTACCTCGGATTCCAGATCTGTGAGAGGACCATCGCACCCTGGCAACTTGCCATCCAAGATGACCCAAAGATCCTAAGAGACTTACACAAGTTATGCGGATCCATCAATTGGATACGTCCCCTGCTAGGGATTACAACAGAAGACCTCACCCCCTCTTACAGTCTTCTCCACGGTGGTGAGTACCTAGACTCTCCACGTGTCCTCACACCAGAAGCCCAAGATTCTATCACCAAAGTCCAGGAGGCCCTGTCTTCATGCCAAGCACATCGTGTCAAGCCCAGCCTGCCCCTCCAGTTTATCATTTTGGGTAAGGGCCCTCGTTTCTATGGGTTAACTTTTCAATGGGATCCTCAACTCAGAGACCCTTTATTAATACTTGAATGGATTTTTACAAGCAGTCAGCCTACAAAAACAATAACCACTCCTCAAGAAATGATGGCACATCTAATAAAAAAGGCCAGAACTCGCCTGTGCTCTTTTGTGGGGTTTGAATTCACATGCATATACTTACCATTGACCACTGGGGATCTGGAGCATTTGCTCCAGTCCAATGACAGCCTCCAGTTTGTCCCTGGATAGCTACCCAGGCTAAATTTCCATCCATGTGCCAAAACATAGACTTTTTAATCGCGATTCGGCCTTTAACTTGATCCTAAAATTAATCCAAAGTTAATCCTCTCAAAGCTCTAACTGTTTTTACCGATGGCTCAGGGTGATCCTACAAGTCAGTAATGACTTGGAGCTATCCCAGGACTCAGAAGTGGGAGTCTGATGTCCAAGTAGTGGAAGCATCACCACAGATTGCCGAGCTAGCAGCTGTGGTCAGAGCCTTTGAGAAATTCAAAGACGAACCCTTTAATCTGGTCACAGATCCAGCTTACGTTGCTGGCATAGCTACGAGGGCTGAACACGCCTTTCTCAAGGAGGTCTCCAATCCAAACTTACACCAGTTGATTTCTACATTGATTAATTTAATCTCCCACAGAAAGCAACCTTTCCATATTATGCACGTAAGGTCACACACCGACCTCCCAGGTGCCATTGCAGAAAGGAACATGAGGTCAGATGCGCTAGCCATGTCGGCAGAGACTGCTACCATCCCTGACATCTTCGCCCGGGGGAAGTTATCACATTCATTTTATCATCAAAATGTACCTGCCCTCATCAGGATGTTCAAGCTCTCAAAAGACCAAGCGAGAGCAATTGTAGCAACATGTCTGAACGGCCAAAATTACCAGATACCATCTATGGGTACTGGGGATATCCCCCGGGGCCTGAACAGCTGCCAATTATGGCAGGTTGGTGTGTCATAATCCATCACCAC
>NW_008238655.1:3154-3493 GCF_000691975.1 Corvus brachyrhynchos
GGGTTTCAGCTCTTCCTTCTTCACTGACTTTCGTGTCTTTATGGTGTTTTCTTCACTTGCCTTCACCTTCCCTCTTCCTCTGACTTGTCTGCAGGCTTTTTCAGTTCTGGAGGAAACTTACAACACTAAAAGTGTTAATCTCACCCAGGCCTTGCAGCTGGAGTTTGCTTATCGCTGTTGGTCACATGATCTTTGCTGGGCAGCGGCCTCAGATGCAGCAGCCTCAGATGAATTTTCAGCCTCACTGGGGGGGCTGGCCTGTGGATACAAATATTGAGGCTAGAAAGAATTTTTCTTGCTTCTTTTTAAGCCTGTGAGATACTTTTCTCTCTCACGAAG
>NW_008238656.1:0-336 GCF_000691975.1 Corvus brachyrhynchos
TTTTTGACTCTTGGGGGATTTTTGGGGATTTTTCGGATTTTTGGGGGGGATTTTTTTGGTATTTTTGGGATTTTTTGGGATTTTTTTAAAGGATTTTTTGGAAATTTTTTTTAGGATTTTTGGGGATTTTTAAGGGATTTCTTGGGATTCTTTTTTAATTTTGGCGATTTTTTGGGGGAACTTTGGGGTGATTTTTGAAGATTTTGGGGGATTCCTTTTTGGTTGGTTTTGTTTTATTTTTGGCAGATTTTTGGGCTTGACTTTGGCATTTTTCTGGCGATTTTTGGCGTTTTGTTTTGGGGGTTTTTTGAGGATTTTGGAGGGATTTTTGGTTTC
>NW_008238656.1:1848-10383 GCF_000691975.1 Corvus brachyrhynchos
GGGATCGGGGTTAGAACCGGGATTTGGGAGTGGGACTGGGATGGGGACCGGGATTGGGACCAGAACTGGGACTGGGACAAGGATCAGAACCGGGATCGGGGTTAGAACCGGGATTTGGGAGCGGGACTGGGATCGGGATTGGGACCAGAACTGGGACTGGGACAAGGATCAGAACCGGGATCGGGGTTAGAACCGGGATTTGGGAGCGGGATTTGGGAGCAGGATCGGGATCAGGACCAGAACCGGGACTGGGACAAGGATCAGAACCGGGATCGGGGTTAGAACCGGGATTTGGGAGCGGGACTGGGATCGGGATTGGGACCAGAACTGGGACTGGGACAAGGATCAGAACCGGGATCGGGGTTAGAACCGGGATTTGGGAGCGGGATTTGGGAGCAGGATCGGGATCAGGACCAGAACCGGGACTGGGACAAGGATCAGAACCGGGATCGGGGTTAGAACCGGGATTTGGGAGCGGGACTGGGATCGGGATTGGGACCAGAACTGGGACTGGGACAAGGATCAGAACCGGGATCGGGGTTAGAACCGGGATTTGGGAGCGGGATTTGGGAGCAGGATCGGGATCAGGACCAGAACCGGGACTGGGACAAGGATCAGAACCGGGATCGGGGTTAGAACCGGGATTTGGGAGCGGGATTGGGACCAGAGCTGGGACTGGGACTGGGACAAGGATCAGAACTGGGGTCGGGGTTAGAACCGGGATTTGGGAGCAGGATTTGGGACCGGCATTGGGACCAGAACTGGGACTGGGACAAGGATCAGAACCGGGATCGGGGTTAGAACCGGGATTTGGGAGCGGGATTTGGGACCGGCATTGGGACCAGAACCGGGACTGGGACAAGGATCAGAACCGGGATCGGGGTTAGAACCGGGATTTGGGAGCGGGACTGGGATCGGGATTGGGACCAGAACTGGGACTGGGACAAGGATCAGAACCGGGATCGGGGTTAGAACCGGGATTTGGGAACGGGATTTAGGAGCAGGATCGGGATCAGGAGCAGAACCGGGACTGGGACAAGGATCAGAACCGGGATCGGGGTTAGAACCGGGATTTGGGAACGGGATTTAGGAGCAGGATCGGGATCAGGAGCAGAACCGGGACTGGGACAAGGATCAGAACCGGGATCGGGGTTAGAACCGGGATTTGGGAGCGGGATTTGGGAGCAGGATCGGGATTGGGATCAGAACCAGAATCGAGATTGGGATCAGGACCAGAACCAGGACTGGGACAAGGATCAGAACCGGGATCAGGATCAGAACCGGGAGTGGAACCAGGATCAGGACCAGAACCATAACTGGGACTGGGATCAGGATCAGGAACCAGAATTAGAACCAGGATCAAGGTTAGGATCAGAACCAGGACTGGGATCAGACCAAGGATTAGAACTGGGACTGGGATTGAGACCAGGGACGAAGACCAGGACCAGGATCAGGATCAGAACTGGGATCGGGACCAGAACCAGGACTGGGACCAACACTGGGACCTCGATTAGAACCAGGACCAGGACTGGGATCAAGATCAGGACTGGCTTTGGGACCAAGACTGGGACCAGGATTAGAACCAGGACCAGAACTGGGACCAGGACTGGAACTGGGACTGGGATCAGGACCAGAACCAGAACCAGGACTGGGATCAGGACGAGGACTGGGATTGGAACCAGGACCGGCACCGGGACCAGAATTGGGATCAGGACCGGGACTGGGATGAGGACGAGGACCAGAACCAGAACCAGGACTGGGATCAGGACCAGAACCAGAACCAGGACTGGGATCAGGACAAGAACCAGGACCAGAACCAGAGCTGGGACTGGGATCAGGACCAGAACCAGAACCAGGACTGGGATCAGGACCAGGACCAGAACCAGAACCAGAACCAGGACTGGGATCAGGACCAGGACCAGAACCAGAACCAGAACCAGGACTGGGATCAGGACCAGGACCAGAACCAGAACCAGAACCAGGACTGGGATCAGGACCAGGACCAGAACCAGAACCAGAACCAGGACTGGGATCAGGACCAGGACCAGAACCAGAACCAGAACCAGGACTGGGATCAGGACCAGGACCAGAACCAGAACCAGAACCAGGACTGGGATCAGGACCAGGACCAGAACCAGAACCAGAACCAGGACTGGGATCAGGACCAGGACCAGAACCAGAACCAGAACCAGGACTGGGATCAGGACCAGGACCAGAACCAGAACCAGGACCAATCAGGACCAAAACCAGAGCTGTGACTGGGATCAGGACCAGGACCAGAACCAGAGCTGGGACTGGGATCAGGACCAGAACTGGGACTGGGACTGGGATCAGGACCAGGACCAGAACCAGGACTGGGATCAGGACCAGAACCAGAGCTGGGACTGGGATCAGGACCAGGACCAGAACCAGGACTGGAATCAGGACCAAAACCAGAGCTGTGACTGGGATCAGGACCAGGACCAGAACCAGAGCTGGGACTGGGATCAGGACCAGGCCTGGGACTGGGACCAGGAACGTGACAAACGAGGACACGGAATCTGCCAAAACCACGGGATTTATTGAGGAAAAGCGGGGTTTTCTTCCCAAATTCCCAATTCCCACATGGATCGTCTCAACCTGGGAACAGAAACCGGGATTGGTGACAATTCCCACCCTGTCCCCCCCCCAGGCCGGGATTGTCACCGGAGCCGCTCCGTCCGTCCCGGCCACCACGGCCGAGGTGGCCCCGAGCAGCGCCAGGACCAGAACCGGGACTGGGATCGGGGCTGGGATCGGGATCAGGTTTGGGATTGGGATCAGGATCCGGACTGGGATCAGGACTGGGATCGGGATCAGAACCGGGACTGGGATCGGGGCTGGGATTGGGATCAGGTTTGGGATTGGGATCAGGATCAGGACTGGGATCAGGACTGGGATCGGGATCAGGACTGGGATTGGGATCAGGATCAGGACTGGGATCAGGACTGGGATCGGGATCAGGACTGGGATTGGGATCAGGATCAGGACTGGGATCAGGACTGGGACCAGGATCAGAACCGGGACTGGGATCAGGACTGGGATTGGGATCAGGATCAGGACTGGGATCGGGATCAGGACTGGCATTGGGATCAGGATCAGGACTGGGATCAGGACTGGGATTGGGATCAGAACCGGGACTGGGATCAGGGCTGGGATTGGGATCAGGATCAGGACTGGGATCAGGACTGGGACCGGGATCAGAACCGGGACTGGGATCGGGACTGGGATTGGGATCAGGACTGGGATCAGGACTGGGACCGGGATCAGGGCTGGGACCAGGACTGGGATCGGGATCAGGATTGGGACCACGATCAGGACTGGGACTGGCATCAGGACTGGGACCGGGATCAGGACTGGCATTGGGATCAGGATCAGGACTGGGATCAGGACTGGGATCGGGATCAAAACCGGGACTGGGATCAGGACTGGGATTGGGATCGGGATCAGGACTGGGACCAGGACTGCCATTAGGATCAGGACTGGGACTGGGATCAGGATTGGGACTGGGAACAGGACTGGGACCAGGACTGGGATCAGGATCAGGACTGGGATCAGGACCAGGACCAGGATTAGAACAAGCATCAGGACCACGATCAGGACCAGAACCTGAACTAGGCCTGGGATCAGAACCAGGACTGGGACTGGGATTGGGACCAGGATTGGGACCAGAATTGGGACTGGAATAAGGACTGGGACCAGGGCCAGGACTGGGACCAGAACCAGGACAAGGACTGAGATCAGCATCAGAACAGCGACCTGGACCAGGACTGGGATTGGGACCAGAACTGGGACTGGGGTGAGGATCAGAACCAGGAACAGGAATGGGATTGAGGCTGGGACCAGGATCAGGATCAGAACCGGGATCAGGAACAGGACCAGGACCAGGAATGGGACTGAGGCTGGGACCAGGATCAGGATCAGAACCGGGATCAGGAACAGGACTAGGACTGGGATCAGGACCAGGCCAGGACCAGGAATGGGATTGAGGCTGGGATCAGGATCAGGATCAGAACTGGCACCAGGACTAGGACCAGAACCAGGAATGGGACTGAGGCTGGGACCAGGATCAGGATCAGAACTGGGATCAGGACCAGGACTAGGATTGGGATCAGGACCAGGAATGGGATTGAGGCTGGGACCAGGATCAGGATCAGAACTGGCACCAGGACCAGGACCAGGACCAGGAATGGGATTGAGGCTGGGACCAGGATCAGGATCAGAACCAGGACCAGGACCAGGACCAGGAATGGGATCGAGGCTAGGACCAGGATCAGGATCAGAACCAGGACTAGGACCAGGACCAGGAATGGGATCGAGGCTGGGACCAGGATCAGGATCAGAACCAGGACCAGGACCAGAACCAGGCCAGAACCATCACCGTACCCCCTCTGCCCCTCCGCGTCACCAAGACCAGGATGACCCCGAGCAGCGCCAGGACAATCCCCAAGGCCATGGCGGCTCCGGCCAGCGCCGCGTCCAGCTGCTCGTCCAGCGCCGTGTCCGGAGCCACTACGGACACACCCCGAGGTCACCACGGCGCCGAGGACGTCCCCGAGGCCACCTCGTCCCCGAGCTCACCCCAATAGGTCACCACGGTGGCGTTGTCCCTCCGCGAGGTGACCACGCAGGCGTGGACGTCGCCGGCGGCCGGAACGAAGGGAACGTAGGAAAACCGGACAAAGGTCAGCTCGGCCGTGGGGGTGTAGGGGCTGTGAGTGACCCCTTGAGTGACCGGGACTCCGGCCAGCGTCCAGCTGATGTCCAGCGCCGGCGGGAAGATGTTCTCCACCACGCACACCAAAGTGTTGGGTTCGCCCGGAACCGGTGGGAGAGCCGGGAAGACGGAGACCATCGGGATTCCTGGGATGAGGGATGGGATGGGATCTGTCAGGGATGGCCGGGACTGGACGGTGGCGTGGCCGGAGTTGTCCGGAGGGTGGGGGGTTGGGATGGGGAATGTCCAAGCTCCGAATGGGATCCGGGTTTTCTGGGTTTGGGGGTCATTCCCAAGGTTTTTTGTGGTCTCCGGGGGTTTGTTGGAGAGTTTTTTCTGGGATTTTTGTTGCTTCATTCCCAAGGTTTTCCAACCCTCTGTCCTCAAAATTATTCCTTCCCTGTATTCCCGTTTTTTCCCACATTTTTCATCCCTTTACTCCCCAAATTTTTCCTGCATTTTCCATCATTTCATCCTCAAGCTTTTCCACATTTTCTGTTCCTTCATCCCCAAATTTTTCCGTCCTTCCATCCCCAAATTCCTCCATATTTTCCATCCGTTTTTTCCTCAAATTTTCCCACAATTCCCATCCCTCCATCCCCAAATTCCTCCACATTTTCCATCCTTTTTTCCACAAATTTTCCCACCATTTCCATCCCTCCATCCCCAAATTTTTCCATCCCTCCATCCCCAAATTTCCCCACAATTCCCATCCCTCCATCCCCAAATTCCTCCACATTTTCCATCCCTCCATCCCCAAATTTTCCCCACAATTCCCACCCCTCCATCCCCAAATTTTTCCATCCCTCCATCCCCAAATTTTCCCACCATTCCCATCCCCTCATCCCCAAATTTTTCCATCCCTTCATCCCCAAATTTTCCCACCATTCCCATCCCTCCATCCCCAAATTTTCCCACCATTTCCATCCCCTCATCCCCAAATTTTTCTCACACTTTCCATCCCTCCATCCCCAAATTCCTCCACATTTTCCATCCCTTTTTCCCTCAGAATTTCCCACCATTCCCAACCCTCCATCCCCAAATTTTTCCATCCCTCCATCCCCAAATTCTCCCATTTTCCACCCTCTCATTCCCCAAATCCTCCCCCTGGAAGCTCCAGCCCTGCCCACCTTGGGGCCACCTTTGGGGACACTTTGGGGCCACAAATCCATTGTCCAGAGGTGCCACCGCCATTCCCAAAATTCCCAACCCACCCGAGCCTCCATCCCAGTGGTGGCCACCTGGGATGGGGACAACGCCGACGTCACCTTGGGTGTCATTTTGGGTGTCATTTTGGGTGTCACTTTGGGTGTCACTTTGGGTGTCACTTTGGGTGTCACCTACCCCTGGCCTCGGGCACTTTCCTGGTGAGCGCCTGGCTGATGTTCTGCAGGATCTCCTGGCACAGTTGGGCCTCTGGAAGGATCTCCTGGGGGGTCTCCAGTGCCGAGGGCCAGGGGGGCAGCGAGGGGATCCCGGGATTCCAGCGGGATCCCGGGAAATCGAAGGCGTAGAGCAGCTGACCGTCCAGAGTGACCGAGAGCGAGCGAGAGGGAGAGTCCGGCTGGCACGTCAGGACCTCGGCCAGGAGGTGAGAGGGAGGGTCCGGGGCTGGGAGGGGACAGGGAGGGGACAGGAGGGGACGGGGAAGGGGAGAGGGAAGAGGGAGGGGACAGGAGGGGACAGGGAGGGATGGGGAAGGGGGAGAGGGAAAGGGGAGAGGGAGAGGGGACAAAGAGGGGACAGGGAAGGGGAGAGAGAGGGATGGGGAAGGGGAGAGGGAGGACAGGGAGGGAGAGGGAAAGGGGACAAGGAGGGGACAGGGAGGGGACAGGGAGGGAGAGGGAAAATAGGGAAGGGAGAGGGGACAGGGAGGACAGGGAGAGAGAGGGAAAGGAGACAAGGAGGGGACAGGAGGGAAGGGGAGAGGGAAAGGGGAAGGGAGGACAGGGAAGGGACGGAGAGAGAGGAAAAGGGAGAGGGGAAGGGAACAGGGGAGAGGGAACAGGGAGGGGACAGGAGGGGACGGGGAGGGATGGGGAAGGGGGAGAGGGAAAATAGGGAAGGGAGAGGGGACAGGGAGAGGGAAAGGGGACAGGGAGAGAGAGGGAACAGGGAGGGGACAAGGAGGGGACGGAGGGATGGGGAAGGGGGAGAGGGGACAAGGAGGGGATAGGGAAGGGGAGAGGGAGGACAGGGAGAGAGAGGGAAAGGCGACAAGGAGGGGACAGGGAAGGGGAGAGGGAAAGGGGAAGGGAGAACAGGGAAGGGACGGAGAGAGAGGAAAAGAGAGAGGGGAAGGGAACAGGGGAGAGGGAACAGGGAGGGGACAGGAGGGGACGGGGAGGGATGGGGAAGGGGGAGAGGGAAAATAGGGAAGGGAGAGGGGACAGGGAGAGGGAAAGGGGACAGGGAGAGAGAGGGAACAGGGAGGGGACAAGGAGGGGACGGAGGGATGGGGAAGGGGGAGAGGGGACAAGGAGGGGATAGGGAAGGGGAGAGGGAGGACAGGGAGAGAGAGGGAAAGGCGACAAGGAGGGGACAGGGAAGGGGAGAGGGAAAGGGGAAGGGAGAACAGGGAAGGGACGGAGAGAGAGGAAAAGAGAGAGGGGAAGGGAACAGGGGAGAGGGAACAGGGAGGGGACAGGAGGGGACGGGGAGGGATGGGGAAGGGGGAGAGGGAAAATAGGGAAGGGAGAGGGGACAGGGAGAGGGAAAGGGGACAGGGAGAGAGAGGGAACAGGGAGGGGACAAGGAGGGGACGGAGGGATGGGGAAGGGGGAGAGGGGACAAGGAGGGGATAGGGAAGGGGAGAGGGAGGACAGGGAGAGAGAGGGAAAGGCGACAAGGAGGGGACAGGGAAGGGGAGAGGGAAAGGGGAAGGGAGGACAAGGAGGGGACAGAGAGAGAGGAAAAGGGAGAGGGGAAGGGAACAGGGGAGAGGGAACAGGGAGGGGACAGGAGGGGACGGGGAGGGATGGGGAAGGGGGAGAGGGAAAATAGGGAAGGGAGAGGGGACAGGGAGAGGGAAAGGGGACAGGGAGAGAGAGGGAACAGGGAGGGGACAAGGAGGGGACGGAGGGATGGGGAAGGGGGAGAGGGGACAAGGAGGGAATAGGGAAGGGGAGAGGGAGGACAGGGAGAGAGAGGGAAAGGCGACAAGGAGGGGACAGGGAAGGGGAGAGGGAAAGGGGAAGGGAGAACAGGGAAGGGACGGAGAGAGAGGAAAAGAGAGAGGGGAAGGGAACAGGGGAGAGGGAACAGGGAGGGGACAGGAGCGGACAGGGAAGGGGGACAGGGAGGACAGGGAGAGAGAGGGAAAGGGGGGGGGAGGACAAGGAGGGGAAGGAGAGAGAGGAAAAGGGAGAGGGGAAGGGGACAGGGAAGGGGAGAGGGAACAGGGAGGGGACAGGAGCGGACAGGGAAGGGGGACAGGGAGGACAGGGAGAGAGAGGGAAAGGAGACAAAGAGGGGACAGGAGGGGACAGGGAAGGGGAGAGGGAAAGGGAACAAGGAGGGGACAGGAGGGAAGGGGAGAGGGAAAGGGGAAGGGAGGACAGGGAGGGGACGGAGAGAGAGGAAAGGGGAGAAGGGAAGGGACAGAGAACAGGGAGGGGACAAGGAGAGGGGACGGGGAAGTGAGAGGCAAAGGAGGAGGGAAGAGGGAGAGGGAAAGGGGAACAGGGGAGGGAGGAGGGGAGGGGAAGAGGGAAGGGGACCGGGAAAGGAGAGGGGGAGAGGGGACAAGGAGGAGGACAGGCAAGGGGGGCAGGGAAGGGACAGGAAGAGGGGACAAAAAA
>NW_008238656.1:13857-16232 GCF_000691975.1 Corvus brachyrhynchos
TTTGGGAGGAAAATGAGCGGTTTTGGGGGTGTCGCCGTGAGGGGAGAGGTGTGCGGCCTGGTGGTGGGGTTGGGCTTGCAGGATCGCGGCTCCACGCGGGGCGTTGTGGGACCCCCAAGTTGTGGCAGTGGCACTGAAGGACCCCCATTATGAGTGTGTGACCTGCCCTCTGTGACAGTGACATTGGAGAGCCCCAAATTGTGGCAGTGGCACCGTGGGACCCCCACATTGTGGCAGTGTCACTCCTGTGCTGTGACAGTGACATTGGGACCCCCAAATTGGGGCAGTGTTACCGTGGGACCCCCAAAGTGTGGCTGTGTCACCCCCATGCTGTGACAGTGAGGTTGGGATCCCCAAAATGGGATAGTGGCACCTTGGGATCCCCAAATTGTGGTGGTGTCACCCTTAGGCTGTGACAGTGACATTGGGACCCCCAAATTGTGGCAGTGGCACCCCCATGCTGTGACAGTGATATTGGGACCCCCAAAATGGGATAGTGGCACCTTGGGATCCCCAAATTGTGGTGGTGTCACCCTTAGGCTGTGACAGTGACATTGGGACCCCCAAATTGTGGCAGTGGCACCTTGGGATCCCCAGATATTGGCAGTGTCACTCCCATGGTGTGACAGTGATATTGGGACCCCCAAATTGGGATAGTGGCACCTTGGCATCCCCAAATTGTGGCAGTGTCAGCCTCACGGTGTGACAGTGACATTGGGACCCCCAAATTGTGGCAGTGATGCTGTGGGACCCCCACATTGTGGTGGTGTCACCTCTATGTTGTGATAGTGACATTGGGACCCCCACATTTTGGTGGTGTCATTCCCACGCTGTGACAGTGATTTTGGGACCCCCAAATTGTGGTGGTATCACTTCTGTGCTGTGACAGTGACATTGGGGGACCCCGATGCTCTGATAGTGACATTGGGACCCCCAAACTCTGGCAGTGTGGCTGTGTCACCCCCACGTTGTGGCAGTGATGTTTGACACCCCCAAAGTGTGATGGTGTCACCGTGGGACCCCCAAATTGTGGCAGTGTCATGCTCACGCTGTGACAGTGACATTGGGACCCCCAAATTGGGGCGGTGTTACTGTGGGATCCCCAAATTGTGGCTGTGTCACTCCCATGCTGTGACAGTGACATTGGGACCCCCAAATTGGGGCAGTGTCACCATGGGACCCCCAAATTGTGGCAATGTCACTCCCATGCTGTGACAGTGACATTGGGACCCCCAAATTGTGGCAGTGTCATTTTCATGCTGTGATAGTGACATCGGGGGACCCCCAAAATGGGATAGTGGCACCTTGGCATCCCCAAATATTGGCAGTGTTACCCTCGTGCTGTGACAGTGACATTGGGACCCCCAAATTGTGACAGTGACTTTGGGACCCCCAAATTGTGGTGGTATCACTTCTGTGCTGTGACAGTGACATTGGGGGACCCCGATGCTGTGATAGTGACATTGGGACCCCCAAACTCTGGCAGTGTGGCTGTGTCACCCCCACGTTGTGGCAGTGATGTTTGACACCCCCAAAGTGTGATGGTGTCACCGTGGGACCCCCAAATTGTGGCAGTGTCATGCTCACGCTGTGACAGTGACATTGGGACCCCCAAATTGGGGCGGTGTTACTGTGGGATCCCCAAATTGTGGCTGTGTCACTCCCATGCTGTGACAGTGACATTGGGACCCCCAAATTGTGGCAGTGATGCTGTGGGACCCCCACATTGTGGTGGTGTCACCTCTATGTTGCAAATTGGGGCAGTGTCACCGTGGGACCCCCAAATTGTGGCAGTGTCACCGTGGGACCCCCA
Organism: Corvus brachyrhynchos; assembly: GCF_000691975.1. Taxonomy (NCBI): domain Eukaryota; kingdom Metazoa; phylum Chordata; class Aves; order Passeriformes; family Corvidae; genus Corvus; species Corvus brachyrhynchos. Next base: position 15,671 of record NW_008238656.1, read on the forward strand.
CATCATGGTGGTGTCACCCCCACGCTGTGACAGTGACATTGGGACCCCCAAATTGTGGAAGCAGCACCTTGGCATCCCCAAACTGTGGCAGTGTCACTCTCGGGCTGTGACAGTGACATTGGGACCCCCAAATTGGGGCAGTGTCACTGTAGAACCCCCAAACTGTGGCAGTGTCACTCTCAGGCTGTGACAGTGACATTGGGACCCCCAAACTCTGGCAGTGTGGCTGTGTCACCCCCACGTTGTGGCAGCGATGTTTGACACCCCCAAAGTGTGGCAGTGTCACTGTGGGACCCCCAAAGTGTGGTAGTGTCACCCCCTCACTGTGACAGCGACATTGGGACCCCTAAAACGGGATAGTGACACTTTGGGATCCCCAGATTGTGGCAGCGTCACCCTTAGGCTGTGACAGTGACACTGGGACCCCCAAAGTATGGCAGTGACGCTGTGGGACCCCCAAATCGTGGCTGTGTCACCCCCACACTGTGACAGTGGCGCTGTGGGACCCCCAATGCTGTGACAGTGACTTTGGGACCCCCGAATTGTGGCCGTGTGGCAGCAG
>NW_008238656.1:16379-21205 GCF_000691975.1 Corvus brachyrhynchos
CACAGTGACTTTGGGACCCCGGAATTGTGGCCGTGGGGCAGCGTCACCCTTAGGCTGTGACAGTGACTTTGGGACCCCCAAACTGGGGCAGTATGATACTGGGACCCCCAAATTGTGGCAGTGTCACCCCCATGCTGTGACAGTGACATTGGGACCCCCAAAATGGGACAGTGGCCCCTTGGCATCCCCAAATTGTGGCGGTGTCACCGTGGGACCCCCAAATTCCGGTGGTGTCACCCCCACGCTGTGACGGTGACACTGGGGGACCCCAATGCTGTGACAGTGACTTTGGGACCCCCAAATTGTGCCGGTGTCACCGTGGGACCCCCAAATTCCGGTGGTGTCATCGGGGTCACCCCGTCCTTGTCATGGGGGTCGTGCCCTTGGGAACAGCCCCAGGGTCACCCAGGGGTCAGCTCAGGGGAAAAAAGGGGATCCCGTTCCTGGATCTCCCCCAAATCCTTGGGATTGAGGTCCTGAGGGTCCCCATTCCTGAATTCCCCTCAAATCCTTGGGATTGGTGTCCTGAGGGTCCCCATTCCTGGATCTCCCCCCCAAATCCTTGGGATTGGTGTCCTGAGGGTCCCCATTCCTGGATCTCCCCAAATCCTTCGGATTGGGGTCCTGAGGGTCCCCATTCCTGAATTCCCCTCAAATCCTTGGGATTGGGGTCCTGAGGGTCCCCATTCCTGGATCTCCCCCCCAAATCCTTGGGATTGGTGTCCTGAGGGTCCCCATTCCTGGATCTCCCCAAATCCTTCGGATTGGGGTCCTGAGGGTCCCCATTCCTGAATTCCCCTCAAATCCTTGGGATTGGGGTCCTGAGGGTCCCCATTCCTGGATCTCCCCCCCAAATCCTTGGGATTGGTGTCATGGATACCTCCAAATCCTTGGGATTGGGATCCTGGGAGTCCCCATCCCTGGATCCCCCAAATGCCCCCAACAGGGGGTTGGAATTCCTGGGAATTTAGGGCTGGGATTCCTGGGAGTTCATGGCCAGGATTCCTGGGGGTTAAGGGTCAAAATTCCTTGGAGTTCGTGGGAAAAATGATTGGAATCCTTGGGATTGATGTTCTTGGGGTCCCTGAATCCTTGGGATTGGGGTACTGGATTTCAACAGGGGGTTGAAATTCCTGGGAATTTAGGGCTGGGATTCCTGGGAGTTCATGGCCAGGATTCCTGGGGGTTAAGGGTCAAAATTCCTTGGAGTTCGTGGGAAAAATGATTGGGATTTTATGGTCGAAATTTCCAGGGTTTCCTGGGTAAAATCCGTGGGGATTCGCGCTGAAATTCCCAGGGATTCGTGGACAGAATCCTCGGGAATTTGTGCCTGAAATTCCTGGGAATTCATGGTTGAAATTCCCGGGAATTTGTGGCTTTCATTCATTTGAGCTCCCGGCCGAAAATCCCGGAAGTTGTGGCTAAAATCCTTGGGAATTTTTACCCGAGAGCCACAGGATCTCCTGGCCAAAATCCCTGGCAGTTTATGCCCGAGATTCCCGGGATTTCATGGCCAAAATCCTCGGGAATTTTTACCCGAGATCCACAGGATCTCCTGGCCAAAATCCCTGGCAGTTTGTGCCCGAGATTCCCGGGATTTCATGGCCAAAAATCCACGGGAATTTTTGCCAGGGGTCCACAGGATCTCCTGGCCAAAATCCTTGGGAGTTTGTGCTGCAGTTTCCCAGGCTTTCATGGCCAAAAATCCTCGGGAATTTTTACCCGAGATCCACAGGATCTCCGTGCCCGTATCCCCCGGAGTCCATGGCCAAAATTCCCACGGGGAAGCCGAGGAAAATCGGGATTTTTGGAGCAGAATCTCCGTTTTAGGAGCGGTTTTAGGAGCGATTTTAACCTCGATTTCACCTCCTTCCGGGAATTCCTTCCGGGAATTCCCGCCGGGAATCCTGGGAACCTTTCCCTTAACCCTTTCCATGCCGTTTCTTTTCCCTCCCCCCTTCCCAACCCACCCAGGATTCTGGGGGAGGGCAACGCCGGCCTCATGGCCCTCGCCACGGACTCGACTCCCGGCAAACGGATCCGGAAACCTTCGCTGCTCTACGAGGGCTTCGAGAGCCCCACCATGGCCTCGGTGCCTTCCCTTCCCAATCCCCAGGTGAATCCTCCTCCTCCGGAGGTTTCCAATCCCAAAAAACCGGGCAGGATCACCAACCAGCTCCAGTACCTGCACAAGGTGGTGATGAAAGCCCTCTGGAAGCACCAATTCGCGTGGCCCTTCCGCCAACCCGTGGACGCCGTCAAGTTGGGGTTGCCGGTAACGGGAATTGAATTATTTCTAGATTTGGGGGTGGTTTGTTGGGTTTTTTTTTTTTTTTTTTTTGGGGGGTTTTTTTTTTTTTGGGGTTTTGGTTTTTTTGCCCCTTTTTTTTTTTTTTTTTTTTTTTAACCCCCTATCCCATCCCGCAGGGAAAAAAAAAATCCCCGAGCTGAAATTTGATCCCCGAGCCACAGGTGCCGACCCTAAAAATGCTTCTCCTTTTTCCTCCCCCCCCTCGACCTCTCCTCCTTCCTCTCAGCGGCCCTAAAAAATGGATTTCAGGGTGATCCAAGGTTTTTTCCTTGTTCCTTAGGAAAAGGTGGATGAGGGGAGAATTCCCGAGGCCCTGAATTTGCAGATTCTCCCATCCATGAATTTGTAGAAGACTTCCTGAGAATTCCCCAAAAATTTAAAGGCACCTGTGGCGCCCAAGGAGTTAAAGCCCGGAGGTAAAAATTCCATGGAGGGGTCGGAGTCCCGGCTTAAATTGGCTTTAAACTGAGCTTGACTTGGCTTTAAATTCAGTTTAAATTGGCCTTAAGTTGAGCTTAAATCCACCTGGAATTGAGGATAAATTCATCTTGAGTTGAGCTGGAATTTCCTTTAAGCGTAGGTTTGAATTTAGGTTTAATATACTTTAAGCTTAGCTTAAAGTATTTTAAAATTTAGTTCGGGTTGTCCTTAAATTCAGCTTAAATTCTTTTAGAGTTTAGCTTAAATCCAGCTGGAAATTAGGTTAAATCCAGTTAGGATTTGGCTTAAGTCCACCTAGAATTTAGCTGGAATGTCCTTTAAATTTAGGTTTGAATTTAGGTTCAGTCCCCATTAAGTTTAGTTTAAATCCACCCTAAGCTGAGCTTAAATTGAGCTACAAATCACCTTCGATTTCCCTTCAATTTCCTCTAAATTTGGCTTAAATCCCCCTTAAATTCAGCTCCCATTCCCCATCCCAGCTGATCCCAGACCTCCCGAGACCCCAATTCCAGCAGAATTCCCACCAGGAGCCCCCATCCCAAAGAATTCCCAACCCTTTCACCCCATCCCGAGTGTGTGTTCACCCCTTTTCCTTTTCCCCCTCTCCTTTTCCTGATCTCCTTAACCCCAAATCCCCCAATTTTTTTTTTGTTTTTTTCTTTTTTTTTTCTTCTCCTGCTTCCCAAAAATTCCCAGGATTATCACAAAATCATCAAGCAGCCCATGGATATGGGAACCATCAAGAGACGTTTGGAGAATAATTATTATTGGGGAGCAGCCGAGTGCATGCAGGACTTCAACACCATGTTCACCAACTGCTACATCTACAACAAGGTAAACACCCCAAAACTACCCCAAAACCACCCCAAAAATGCCCCCAAATCTAAAAAAAATCAGGTAAAAAATACCTAAAAATAATAAAAAGAAAATCAGATAAAAAAGGCTCAAAAGTAGGAAAAAAATTGTAGCAAAATCAGGCAAAATGGCAGGAAAAATCGTGCTAAAGTCACATAAAAATGGCAGAAAGTCACCCAAAAATGGCACTAAAAATCCCCCAAAATCACCCCAAAAAATCACTCAAAATCACTCGGAAAATTCCCCAGAATCACGCAAAAATCGCACCCAAAATTGCACCAAAAATGACCCCAAATCACCCAAAAATGGCATTAAAAATCCCCCAAAATCACCCCAAGAAGTCACTCAAAATCACTCTGAAAATCCCCCAGAATCATGCAAAAATCGCACCCAAAATCACCCAAAAATCGCACCAAAAATGGGACTAAAAATCAAAAAAAATCACCCAAAACCACTCAGAAAAATTCCCCAAAATCACCCAAAAATCTCCCAAAAAATCTCCTTAAAATCCCCACAAAAATTCCAAAAAAACCCCCAAAATACCTCTAAAAAATCACCTCTAAAAACTCCTTAAAAAATTTCATAAAATCCCACAAAAAATCTCAAAAAATCTCCAAAAACTGCTAAAATCCAAAAAAAATCCCCCCAAAAATCCCAAAAAACCCCTAAAATTCCCAAAAACTCCTTTAAAAAAATCTCAAAAATCCCCTAAAAAATCTCCAAAAATCCCCCAAAAATCCCAAAACCTCCTTAAAAAATCTCATAAAATCTTAAAAAATCCCCCAAAAAATCTAAACTCATTAAAAAAACTCAAAAATCCCCCCAAAAATCTCAAAAAATCTCCAAAAATCCAAAAAGATCCCCCAAAAATCCAGAAAAAAATCTCCAAAAAATCCTTAAAAATTTCCAAAAAATCCAAAAAAACTCAAAAAAATCTCCAGAAAATCTCCAATTACTCCTTTAAAAATCTCATAAAATCTCTAAAAAACCCTAAAAAATCAAAAAAACTCTTTTAAAAAATCTCAAAAATCCTCCGAGAATCCAGAAAAAAAGTCTTAAAAAATCCCAAAAAATCCCAAAAAAATCCCAAAAATCCCCCCAAAATGTCCAAAAATGTCCAAAAAATCCTAAAAATTCCTTAAAAAACTCAAAAAATCCCAAAAAAACCCCCAAAAAATCCCCCAAACCCCCCAGAAAATCCAAAAGAATCCATAAAAAT
>NW_008238656.1:23234-26896 GCF_000691975.1 Corvus brachyrhynchos
AGGTGGGGGGTTGGGGGTGTAAAATATCTGGAAAGGGGGGATTTGGGGGTCTAAGACGTCTGGAAAGGGGAGTTTGGGGGTCTAAAATATCTGGAAATGGGGGTTTGGGGCCTTTTTGGGGTCCCAAACGTCTGGAAATGGGGGGTTGGGGGTGTAAAACATCTGGAAGCTGGGATTTGGGAGTCCCAAAAGTCTGGAAATGGGTGGTTGGGGGTCCCAAACATCTGGAAATGGGGGTTTGGGGGTCTAAAATACCTGGAAATGGGGATTTGGGGCCTTTTTGGGGTCTCAAATGTCTGGAAATGGGGGTTTGGGGTCTAAAATGTCTGGAATTGGGGATTTGGGGCCTTTTTGGGGTCCCAAACGTCTGGAAATGAGGGTTTGGGGGGTCTAAAATATCTGGAAATGGGGATTTTGGCGTTCCAAACATCTGGAAATGGGGGTTTGGGGTCTAAAATATCAGGAAATGGGGAATTTTTGGGGTCCCAAACATCTGGAAATGGGGGTTTGGGGGGTATAAAATGCCTGGAAATGGGGATTTGGGGGCCTTTTTGGGGTGTAAAGCATCTGGAAATGGGGGATTTGGGGTCTAAAACGTCTGGAAATGGGGATTTGGGGGTCCCAAACATCTGGAAATGGAGCATTTTTGGGGTCTAAAACATCTGGAAATGGGGGGGTTGGGGGTCCCAAACATCTGGCAATGGGAATTTTGGGGGTTCCAAACATCTGGAAATGGGGGTTTGGGGGATCCCAAACATCTGGATCCGGGGTTTTCGGCGGTCTCTCAGGATCCTCACATCCAGATCCAGGGGCTTGGGGGTCCCAAACATCTGGCAATGGGGATTTGGGGGTCTAAAATACCTGGAAATGGGGATTTGGGACCTTTTTGGGGTCCCAACCATCTGGCAGTGGGGATTTGGGGGTCCCAAACATCTGGCAATGGGGATTTGGGACCTTTTTGGGGTCCCAAACATCTGGCAATGGGGATTTGGGACCTTTTTGGGGTCCCAAATGTCTGGAAATGAGGGGTTGGGGGTCTAAACCATCTGGAAATGGGGGGTTTTGGGGGTCTAAAACATCTGGAAAGGGAGGTTTGGTGGATCCCAAACATCTGGATCCAGGGGTTTTGGAGGTCTCTCAGGATCCCGACACCCGGATCCAGGGGCTTGGGGGTCCCAAACATCTGGCAATGGGAATTTTGGGGGTCCCAAACATCTGGAAACGGGGCTTTGGGGGCTTTTATGGAGTCTCCAATGGCTTTTTCCAGGGGGTTTTAGGGTTTTTTTGGGGTTGCCACATCTGGATCCGGGTGGTTTTTGTTTCTGAAGAATTTCCCAGCCCCTTTTTCCAGGTTTTTTCCATCCTTTGAGGTGTTCCCAATCTCTTTTTCCAGGTGTTTTGTGGATTTTAGGGACCCCAAACCCATTTTTCCTGGGTTTTTTGTGCACCCCAAACCCATTTTTTCAGGTTTTTTTTGTATTTTAGGAATTCCCAATCCTTTTTCCCAGGTTTTTTACATCCTTTTAGCAATTCCAATCCCACTTTTCCAGGTTTTTTGTCTGTTTTAGGCGTTCCAAATCCTTTTTTCCATTTTTTTTGTGCATCCCAAAGCGATTTTTCCAGGTTTTTCGTACACCCCAATCCCATTTTCCAGCTTTTTCGTACATCCCAAACCCATTTTTCCAGGTTTTTTGTCTGTTTTAGGCATCCTAAACCCATTTTCCAGGGTTTTGTACATCCCAATCCCATTTTTCCGGGTTTTCTTGTCTATTTTAGGCATCCCAAACCCATTTTTCCAGGTTTTCTGTGCATCCCAGTCCAATTTTCCAGGTTTTTTTGTGCATCCCAAACTCCATTTCCCAGGTTTTTTGTGCATCCCACTCCCATTTTTCTCAGTTTTCTTGTCTATTTTAGGCATCCCAAACCCATTTTTCCAGGTATTTTGTGTACTTTAGGTATCCCAATCCCATTTTCCAGGATTTGTGCACCCCAATCCCATTTTCCAGCTTTTTCGTACATCCCAAACCCATTTTTCCAGTTTTCTTGTCTATTTTAGGCATCCCAAACCCATTTTTCCAGGATTTGTGCATCCCAATCCCATTTTCCAGCTGTTCAAACCCATTTTCCCAGGCTTTTTGTCTGTTTTAGGCACCCCAAACCCATTTTCCAGGGTTTTGTACATCCCAATCCCGTTTTTCCAGCTTTTTTGGACACCCCAATCCCATTTTGCCATCTTTTTTGTGTGTTTTAAGCACCCCAATCCCATTTTCCAGGTTTTTTTGTGCATCCCAAATTCCATTTCCCAGGTTTTTTGTACATCCCAATCCCATTTTCCAGCTTTTTCGTACATCCCAAACCCATTTTTCCAGGTATTTTGTGTACTTTAGGTATCCCAAACCCATTTTTCCAGGTTTTTTGTGCATCCCAGTCCCATTTTCCAGCTGTTTCGTACATCCCAAACCCATTTTTCCAGGTATTTTGTGTACTTTAGGCACCCCAATCCCATTTTCCAGGGTTTTGTACATCCCAATCCCATTTTTCTCAGTTTTCTTGTCTATTTTAGGCATCCCAAACACATTTTTCCAGGTTTTCTGTGCATCCCAATCCCATTTTCCGGCTGTTTCGTACATCCCAAACCCATTTTTCCAGGTATTTTGTGTACTTTAGGCACCCCAATCCCATTTTCCAGGGTTTTGTACATCCCAATCCCATTTTTCTCAGTTTTCTTGTCTATTTTAGGCATCCCAAACACATTTTTCCAGGTTTTCTGTGCATCCCAATCCCATTTTCCGGCTGTTTCGTACATCCCAAACCCATTTTTCCAGGTATTTTGTGTACTTTAGGCACCCCAATCCCATTTTCCAGGGTTTTGTACATCCCAATCCCATTTTTCTCAGTTTTCTTGTCTATTTTAGGCATCCCAAACACATTTTTCCAGGTTTTCTGTGCATCCCAATCCCATTTTCCGGCTGTTTCGTACATCCCAAACCCATTTTTCCAGGTTTTTTTGTGCATCCCAAACTCCATTTCCCAGGTTTTTTGTGCACCCCAATCCCATTTTCCAGCTGTTTCGTACACCCCAATCCCATTTTCCCAGGATTTTCGGACACCCCACTCCCATTTTTCCAGCTTTTCCTCCCCCCCAACCCCTCTCCCTTCCCACTCCCCCTCCCACGAAGCCAATCCCGAAGGATTTTCCCTCTTTTTCCCAGCTCTCCTGGCCGGGCTGACCGGAGGAGCTCAGCAGGTCCCGGCCGTGTCCTCGGTGTCCCAACCCTCCGGATACGCTCCGAGCGCTCCCGAAATTCCCACCACCATCGTCAACATCCCGCACCCGTCGGTGATCTCGGCCCCGCTCCTGAAATCCCTGCATCCCAACGCCCTTCCCGGCAATCCCAGTAATCCCAGTAATCCCAGTCCCGCCGTCCTGGCCGCCCCCGCGCCCACCCAGCCCGTGGCCAAGGTGAGGAGGGGACGGGGAAATGTGGGAATTCCGGGTGGGAACGGAGGGATTTGGGGTGGTGGGATGGAATTCCAGGTGGGACTGTGGGATTTGGGATGCTGGGATTGGGATTTGGGGTGGGAATGTGGGGTGGGATTGGGATTTGGGGTGCTGGGATTGGAATTCTGGGTGGGAATGTGGGGTTTGGGATGCTGGGGTT
>NW_008238656.1:27962-29649 GCF_000691975.1 Corvus brachyrhynchos
GGGGGGATAGGAGTGGGGTTTGTAGTTCTGGGATGGAATTCCGGGTGGGAATGTGGGGTGGGAGTGGGATTTGGGGGGTAGGATTGGGATTCGGGATGTTGGGATGAAATTCTGGATTTTGGGATGGGATTCTGGCTGTTGGGATTGGAGTTCTGGATTCTGGATTTTGGGATTGCGACTGTTGGGATTGGGATTCTGGACTTTGGGATGGGATTCCGGCCGTTGGGATTGGAGTTCTGGATTTTGGGATGGGGTTTCTGAGTGCTGGGATGGGATTCCGGCCTCTGGGATGAAGATGGAGATTTTGGGATGAGATTCAGGCCATTGGGATCGGGATTCTGGATATGTTGGGATTGGAGTTCTGGATTTTGGGATGGGATTTCTGAGTGCTGGGAGGGGGTTCAGGCCCCTGGGATTGGGATTCTGGATTTTGGGATGAGATTCAGGCCCCTGGGATCGGGATTCTGGATTTTGGGATGGGATTCAGGCCATTATGATCGGGATTCTGGACTTTGAGGTGGGATTCCAGCAGTTGGGATTGGGATTCTGGATTTTGAGGTGGGATTCCAGCAGTTGGGATTGGGATTCTGGATTTTGGGATGGGATTCAGGCCATTACGATCGGGATTCTGGATTTTGGGATGGGATTCAGGCCATTACGATCGGGATTCTGGATTTTAGGACCCCATTCCTCCTCCTCCTCCATTTCGGGATTTCACCCCCCTCCAAAACCTCCCCCATCCCCAAACTCCCCGACAGGAAATCCCCACCTCCCCTCTCCCTTTTCCCACCATCCAACCCTCCGTTCCCAACCTCAAATCCCATTTTTTTTTTTCTTCTCCCCCCTTTCCCCTCATCCCAGAAAAAGGGCGTGAAGCGGAAAGCCGACACCACCACTCCCACCACCACGGCCATCATCGCCACCAGCGGCGAATCCTCTCCCTCCATCCCCGAAAATCCCAAAGCCGCCAAAATCCCGGCGCGGCGCGAGAGCGGCCGCCCCCTCAAACCCCCCCGCAAGGATCTGCCCGATTCCCAACAGCACCAAACTTCCAAGAAAGGGAAACTCTCGGAGCAGCTGAAATATTGCAACGGGATCCTCAAGGAGCTGCTGTCCAAGAAGCACGCGGCCTACGCCTGGCCCTTCTACAAACCCGTGGACGCCTCGGCGCTGGGGCTGCACGACTACCACGAGATCATCAAGCACCCCATGGATCTCAGCACCATCAAGGTGAGCGGCGGGAATTTCTTGGGGAATTTTTTGGGAATTTTTTGGGGATTTTTTTGGAATTTTTAGGATTTTTTTTGGATTTTTTGGGGGTTTTTTTCTGGAGCTTTTTAGGATTCGGTTCGTTGAATTCGCCCAGGTTTTTTGTGGGATTTCCTCAGATTTTTTTGGGAAGTTTCTGGGGATTTTTTTAAACTTCTAGGATTTTTTTTTTAAATTTTTTTGGATTTTTTTTGGAATTTTTTTGGGATTTTTTTGGGATTTTTGTTGGAATTTTTTACGGGTTTTTTCTGGAATTTTTAGGATTTCTTTCATGGAATTTTCCCAGGTTTTTTCCAGAATTTCCTCAGATTTTTTTGGAATTTCCACAGAATTTGTTTGAATTTTCTGGGAATTTTTTGGGAATTTTTAGGGTTTTTTTAGCATTGTTTTTAATTTTTGGAGCTTTTCCTGGATTTTT
>NW_008238656.1:30222-35265 GCF_000691975.1 Corvus brachyrhynchos
GGAATTTTTTCATTGAATTTTCCCACTTTTTTTCTAGAATTTTCTCAGAATTTTTGGGAGTTTTCTCAACATTTTTGGGAACTTTCTGGGAATTTTTTGGAATTTTTAGGGATTTTAAAAAAATTTTTGGGGATTTTCCTGGATTTTTTTTCCAGAATTTTTAGGATTTCTTTCATGGAATTTTCCCAGGTTTTTTCCAGAATTTCCTCAGAGTTTTCTGGGAATTTTTTGGGAATTTTCTGGGAATTTTTGAGTTATTTTCAGGAATATTTAGGGGGTTTTTTTAAATTATTTTGAATTTTTTTTTTAGGATTTTTTGGGTTTTTTTTCTGGAATTTTTAGGATTTCTTTCATGGATTTTTCCCAGATTTTTGTGGGATTTTCCCAGAATTTCCCCAGAATTTTCTCAGATTTTTCCCAGAATTTTGGGGAATTTTCCCAGATTTTTCCCAGAATTTTGGGGAATTCCCCAGAATTTTTCCACAATTACCCCAACGTTTCAGGGCTCTTTTTCCTGAAATTTCTCAAGACTTTTCGTGGAACTTTCTCAGATTTTTCTCAGAATTTTGTGGATTTTCCCCAGAATTTTCTTAGAATTTTGGGGACTTTCCCTGGAATTTTCTCACATTTTTCGCACAATTTTGGGCAATTTCCTTGGCATTTTCCCAGGTTTTTCCCAGAATTTTGGGGAATTTCCCCAGAATTTTCCCACATTTTTCCCAGAATTTTGGGGAATTTCCCCGGAATTTTTCTCCAATTTCCACAGAATTTTGGGGAATTTTCTCAGATTTTTCCTGGAATTTTGGGGAATTTCCCCACAGCCCTGGGTTTATACTGGGAATACTGGGAATGCCTCTGGGTTTTATACTGGGAGCACTGGGAACGACCCTGGGTCCCCAGAATTTTCCCAGAATTTTGAGGAATTTCTCTGGAGTTTTTTCAGAACTATCTCAACATTTCAGGGCTTTTTTTCCTGAAATTTCTCGAGACTTTTTCCCAAAACTTTAAGGAATTTCCCTTGAATTTTCTCAGATTTTTCCTGGAATTTTGGGGAATTTCTCTTGAATTTTCTCAGATTTTTCCGCGAGTTTTGGGGAATTTCCTTGGAATTTTCTCAGATTTTTCCTGGAATTTTGGGGAATTTCTCTTGAATTTTCTCAGATTTTTCCGCGAGTTTTGGGGAATTTCCTTGGCATTTTCCCAGATTTTTCCCAGAATTTTGGGCAATTTCCCCGGAATTTTCTCAGATTTTTCCCAGACTTTTGGGGAAATTCCCTGGAATTTTTCTCCAATTTCCCCAGAATTTTAGGGAATTTTCTCCGATTTTTCCCAGAACTTTGGGGGAATTTCCCCGGAATTTTTTTCACCATTACCCCAACATTTCAGCGCTTTTTTCCCTTCAATTTCCCGAGACTTTCTCCCAGAATTTGGGGGAATTTCCCCGCAGTTCCGGGACCTCTTTAACCCCTTGCTCCCCGCAGCGGAAGATGGAGAACCGGGAATACCGGGACGCGCAGGAATTCGCGGCCGACGTGCGGTTGATGTTTTCCAACTGCTACAAGTACAACCCCCCCGACCACGACGTCGTGGCCATGGCCAGGAAGCTCCAGGTGGGAATTCCCACAATTCCCAAAAAAAAAAAACAAAACCCCAAAAATCTCGGGAATTTCCCCGCTGGGATTTGGGGTTTTATTGGGAATGGGGTGGGGGTTTGTACTGGGAGCACTGGGAATGGCACTGGGTCTTTTTTTTCCGTGTTGGATGAGCAGGAAATGCTGGAATTTGGGGGAGTTTTGGGATTGGGGGTTGGGATTTTAGTGGGAATGAAGTTGAAGGATTTTACTGGGAATACTGGGAATGCCACAGGCTCTTACTGGGAGCACTGGGAACAACCCTGGATCTTTTTTTCCGTGCTGGATGAGCAGGAAATGCTGGAATTTTGGGGATTTTTGGGATTGGCTTTGGGGTTATATTGGGAATGGAGTTGTGGGGTTTATACTGGGAGCACTGGGAATGCCACAGGCTCTTACTGGGAGCACTGGGAATGCCACAGGCTCTTACTGGGAGCACTGGGAATGGCACTGGGTCCTTTTTTCCACGTTGGATGAGCAGGAAATGCTGGAATTTGGGGGAGTTTTGGGATTGGGGGTTGGGGTTTTAGTGGGAATGACTTTGATCTTCTACTGGGAACACTGGGAATGCCACAGAGTGTTACTGGGAACACTGGGAATAACCCTGTGTCTGTACTGGGAATACTAGGAACGACCCTGGGTTTATACTGGGAATACTGGGAATGATCCTGGGTCCTTTTTTCCATGTTGGATGAGCAGGAAATGCTGGAATTTGGGGGATTTTTGGGTTGGGGGTTGGGATTTCAGTGGGAATGGCTTTGATTTTTTACTGGGAGCACTGGGAACGACCTTGGATCCGTTTTCCACATTGAATGTCCTGGAAATGCTGGAATTTGGGGGATTTTTGGGATTGGCTTTGGAATTATGTTGGGAATGAGGTTGTGGGGTTTTACTGGGAGCACTGGGAACAACCCCAGATCCTTTTTTCCACATTGGATGTCATGGAAACTCCGAAATTCAGGGCATTTTTGGGATTGGGAATTTTCCTGGGAACACCAACAACCCCCAGAACTCCCCAAATCCAGACTCTTGGAATTTTTCCCCCTAAATCCCCAAAATTCCCCAGGACGTCTTCGAGTTCAGCTACGCCAAAATGCCGGACGAGCCGCAGGATTCCGGAGCGGCCTCGGCGTCGGCGCCGCTTCCCATTTCCAAATCCTCATCCGAGGAATCTTCCAGCGACGAGGACGAGGATGAGGACGAGGAAGACGAGGACGAGGACGAGGAAAGCAGCACGGAAAGTTCCTCGGAAAGCGAGGAAAGCTCGGATTCCGAGGAGGAACGAGCCAACCGCCTGGCGGAACTCCAGGAACAGGTACCGGCGATGCAAATCCCACGGAACGAAACGACAACAAAAAAATCCCACGGGATCCATCCCGAATTTCCCCCGACTTCATTCCCAAAAAAATCCCTCCACAGCTGCGGGCAGTGCACGAGCAGCTGGCTGCCCTCTCGCAGGGCCCCGTTTCCAAACCTAAGAAAAAGAGGGAAAAGAGGAAGAAGAAAAAGTCGGAAAAGCACAAAGGGAGGGGAGGAGCGGACGAGGAATCGCGGGCGAGGCAGGCGCAGCTGCGGAGGGCTCGGAAAGCCGGAGCGGGAGGAGGATCCAAGTGAGTTCTGGTTGGGATTTGGGAATCCAGGGGGGTTTTGTGGGATTTGGGATGTGGGGAGGTGAACTGGGAGCACTGGGAATGTTCTGGGAGCACTGGGAATGCAGCGGAAGGGCCCAGAAGGAGGATCCAAGGGAGTTCTGGTTGGGATTTGGGAATCCAGGGGGGTTTTGTGGGATTTGGGATGTGGGGAGGTGAACTGGGAGCACTGGGAATGTTCTGGGAGCACTGGGAATGCAGCGGAAGGGCCCAGAAGGAGGATCCAAGGGAGTTCTGGTTGGGATTTCGGGATCCAGGGGGGTTTTTTTTGGGATTTGGGATGTGGGGGAATACTGGGAATGCTCTGGAATGCTCCGGAAAGCCGGAGCGGGAGGAGGATCCAGGTGAGTTCTGGTTGAGAATTGGGGATCCAGGGGGTTTTTGTGGGATTTGGGATGTTGGGAGGTGAACTGGGAGCACTGGGAATGCTCTGGGAGCACTGGGAATGCTCTGGAGGGCGCAGAAGGAGGATCCAAGGGAGTTCTGGTTGGGATTTGGGGGTTGGGATTTGGGATCCAGGGGGGTTTTTGGGATTTGGGATGTGGGGGAATACTGGGAATGCTCTGGAATTTTTATTGCTTTTCCCTAAAGTCCTGGAAGTTTTTTCCCTTTTTTCTTTAAAAATCCTGGAACTTTTTTCTCTTTCCTCTTAAAAACCTTGGGATTTTTGTCTCATCCCTCTAAAAACCCTGGAAATTTTTTCCCTCCCATTCCTCTAAAAACCCTGGAAATTTTCCCCTTTTTCACACCAAACCCTGGCATTTTTTCCCCCTTTTTCACACCAAACCCTGCAATTCCCCCCCTTTTTCACACCAAAACCCTGGATATTTTTCCCTTTTTTCTCCTGGAATCTTTCCTGCAAAAACCCTGGAAATTTTTTCCTCCCATTCCTCTAAAAACCCTGGAAATTTTTTTCCTCCCATTCCTCTAAAACCCTGGAATTTTTTCCCCTTTTTCACACAAAACCCTGGAAATTTTTCCCTCCCATCCCTCTAAAAACCCTGGAATTTTTTTCCTCCCATTCCTCTAAAAACCCTGGAAATTTTCCCCTTTTTCACACCAAACCCTGGCATTTTTTCCCTCTTTTTCACACCAAACCCTGCAATTCCCCCCCTTTTTCACACCAAAACCCTGGATATTTTTCCCTTTTTTCTCCTGGAATCTTTCCTGCAAAAACCCTGGAAATTTTTTCCTCCCATTCCTCTAAAAACCCTGGAAATTTTTTTCCTCCCATTCCTCTAAAACCCTGGAATTTTTTCCCCTTTTTCACACAAAACCCTGGAAATTTTTCCCTCCCATCCCTCTAAAAACCCTGGAATTTTTTTCCTCCCATTCCTCTAAAAACCCTGGAAATTTTCCCCTTTTTCACACCAAACCCTGGCATTTTTTCCCTCTTTTTCACACCAAACCCTGCAATTCCCCCCCTTTTTCACACCAAAACCCTGGATATTTTTCCCTTTTTTCTCCTGGAATCTTTCCTGCAAAAACCCTGGAAATTTTTTCCTCCCATTCCTCTAAAAACCCTGGAAATTTTTTTCCTCCCATTCCTCTAAAACCCTGGAATTTTTTCCCCTTTTTCACACAAAACCCTGGAAATTTTTCCCTCCCATCCCTCTAAAAACCCTGGAATTTTTTTCCTCCCATTCCTCTAAAAACCCTGGAAATTTTTTTCCTCCCATTCCTCTAAAACCCTGGCATTTTTTCCCCTTTTTAACACAAAACCCTGGAAATTTTTCCCTCCCATCCCTCTAAAAACCCTGGAA
>NW_008238656.1:39394-41624 GCF_000691975.1 Corvus brachyrhynchos
AGGGGCCAGGATGGAGGTGTGGGATCGGAATTTGGGAGTCCAGGTTCCAGGATGGAGCTCTGGGATTGGGAATTCCAGGGCCAGGATGGAGTTTTGGGATTGGAATTGAAATTCCAGCTCCCAGAGTGTTTTGGGGTTGGAATTCCAGGGGCCAGGACGGAGCTCTGGGATCGGGAATTCCGGTCCCAGGATGGAGTTTCGGGATTGGCTTGGAATTCCAGGGGCCAGGATGGAGCTGTGGGATCGGAATTTGGGAGTCCAGGTTCCAGGATGGAGCTCTGGGATTGGGAATTCCAGGGCCAGGATGGAGTTTTGGGATTGGAATTTGGGATTCCAGGGGCCAGGACGGAGCTCTGGGATTGGGAATTCTGGGGCCAGGATGGAGTTTTGGGATTGGGATTGAAATTCCAGCTCCCAGAGTGTTTTGGGATCGGAATTCCAAGTTTCAGGATGAGGTTCTGGGATCAGAATTTGGGATTCCAGGTTCCAGGACGGAGCTCTGGGATCGGGAATTCTGGGGCCAGGATGGAATTTTAGAATTGGGATTGAAATTCCAGCTCCCAGAGTGTTTTGGGATTGGAATTCCAGGGGCCAGGATGGAGCTCTGGGATCGGGAATTCCGGTCCCAGGATGGAGTTTCGGGATTGGCTTGGAATTCCAGGGGCCAGGATGGAGCTGTGGGATCGGAATTTGGGAGTCCAGGTTCCAGGATGGAGCTCTGGGATTGGGAATTCCAGGGCCAGGATCTGGGATCGGAATTTGGGATTCTGGGTTCCAGGACGGAGCTCTGGGGTCGGAATTTGAGATTCCAGGGACCAGGACGGAGCTCTGGGATTGGGATCGGAATTCCAAGTTCCAGGATGAGGTTCTGGGATTGGAATTAGAATTCCAAGGGCCAGGACGGAGCTCCGGGATCGGGAATTCCGGGGCCAGCTCAGAGTTTCAGGATCGCTGTTGGGATTCCAGGTGCCGGGAGGGATTTCTGGGATCAGAATCCTTCCCAGATCCCGAATTTTTCCCTGTTTTTTCCCCCTCCCCACAGCGAGAAACACCAAAAAAAATCTGCCGGAAAATGAGAAATTTCTGGAAGAAATAAAGAGGAAAAAAACAAAAATTCCCGGGAAAAAAAAATGTTGGGAAGCGGCTCCGCGGGACCGGACCTGAGCTGAGCTGGGAATTTTCCCCCTTTTCCCAAAAAAAAAAAAAGAAGGAAAATTGGAAATCCCCCCCCTTTTCCCTTCCCCCCCTCACCCAGCGCGGACTTTGGGATAAACGGGGGGAATTCCCGGGTTTTTCCGACCGGGATGAGGCGTGGGAATTATTCCCAGTTTCCCGTTTCCTTTTCCCTCCTTTTCCAGCCGTTTTAGGGAATTTTTTTTGTTGCTTTTTTTGGGGGTTTTTGATTTTTTTGGGGGTTTTTTTGAGGTTTTTTTTGTTTGTTTTTTGGTTTTTTTTTTTTTTGTTGTTGTTTTCACAGAATTTTTTTCCAGCAGGAGAAAAAAATGAAATTAAAAAAAAAACCTAAAAAAAAAAGACAAAAAATTGGGGCTTTTTAAGGAAAAAAACCAAAAAAACTTCGGGGAAAAAAACCAAAAAAAAATGGAAAAAAAAGCGGAAAAATCCCTAAAAAAAAAAAATCTTCAAAAATTCCTTAAAAAATCCTAAAAAAAAAATTCCTTAAAAAAGAACCAAAAAAACCTTTTAAAGTTAAAAAAAAATTTAAAAGCCGGGAAAAGGGGCAGAAAAAATTCCACAACTCTGGGAAAAGGAGAGGGAAGGGGGAGAAAAAAAAAAGGGGGAGGGAAAAATCGGGAACTTCCCGATGGATTTGGAGATTCCTCCCCTTTTTTCTTTATTTTTTCCCTCCAAAAAACAGAAAAAAAACCCCAAATCCCTCCTTTTTCCTGGAGAAATTTTTAATTAATTTATTTTTTGGGATTTCTTGGGGGGAGGAGGGGAGGGAAGGAGGAAAAAAAAAAAAAAAAACCGGGATAATTCCAACCCCTCCAGGAAAATCCCGGGAAAAGGGAGGGCTCGGGAATTTTTTTTTTTTTAATATTGGATTTTTTTTTTTTCTATTTCCGATTTTTTTTTTCCTGATTTTTTTTCCTGATTTTTTTTTTCTTGATTTTTTTTCCTGATTTTTTTTTTCCTGATTTTTTTTTTTCCGATTTTTTTTTAATTTTTTTTTTTTTTTTTTTGGGGTTGGGGGGGGGGTTTGGGTGGGGGT
>NW_008238656.1:42497-43310 GCF_000691975.1 Corvus brachyrhynchos
AGCGGGAAAACCTCGGAGCGACCGCCGGGATAACAAATCCCGGCCAGTCGGAAGCGAGAAAAGGAAGCAGAAACTCCGGGGCTGTGTCCGGGTGTAGCAGAGAGCGGCGGGGGCCGGGCGGGGAAGGGCTCCCTGGGCAATGGCCGAGAAGGAAACCAGTAAAGCCCAGGCACTGTGCTGAGGGGAAATGAGAAATCAGGGAAAAGCCAAGGGGCAATGGGATCTCCATCAAAGAGGGTTCGAATTGTCCTGCTGGAATTGTCCTGCCCACCCCAGTTCTCTCAGGAAATCCCAGGCTACTCTCATCCCGATAATCCTGAAGGCGGTGGAGGGGCAAACACGCCGGCTGCAAAGCAAAAAACGAAAAAAAATGGATATGGGATGAAAAGAATCGTCCCCAAGCCTAGGGGCTTTCAGGGGAAGATACAGGAAAAGGAATATTTGGGAGTATCCTGAGCCCCCAATCCCATCCCAAGGGGGGGGGGGAAGCTCCATAACCTTAATTCCAGGATATTTGGTATCATTCCTACCTTTCACACCCATCCAAAGAGAGCTCCATGTCCAAATTCCTGGATTTTGAAATACTTGGGAGCATTCCAAGCTCCCAAATCCATCCCATGGGGGGTGGGAAAAGCTCCATGTCCTTAATTTTGGAGATATTTGGGATGATCCCGAGCTCCCAAACACATCCCAAGTGGGAAGACGACCGCAGAGACGATCCCCTGGCTCCAGATTCTCGGGAATTAAGGAAATTCCGGAGCTTTCAGGCCAAAAAAAAATCGTGGGAAGAAGAACTCCCGTGGCGGGGAAGGT
>NW_008238656.1:45417-46333 GCF_000691975.1 Corvus brachyrhynchos
AGGAGGGGCTGCAAACGCAGCCCAGAGAGATCCAAGGAGGAAAGAGCCCCCCTGGGCCAGGAAGGCGTCCGGAGATCCAGGCAGAGCTCAGAGGTGGGGGAGAAGGCTCAGGGCGGGGAGCAGCCCCACAAGTGCTTGGAATGTGGGAAGAGCTTCGGAAGCAACTCCCACCTGAGCCAGCATCAGAGGATGCACACTGGGGAAAAGCCCTACGAGTGTGGGGAGTGTGGGATGTCCTTCGGCCGGAGTGCCTGCCTGAGGATACACCAGAGGATCCACGCTGGGGAAAAGCTCTACAAGTGTGGGGAATGTGGGAAGAGCTTCAGCTACAGCTCCATCCTGATTAAACACCAGAGGATCCACTTTGGAGAGAGGCCCTACGAGTGTGGGGAGTGTGGGAAGAGATTCAGAATCAGCTCCAGCCTGACTGAACACCAGAGGATCCACACGGGGGAGAGGCCCTACGAGTGTGGGGAGTGTGGGAAGAGCTTCAGGACCAGTGCCTTCCTGAGGGCACACCAGAGGATCCACGCTGGGGAAAAGCCCTACAAGTGCTTGGAATGTGGGATGGGCTTCAGAAACAGCTCCAAGCTGCTGGGACACCAGAGCACTCACACTGGGGAATGGCCCCACAACTGCTGGGAATGTGGGAAAGGCTTCAGCTACAAATGCCAGCTGATTAAACACCGGAGGATCCACACCGGGTAACGGCGCTACAAGTGTGAGGAGTGTGGGAAGGGCTTCAGCCGGAGCTCCGACCTGAGGGCACACCAGAGGATCCACACTGGGGAGAGGCCCTACGAGTGTGGGGAGTGTGGGAAGAGGTTTCAGAGCAGCTCCCTCCTCCTCAAACATGGGCGCGTTCACACGGATGAGAGGCCCTTCCGCTGCCCCGACTGCAGGATGGGCGTCAAGC
>NW_008238656.1:48113-48643 GCF_000691975.1 Corvus brachyrhynchos
TGTTTTTGGTGTCTGACAATGTGTCAGCGCCCGTAGATTGGAATTGGTCTCTTTCTGGCAGTCCGGTTTGGGATCAGTATTCGGCAGCCCTCATTGATTGGAATCGAACTATTTCTGGCATCCCGTTTGCGGTCACTATTTGGCAGCCTCCGTTGACTGTAGGAGTTCACTTTTCGGCAGCTCCTCCCACAGTGTCTATTTGGCAGCTCTACTGACTTTTGTGGATCCATTACTGGCAGCCCCCCCCAGACTCATTATTTGGCATCCCATTGATTGTAACGGGTCCTTTTTTGGGTTTGAGGTGCCTGAAGGAGCAGCCCCAGTGTGCTGGGGTGTTTGCGGGTGTTTGGGGAGGTTTGTGGTACGTGCAGGACCAGCCCCAGCGCGTTGTGGTGTCTTGGGGTGCAGAGCACCTTTTTCCCCTCACGTTTCCCGCCCTTTTTCCCCTCACGTTTCCCGCCCTTTTTCCCCTCACGTTTCCCGCCCTTTTTCCCCTCACGTTTCCCGCCCTTTTTCCCCTCACGTTTCCC
>NW_008238657.1:0-300 GCF_000691975.1 Corvus brachyrhynchos
TCAAGGGGACCTTGTTGTAGGGTGAACTACCCACGGCTCTGTACTCGTATCAGTATCAGCATGTATATTTGTATATAATTTGGGTGATGTATAGATTTAAATGGTTAAAAAAGTTAAGTTTCATGTAACATGTTAGTATGGGAAAAAAATCAGGGTGGATAATGTTGGGGTTTTTGTTGCAGTGGGGATCCTGCAACACGCATATACCGAACCAGGAGTCCCGTGGAAAGGAAATATATATGGACAGACAGATTCTTGCTAGCTGTTTCAGAGATGTTTATTTCTCCAGCCGCATGGCCG
>NW_008238657.1:7470-8170 GCF_000691975.1 Corvus brachyrhynchos
ATAATGCAGAGCCTTCGCTCAAGGTTAGAAGTGATGTGCAGTCGAAGATAAAACTGTAATAGCATATTTTTTCTGCTTTATTTCCTACAGGATAAAGTCTCAATGTGTGCATCAAATCAAAAGCTGGCTTTACTTTTAGATGATGGATACAGATCTATGTTATGGCTACTGGACAGGTAATGAAACTATTTTTTTTTAATTATGCTATCCAAACTTTAAAAATAATTTTCCCATTAAAAATGCAAAAAATTTTTGCTGTCCAAGGAAATGTAAAATACGTGTTTTATCATCTTCCTGTAGTATAAATCAAAACAACAAAAACTATCTAGTAAGTACATGTTGCACCAGCTACATCTCTATAAAGTAGCCTGGAAAGATTGGAGAATCAGTACAAGAATAAACCAAAGGAAAGGTCTTCTGAGAAGAGGGAGTGAAAACAGGAAACAGATTAGTTCCAAAGGGAAAAATATAAAAGAGAGAAACAATTGCCAATGTTTTTGCAAAAATAAAAAAGGACAAAGATGTGTGGTTACATCTTGTAGCTAGAGGATATTGAGAATTATATTGTATATTTTAAAATTCTAATCTGGACAGGGACGATGTGTAATCCAGGTTATGAACTAATAAGAGTTGTAAGAGTTATGAGGCATAGTCACGATAAAAGTTGTGAGAATGAGCTTCAACAAACTCTGTGTCCACT
>NW_008238657.1:8906-9444 GCF_000691975.1 Corvus brachyrhynchos
AGCCAATAGTCTAAATGTTCCGATGTCTGCTACCCAATACTAGACCTGAACTCAAGTCTCTCCTAGCAACATCAGGCTTTTTCCCTAAGCCAAGTGCTGCGAGGGGAATTTCTTCTGCAAAACTCCTGTGCTTCTGCTGCTTGGTCCATTTTAGAAAGTTTCCTCCATCAGCCCTGCCTTGATTGAATAGTCCTTTCTCTTCTGACTAGGAGCTCCAGGTTCTCTTCTTACAAGCTGTCTTTGTTTTCTTTGCCCACAGACAGGAGTCCCTGCTCCCCCAGAGCCACGTCGATCTGCAGAACCTGCTTGTGGCTGAGGATGCAGATGGGCAGTAAAGGGCTGGAAGGAAAAATGGGAGCCAGGCCGTGTCCAAGATTTTCCCGGAGAAAAGCAT
Organism: Corvus brachyrhynchos; assembly: GCF_000691975.1. Classification (NCBI taxonomy): domain Eukaryota; kingdom Metazoa; phylum Chordata; class Aves; order Passeriformes; family Corvidae; genus Corvus; species Corvus brachyrhynchos. The sequence goes on from NW_008238657.1 coordinate 9,301, forward strand.
CCCAGTAGCAAGTGTCCTGGAGCTGCCAGTTGCCAGTCCATGACTCCAAGGATGCTGCAGCGCTGCCAAAGGTGAAGAGCCTCAGAGAGCTGCCAGACAAGATCCTGCAGCAGGCAAGGCAGGTGATGGCAGGTCCAGGGAAAT
>NW_008238657.1:9652-10244 GCF_000691975.1 Corvus brachyrhynchos
CCTCCCCCTCCTCCTCCTCCTCCTCCTCCTCCTCCTCATCCTCGTCCTCCTCCCCGTCCTCCTCCTCCACCTCGGCCTCCTTGGCCTCTTCATCCTCCTCGTCCTCGTTCTCCTTGTCCTCGTTCTCCTCATCCTCCTGGTCCTCGTCCTCGTTTTCCTCCTCCTCGTCCTCCTCCTCCTCATCCTCCTCATCCTGCTTCTCGTCATCCTCCTCGTCCTCCTCGTCCTCCTCGCCCACCTCATCCTCCTCGTCCTCCTCATACCTCCACCTCCTCCTCCTCCTACTCATCCTCTTCGTCCTCCTCGTCCTCCTCCGCGTCTTCCTCGTCTTCCTCCTCGTCCTCCTCCGCGTCTTCCTCGTCTTCCTCCTCGTCCTCCTCATCGTCCTCCTCGCCCTCCTCCTTGTCCTCCTCGTCCTCGTCCTCCTTCTCGTCCTCTTCGTCGTCTTCATCCTCGTCCTCCTCATCCTCGTCATCATCATTGTCGTCCTCATCCTCCTCCCCCTCCTCCTCATCTTCTTCATCCTCCTCGTCCTCCTCCTCATCCTCCTCCTCGTCCTCCTCCTCGTCCCCCTCGTCCTCCTCCTCCTCCC
>NW_008238657.1:10260-13534 GCF_000691975.1 Corvus brachyrhynchos
CCTCCTCCTCCTCCCCCCCCGCATCCTCCCCCTCCTCCTTTTCCTCCTTGTCCTCGTCGTCGTCCTCCTCGTCCTCCTCGTCCTCCTCCTTCTCCTCCTCCTCCTGCTCCTCCTCCGACGCCTCTCCGGACTCCTCCACCTCCACATCCACCTCTTCCTCCTCCTCGTCCTCCTCCTCGTCCTCCTCTTCGTCGTCGTCGTCCTCCTCCTTCTCGTCCTCCTCGTCCTCCTCATTCTCCTCGTCCTCTTCGTCCTCGTCATCCTCCTCCTCTTCCTCCTCCTCGTCCTCATCCTCGTCGTTGTCGTCCTTGTCCTCGTCCTCCTCCTCCACCTCCTCCTCTGCCTCATCGTCTTCATCTTCCTCGTCCTCCGCCTCATCATCCTCCTCGTCCTCGTCGTCTTCCTCCTCCTCCTCCTCCTGATTCTCGTCGTCCTCCTCGTCCTCGTCATCCTCCTTGTCCTTGTCGTTGTCATCTTCATCCTCCTCATCCTCCTCGTCCTCCTCCACCTCCACCTCCTCGTCCTCCTCCTTCTCATCCTCTTTGTCCTCTTCGTCCTCCTCATCCTCCTCGTCCTCGTTGTCGTCGTCGTCCTCCTCCTTCTCCTCCTCCTCCTCCTCCCCCTCCTCCTCCTCCTCGTCCTCCTCGTCTTCCTCAACCTCCTCGTCCTCCTCGTCCTCCTCGTCCTCCTCCTCCTCCACCTCCTCCTCCGCCTCATATTCTTCATCTTCCTTGCCTTCCGCCTCGTCCTCCTCCTCGTCCTCATCGTCCTCCTCACCCTCCTCGTCCTCATCCCCGTCCTCCTCTTACCACCACCTCCTCCTCCTGCTTCTACTCATCCCCTTCGTCCTCCTCCTCCTCCTCCTCCTCCTCCTCCTCGTCCTCCTCGTCCTCCTCGTCCTCCTCATCGTCCTCCTCGTCCTCCTCCTCGTCCTCCTCCTCCTCGTCCTCCTTCTCGTCCTCTTCGTCGTCTTCATCCTCGTCCTCCTCATCCTTGTTGTCGTCGTTGTCATCCTCGTCCTCATCCTCGTCCTCCTCCAACTCCTTCTACTCCTCATCTTCTTCATCCTCCTCGTCCTCCTCCTCGTCCTCCTCCTCGCCCTCCTCGTCCTCATCCTCCACCTCCACCTCCTCGTTTTCCTCGTCCTCCTCATTCTCCTCGTCGTCCTCCTCGTCCTCCTCATTCTCCTCGTCATCGTCGTCGTATTCCTCCTTCTCCTCCTCCTCCTCATTCTCTTCGTCCTCTTCGTCCTCTTCGTCTTCCTCGTCCTCCTCGTCCTCCTCGTCCACCTCGTCCCCCCTCTCCTCCTTGTCCTCGTCCTCGTCCCCATCGTCGTCGTCGTCGTTGACCTTGTCATTGTCATCCTCGTCCTCTTCGTTTTCCTCCTCCTCCTCCTCCTCCTCCGGTACCCTGGGGTGGCCCATAGCACCCCGGCTCACCAGCACCTCACTCGCGTTAAGCACCGTGATGTTTGGCAGAGAAACACTGGGGAGAAATCGTGACATTTATTTTGCGACGGGGCCGTGGCCCTGGTTCTCCGTTCTGGAGTCAGCAGCCCGGGGTGCTCCCAGGGGCTCCTCCCCGTCCTCCTCCTCGTCCTCCTCATCCTCGCCCTCCTCGTCCTCATCCTCGTCCTCCTCATACCTCCAACTCCTCCTCCTACTCATCCTCTTCATCCTCCTCGTCCTCCTCCACGTCCTCCTCGTCCTCCTCCTCCTCCTCTTCCTCCTCCTCCTCCTCGTCCTCGTCCTCCTCCTCCTCGTTTCCAGCATGATTCCAGTCGGTCCCAGTTGCTCTTTCGTCCTCTTCCTCCTCCTCCTCCTCGTCCTTCTCCTTTTCTTCCTCCCCCTCTTCCTCGTCCTCCTCCTCGTCTAAAGAGAAAAATCACCCCAGGTACCTGATTGGGAGCTGTCTTGGGATCCCAGCTGGGATATAAGGTGTCTAAACCAGAGATGGAAAGACTCTGGGAGATTCCAGGAGGAGTCTCCAGTGGACCTCGGAACAGAGAGCTGTTTGCAATCACAGGGGTATAAAAGGCAGGATGGGCATTCTGTGGGCGAGCCTCTGGCACCCAGCCACGCTCCCAGCGCTGCCCCTTTTGCTTTGCCATTTTTGTTGAGTTCTCAGTACATTTTAAGAACTCATTTCCATATCGGATCTGGGTCGTTTAGAACAGTTCCAGGGGCCCCGCAGTGTCACAGTGCTCCCTGCGCACCCTGAGGCCCCACATCAGCCAGCCCAGGCCATTGCCACGCTCCCAGTCACTCCCAGCATGATCCCAGTGACTCCCAGTCTCTCTCAGCATATCCCGGTTTCCCCCAGCATGCTCCTGGTCACTGCCCCTTCTTCCCAGTTGCTTCCAGCATGATTCCAGAGTGCCCACAGCCACTCCCAGTCACCCTCAGTGATGTCCCAGTTGCTCCCGCTATATCCCAGTTGCCCACAACGTAGTCCAAATTGCCCCCAGCATGCTCCTTGTCACTCCCAGTATGATCCAAATCACCCTCAGTGCAATCCCAGTTACCTCCAGCATGGTTCCAGTTGCTCCCAGTTGCCCCTAGTATAGTCCCAGTCACTGCAAGCATGACCTCAGTGGCCCCCAGCACAGACACAGTCACTCCCCGTTGCTCCCAGTTTCCCCCATCATGCTCATTCCCAGTCACCCCAGTTGCCCCAGCATGGTTCCAGTTGCCCCCAGCATGATCTCATTCATTCCCAGTATATCCCAGCTGCCTCCAGCATGCACCCGTCATTCCCAGTTGCTCCCAGTAGCTCCCAGTAGCCCACAGTGCAGTCCCAGTTGCTCCCAGTATTTCCATGTCCGTGCTCCCAGCGCTGCTCCCAGCCCTGATCCGTGGGGATGGGAATGTCCCGCTCCCTTCCCGGGGCAGGCTCACACCTGAGCCAGGTGTGCAGGGCAGGACCTTGCCCTGAGCCCAAGCCCTGTCCCCCCTGCAGGATCTGCTTCCCATCGGCCTCTTCCTCCTGCGGCCCCAAGCCCAGCTCGGTGCTGAACGAAGGGCGCTGGGCCGGGGTCATCCCCCGGCGGGGGCTGCGCACCCCCTCTGCCCCCTCCCCAAATGCCCTCCCGGGGCAGCAGGGGCTGGCTCAGGAGCCCTGGGGCTCCTGGGGCTCCGTGCTTTCCTTCCTAAGGAAAAGAACCGTCCTTCTCCTCCAGGCGCCCATGGCCAAAACTGAGATTCTACCTCCCAAATTCTGTCTATCCAAGGATTGCTCCCAGACAAAAGCTGCCATGAGAGACAGGTCTGGCTGC
>NW_008238657.1:15680-17253 GCF_000691975.1 Corvus brachyrhynchos
TGGGAAGGATGGAGGGGAGGGGGAAGGTGGTTTGAAAGCTCTTCTTTCACTTCTCATTATCCTGCTCTGATTTTGTTATTAATAAATTCACTTGATATCTGTAAGTTGAGCCTCTTTTGCCCAGGACGGTGTTGGATGAGGGATCTCTCCTGGTCCTTATCTCAACCCATGAACCCTTTGTTATATTTTCTCTCTCCTGTCCAGCTGTGGACAGGAGTGAGAGAGCAGCTTTGGTGGGTGCCTGGAGTCCAGCCAGCATCAATGCACTACAGACCTGAATAAAAAAATTCCTAGGCAATGGTTCCCTTGTGATCTAAAGACCCCACCCATCACACAGCAGCCCCATCCCACAGAAATGTCAGCCACTGAGCCTCTCGCTCTCCACGGCTTCACCACGGCTTTGGTACCCAGTGTTTGCCACAGGGCCACCATCACCCCTCTGAGCTGGGTTTGGGTGGGGTTTTGGTGGGTCTGCAGTCCCTGTTGTCATGTGGTTGTTCCAGTTCACAGACCACGATCTCTGGGCTGGCCACTCTGGGGATTTATTTTTAAGTCACGTTTAAGCTGCAGCTTTGTCCATTCTATTATTCATGTTCAGATTGTCAGCTCCAGGACTCACTGTGATCCACCCGTGACTCACATCCCAGGGCCATAAAATTCTGAAAAACTTCACTGATCAGTCCAGCAATTCCAGCCACTATTGTCTACTTTAAAATAACACAAAACTGTCAACCCCTCCTGTGCTCACAGGACAGCCACAGAGCAGGACAGCAGCGCAGCAGACAGAGCTGAGGACTCACACAAGGACAGAAGGACAGTGTGGAAGGATAAACAGAGTAGCTCTGAAAGCATCGAGTGCTGCTGCTCTCTGGCCCTGCTGCTGTGCTGGGACTCAGCTTCTCTCCCCCTCTGCACACAGGCACTGCCCTGCCAGATTCAGATGAGGTTTCAAATGGAGGATTTTTGACCAACAAGTTGCTGCAGGATCCTTTATTTCGCTAAAGTGCACAGAGGAGGTGATTCCTCATTTCCATTGTCTCTGGGTAAAATTTGAGGTGTAACCAGTGAATTAGAAATAGGATGAATGATCCCAGTAATGGGATGATGATGGGATAAATAAAGTTTCATTGTGCACAACATTATGACAAAATGAAAAAGGAAACCCTGCACACACACAACCACTCTGAAAAACTTGAGCAGACAGGCTGGGCCTGCACTGAGTTACACTGCAGCTGTGGAGAACAAAACCGGCTCTTCACTGCTGCTGAAAAAATCCAGTCATCATTTTCATCAGGGCATCCCTGAGCTCCTGGTTCCTCAGGCTGTAGATGAGGGGGTTCAGGGCTGGAGGCACCACCGAGTCCAGAACTGACAGGGCCACATCCAGGGATGGGGACGAGATGGAGGGGGGCTTCAGGTGGGCAAACATGACAGTGCTGAGGAGCAGAGAGAGCACGGCCAGGTGAGGCAGGCACGTGCAAAAGGCTTTGTTCCATCCCTGCTCAGAGGGGATCCTCAGCACGGCCCTGAAGATCTGCACATAGGAGAAAACAATGAACACAAAACAGCCAAA
>NW_008238657.1:18657-19366 GCF_000691975.1 Corvus brachyrhynchos
GCCCAGGGAGGGGGAAGAGTGGCGGGACCGGCAGCTGCCGCGTGTCTGCCAATGCCAGCAGGAGGAAGTGGCTGATGGAGCTGCTGTTGGACATCGGCTGTCTCTGGCCATGGGCACCTGTTTATGAAGAAGGAAACAATGAAGAGTTAGAGGAGATTTGTGACCACAATCAAAGCCATTTCCCATCCACCCTCCCTGGAACACACACAGACACCCTTTCGTGTTTAAGAGTTCTGGGGATTTTGTATTGTAAGCTCCCCCCATATCTCTCCTGGTATTCTTGGGTATCAGAAATCCTCATGATTTCTGCTGCCCTCAGGGAGAACAGAGCAACTTTTGCAAGGCAAGATGATGAGTGGAGACTCAGGGGAGGTGCTCTGTCATTCTGACCTGTTCAGAGTTTCTCTGTTTCACTTTTCTCAAATGCAGAATGTTCACCCTCCCATGTTTCCCTTAAAGATCACCAGGTGCTGCTGGGAGCAGATGGATCCACCACAGACCCCCAAATGTCCGTCCCTCTCTCAAGGTCTCAGCACCACATTTGTAGCCGAGGACACCCCTGGCTCATTTCACCAACCCGACAGCATTTGCACACTTGTAGCATCTCTGCTTTTCTCCTCTCTCTGGGCCTTTCAGATAACACAAAGATGCTCCAGGACACGTTTGCATCCTGGAGGAAACTCCCAGCTTGGAAGGAAACCTCGGGGAG
>NW_008238657.1:20370-22009 GCF_000691975.1 Corvus brachyrhynchos
TGTGCCTGGGCTGGCTGCAGGCAGTGCCCCAGCCCTGCTGGGCTGTGCCCAGGAGCTGCTCCTGGCCAGAGCTGTCTCTCTGCAGCGCTGCCACTTGCCAGGAGCTGCCTCTGTGCCAGGAGCCCGGCCCAGCTCAGCAGCACACACACAGCACAAGGACTGGAATGACCCTCTCAGGCCTTGGTGCTGAGGCCCTGAACATCAGTCCCTGACAGGGACTGGCAGAAACAGGGACTCTCAAGAATTCAGATCAGAATTGAACTTCAAAGTTTCTGGAAGTTTTAATGGGTCCCAGTGAAGGACACGACTGAGAAAGTGTCCCCAGGCTCCAGTCAGAGCAGAGAACTGGACACAGGGATGACATGGGGGGACAAAGAGAAGCCAAGTCTTGGTGCCCTGGGGCACAGCAGTGTCTGTGCCACCAAGGGCTGGGAGGAGACACCTTGTCCTGAGGACCTGGGGCCTCTTGGCACAGCCCCAGCAGGGCTGGGCACTGTCAGCCCCCTTTCCCTGCCCTCAGCATCCCCCCACATCCCAGTGGCCTCAGGGATCTGCTGGAAGGAGTCCCTGGGGAGCCTTGGTCAGGAATGGCCCTGGGGGCTCCTGAATGCTCCCAGGGACTGCAGGGTTTTCAAAGGACTTTGGCTTTGGCTTTTGCCTGGGAGTCTCTGAGAGCTTTGTGCAATCCTGGCTCCCAGTTATCTGCTCTAATGAGTCCCTTGAGAGCTTTGCATTGACACTCAGTGGGGCTCATTAATGCCCTGAGTTATTCAAGGTTTTTAAGGTACTTTGGATTTTCCTTTCCACACTGAGTCTGTGAGAGGTTTTGGGCAATCCTGGCCTCCAATTCTCTCCTCCAAGGAGTTGTGAAAAACGAGGTTCACTTTTTGTAAAATTTTAATAAGTTTAATAAAAGGGGACAATTAGGAGACAATAACAAAAAGGGTATTACAGCGGGGTGCTTTGGCAGAGATCCAAAGGCACACCTCTACATCCAAAAGATCATCTTTAAAAGTACATCTCTTATTGCATATTCATCACCATCATACATGATTCATGAATTCTTTGGAGTTTCTTTGTATCATCCCATCAGCCTTATCTTCCTCCTGGGTTCCATTCCATCTCTGCTCCCTCCATAAATTCTTGTCTCTGGTTTCTGGTTCTTCTTCTTCTCTGATAAGATACTCCAGGAATGTGAAGACTTTCTCTGCCTATCTTTTCTAAATTGACTACATAAACAATAGACATTCTATGTCATGTATTACGTTACAGAATCCAGGTAAAGTTTTTCTAACATTATGTAACATGCGAACAGCCAACATCACAATACATTCATAACAGTACCTCCCTTTTCCTTTTTTTACAGATCATTTGGCTTGAGCAGTATCCCTTGTTTTCCAGCCTTTATTATTTGCTCATTTTTTTCCCAAATCACTCTTGCTTCTTCAAAGGGGTCTTTGGTACCATTTTGCTTCTTTAACACCATGATCTTTTGTGCTGTTCCAGATGTAGCCAATTTTGGTTCCACAGGCATTGGTACTATTTGCATGCCTTGGACCATGGTAGATATTAATCGAATAAAACAGGGGATCAGGCAAGGGAGAAATATCAAGCCTGCAGTGGCACATAAAAGGAAGAA
>NW_008238657.1:23099-25941 GCF_000691975.1 Corvus brachyrhynchos
GTACGCCAGAGACACTCCTCTCCTATCACTGTTGAACTCAGTACCCACCCTGCTGCTCTGTTTTCTCCCCTTATCCCTTGTCCGATCCACTTAAGGAGTTCTGTTGGGCTTAAGCTACTGCCTTTCCATGGCCATTCCTCTGTCATCAGAGGCCCTCCACAGACCCAACAGCTGGTTACATTAAGCTCCTTACCTATTCTTTCCCCTAACTCCGCACACAGGTTTTTTCCAAATTTTGAGGTATCTTTTTTCATTTTCTATTTGTTGTTTGAGTTTCACATACATATTTTGAATTGGGGTCGATATAGAGTTAGATTGCTGTGCTGGCTTTGCCTTCTTGTTTACCAGTTGTTCTTTTACTAAGCCTGAGACTTTACTCCCAACAATATATGTGAAACAAACCCATCTTTCTCCTTTTGGACATTTACTTCCCAACCTGCTACCACTTGTTCCTAGGTTTTCTGCAATCCAGTGCTTTTTCCCATTTTGCATATAGTTGTCTATTTTTTTTTAATTTGGATGGGTTATAACAGTGACTGTTGACATGGGTATGCGCAATGAAAAAGGAACCTCGGTGTTTCTCCATATACAGCTTTCAGTAGCACCTATGGCATGGCTGTGTCGGTATCCCCAGAGGGAAGAGACAAAAGAGGAGTGACAGATAAAGGAATAAGAGAGGTCTGATATGGCCGATACCTCCACCTCCCATGCCTATGGGATTGCTACCCACAGCAGGGGTATGTGATCTTCTTGGTGGCAGGTACAGTGGTCAATTCGGTCTTGCCCTCTATTTCCTCGTCACTTCCTCTTTGCTAATTTCCAGGCAAATTGCTTTTGACACTTCTTAATTGTAACTTCCCTCCGTTCCTCAGGTATCTCCCATTCAACAGGCACTAGTAATTCCCATCCACAAAGCAAGGTTACTATTTCAGCTGTTCTTTGCTCTACCTGGATGGGGAATAGATTTGGCGTTCAACACTTCATGCAATGAGAGTGTTGTTTTTGCGAACTACAACACCAATATTTTTTACAGTCTAGACATTCACATTTAACCCAGCTAGCATGTCCATTATTGGGGTGGATCAGACAGGGTATATGATATGGCACTGTTGGAAGTGGCAATTCCTCCTCCTTTTTAAATAAGTAACAGGCTAAGGCCAGAATATGAGAACTCTCAGACCTAAATAGTCCTGATCCTCCTGTTTGGAGTGGAAGTATTCCTCCCCAAGGGGCGTATCGGAGGTGTGGATCAGTTGTCTCAGTTGTCAGTAGCACCTGAAAAGGACCTTCCCCTTGTGGAGCTAAAGATCGCTCTTTCCATGTTTTTACTAGTACCCACTCCCCTGGATGGATGTTATGGATTTTAAAGTCTAAAGGAGTGGTTTGAGGGATTATCCCTTTTAACAGCAAATCTTCAAGGGTCCTTGCAATTGTGTTGACATATCCTTTAACACTCATTTCCCCTAATTCATAGGTAGCAGTTTCATGTTGGGTGGTCAGAAAGGGTAACCCAAATGTAGGTACAAAAATGCTGTTAGTGAGGATCTTCTTGTTATTTTTCTAAGTCCGTGAGAGACTTTTCTCTCTCACAGAAGAGGTAGCAGGGAATGTAAACAACCAAGCCACCTGCAACCTTGGAAAGTCTTGTTTATGGTATAGTAGAAAATATTTTGATAATGGATGTTTTAGGATTTTGGCCAATCACCCCCAAGGGGTGGCTGGTCCTTTGTCCAATTAGACTATGAAGAAAAAAGTCTATAAAAGAGTTTGTAAAATAATTAAATAAATCAATCTTGCTGCACAATTCCTGCCTGCTGGATCTTCTTCTCCTCCTCCTCCCTATAGCTGCGGGACACGGTGATATACCGTAGGAACCAGGCCTGAGGTAATACCCAAACTATAGGAGAAAGGTTCATGAAGGATGTCTGGACTTCAGGCGCCTCTCCTGAAAGCCGTCCACTGCATAGGCAAAGTTACAGCATTTCAGGAAGAGGGCATCCAGAGCCAGCCCTACGGCTGTCAGCCACAGCCTGTAGGCACACCTGAAGCCACTTTCTGCCCAAGTTACAAAGCACTATACACTCTTCCTTGCTGAGCATCCTGAAACATAACAACCAACAAGCACCATACGCAACACCTTTACATTTGCTGATAGTCTATCTTAGCTACTACCACCACCATACTATAGTCACCACCATCCAATCACAAGAGCAAGCAAGCTACAATTCAAGCTCACAATGGAACACTCTCAGACCTCTCTTCTTCCTGCCACATCAACATTCCTTGTCTGCCTGCCATAGCTCTCTTCCTGGCAAAAACATGTTTTCTATTTACTTCTGCTCTTCCTGGGACCCACCCACCCGGTGAAAAACATGTCCTTGTTTGCAGTCATATACCTCTGTCCTAAGCACAAAAATCTCCTTCCAGCTCATCTCCAACCTTTGTCCTCTGTAGTGGTTTGGTCCAAAATACCAATGTTTTCAGCAAAACATCTTCCACTCTACATCAAAACCTGCTTTCATTCTATCCCATCCTCAATCTCCACACTCAGAGATCTCTCTGCCAGGCCCACACATCTGCGAAACTTTCTTACCAAACTTTCATCCTCTCCAGCACCAAACATCATTTCATAAGCTGACACTCCCAGGTCTGACCTGGCTTGTGTCCAAACCCTCAATAAAGCTGGATGTTGGCATTTTACCCACGACATTTGAATTTCAATTATTAATTCAGTTAAGGTTCTCTTTAAAGTTTGTTTCATCCTCTCTACCCATCATAAACTCTGTGGGTGCCATGGGGTATGTAGTTCCCATTATTCTTAAGGCTTGAGTTAGTTGCTGTA
>NW_008238658.1:0-2282 GCF_000691975.1 Corvus brachyrhynchos
GCAGGACCCCCAGGGACAGCCCAAAATTTGGGGGTCGGTGGGGTTATGGGGGAGGGTGGGGAGAAAAGGGGCACTGGGCAGCTCCTGGTGACCCTGAGATGTCCTTGAGATGTTCCTGGTGACCCTGGGGTGGCCCTGGTGACCCTTAGGCTGCTCTTGGTGACCCTGGGATGTCCTTGAGATGTTCCTGGTGGCCCTTGGGGTTCTCCTGGTGACCCAGAGTGGCCCTTATGGTGTCCCTGGTGACCCTTGGGGTGCTCCTGGTGAACCTTGGGGTGGCCCTGATGAGCCTGGGATGCTTCTGGTGACCCCAAGATGTCCCCGAGATGTTTCTGATGACCCTGAGATGTTTCTGGTGACCCTGAGGTGTCCGTGGTGACCCTGAGGTGTCCCCCAGGGCCGTGTCCCCACTCACGCTGCCGAAGTACTTGTCCAGCAGCTCCACGTAGCGGTGGATGAGCTCCAGCGTGATCAGCTCGTTGTCCTGGCCCTCGATGGCGCAGCAGAAGTAGAGGCTGGCGTACCTGGAGGGGACAACATTGGGGTGGGGACGTCCCCTGGGGCACCGAAACCCACCGGGGGATGGGAACATGTCCCCAAGGAGGCCTCAGATGTCACCATGGTCAAGCCATCGTGGTCAAGCCAGTTTGGTCAACACAATGTGGTCAATCCAGTCACGGTCAACTCATCATGGTCAAGCCAACCATGGTCAAGCCGGTGTGGTCAATTCAATGTGGTCAAGTCGGCTGTGCTCAACTCATTATGGTCAACTCATCATGGTCAAGCCAACCATGGTCAGCTCATCACGGTCAGCTCAACTGTGGTCAACTCATTATGGTCGACTCAACATGGTTAACCCAACCATGGTGAGCCCAATTGTGGTCAATTCATCATGGTGAACCCACCTATGGTCACCCCAACCATGGCCAACCCACCTATGGTCAGCGCAGTCGTGGTGAACTCATCATGGTCAACTCAGTCGTGGTCAACCCAACTGTGGTCAACTCATCATGGTCAATCTCATCATGGTCAACCCATCATGGTCAACCCATCATGGTCAACCCAACCATGGTCAACCAAACCATGGTCAGCTCATCACAGTCAACTCAGTCGTGGTCAACCCAGTGTGGTCAATCTCATCATGGTCAACCCAACTGTGGTCAACCCACTTATGGTCAACCAAACTATGGTCAGCCCAACCACGGTCAACCCACCTATGGTCAGCCCAGTCGTGGTGAACTCATCATGGTCAACCCAACTGGTCAACCCAACTGTGGTCAGCTCATCATGGTCAACTCAGTCGTGGTCAACCCATCATGGTCAACCCATCATGGTCAGCTCATCATGATCAACCCAACTGTGGTCAACCCACCCCTGGTCAGCTCATCACAGTCAACCCAATCGTGGTCAACCCAGTGTGGTCAACCCATCATGGTCAACCCAACCATGGTCAGCTCATCACGATCAACCCAACTGTGGTCAACCCACCCCTGGTCAGCTCATCACAGTCAACCCAATCGTGGTCAACCCAGTGTGGTCAACCCATCATGGTCAACCCACCCATGGTCAGCTCATCACAGTCAACCCAATCGTGGTCAACCCACTTATGGTCAGCCCAGTCATGGTGAACCCACCTATGGTCAACCCAACCATAGTCAACCCAACCATGGACAGCTCATCATGGTCAACCCACCTATGGTCAGCCCAGTTGTGGAGAACTCATCATGGTCAACCCAACCATAGTCAATCCCAACCATGGTCAGCTCATCATGGTCAACCCAACTGTGGTCAACCCACCCATGGTCAACTGAGTCGTGGTCAACCAACCCAACTGTGGTCAACTTAACTGCAGTGAACCCACCCATGGTCAACCCACCCATGGTCAGCTCATCATGGTCAACCCAACTGTGGTCAACCTATCATGGGGTGGTGGTGGGGGCCAAAATTGGGGTGGACCCCAAAACCCACCAGAGGAGAAGTTTTTTGGAAGGGCGAGAAGGTGGAATTTTGGGTGGAGAAGGTGGATTTTGATGGGAAAAGGTGGCTTTTTGGGCAAAAGGGTGGATTTTGGGGGAGAAGGTGGAGTTTTGTCAGAGAAGGTGGAATTTTTGGAGGGAAGAAGGTGGATTTTGGGAGAAAAAAGGTGGATTTGGGGGAAAAATGGTGGATTTAGGTGGAAAAAGTGGATTTGGGGGGGAAAACTTGGATTTTTCATGGAAAGGCTGAATTTTTGGGGGAGAAAATGTGGATTTTGGGGGGAAAAGGTGGATTTTTTGAGGAAA
>NW_008238658.1:2353-2809 GCF_000691975.1 Corvus brachyrhynchos
GAGAAGGTGGATTTTCCAGGAGAAAGTTGGATTTTTGGGAGGAATGGTGCACTTTTGAGGGGGGGCAAGCAGGATTTTAGGGAGAAAAGTTGGACTTTTGGGAGGAATGAGGGATTTTTGGGAGGAAATGGAGTCATTTTGAGGGGATGGGGGCTTTTCAGTGGGAAAAGGGTTTTGGGGAGAAAAGACAGATTTTTTGGTGGACAAGGAGTGGTTTTTTTGGAAAAAATGCATTTTTGGGGAAAACAGGCATTTTTTTAGGAGAAAAAGGCATTTTTGGGGGGGAAAAAGGCATTTTTTGGGGGGAAAAGATATTTTTTGGGGAAAAAGGCATTTTTTGGGGGGAAAAAGGCATTTTTTTGGGGAAAAAGGCATTTTTTGGGGGGAAAAAGGCATTTTTTTGGGGAAAAAGGCATTTTTTGGGGGGAAAAGACACATTTTGGAAGAAAACTCTCT
>NW_008238658.1:2824-6166 GCF_000691975.1 Corvus brachyrhynchos
TGGCCCTAAACATCTTTCTTATGGCGGGAAAAGCCGTTTTTTGGTCGGAAAAGTGCTTTTTTCATGGGAAAAACTCCATTTTGGGGCGCAAAACGCTGTTTTTTCACAATTCTTTCTTTCCGGGGCGGGAAAACGGATTTTTGGGGGTTTTTTTTTGGGGTTTTACCTCTTGTAGACCACCTTGAGATCTCTCCACTCAAGGAAGCTGCACATTTTGGGTTTCCTGGCCAGCACCACCTGCATGAGCTCCCGGACCATCTTCTTCTTGTCCTTGTCGGCCGTGGCCAGGTACCACTTCTGCAGCCGCAGCTTCCCTTGGCGGCTGAACAGCGGCATGAACCGCATCTGGGGGGGCTTGGGGGGTCACTGGGAGGGACGGGGAGCACTGGGAGGGGATTTGGGGCAGTTTGGGGGTGATTTGGGGGGGTTTGGGGGTCTGGGGATGGATTTGAGGGTCTGGAGATGGATTTTGGGGGGATGTGGGGGTCTGCAGAGTGATTTTGGGGGTATTTGGGAGGCAGGGGATGACTTTTGGGGGTATTTGGGAGGCAGGGGATGACTTTTGGGGGTATTTGGGAGGCAGGGGATGACTTTTGGGGGTATTTGGGAGGCAGGGGATGACTTTTGGGGGTATTTGGGAGGCAGGGGATGACTTTTGGGGGTATTTGGGAGGCAGGGGATGACTTTTGGGGGTATTTGGGAGGCAGGGGATGACTTTTGGGGGTATTTGGGAGGCAGGGGATGACTTTTGGGGGTATTTGGGAGGCAGGGGATGACTTTTGGGGGTATTTGGGAGGCAGGGGATGACTTTTGGGGGTATTTGGGAGGCAGGGGATGACTTTTGGGGGTATTTGGGAGGCAGGGGATGACTTTTGGGGGTATTTGGGAGGCAGGGGATGACTTTTGGGGGTATTTGGGAGGCAGGGGATGACTTTTGGGGGTATTTGGGAGGCAGGGGATGACTTTTGGGGGTATTTGGGAGGCAGGGGATGACTTTTGGGGGTATTTGGGAGGCAGGGGATGACTTTTGGGGGTATTTGGGAGGCAGGGGATGACTTTTGGGGGTATTTGGGAGGCAGGGGATGACTTTTGGGGGTATTTGGGAGGCAGGGGATGACTTTTGGGGGTATTTGGGAGGCAGGGGATGACTTTTGGGGGTATTTGGGAGGCAGGGGATGACTTTTGGGGGTATTTGGGAGGCAGGGGATGACTTTTGGGGGTATTTGGGAGGCAGGGGATGACTTTTGGGGGTATTTGGGAGGCAGGGGATGACTTTTGGGGGTATTTGGGAGGCAGGGGATGACTTTTGGGGGTATTTGGGAGGCAGGGGATGACTTTTGGGGGTATTTGGGAGGCAGGGGATGACTTTTGGGGGTATTTGGGAGGCAGGGGATGACTTTTGGGGGTATTTGGGAGGCAGGGGATGACTTTTGGGGGTATTTGGGAGGCAGGGGATGACTTTTGGGGGTATTTGGGAGGCAGGGGATGACTTTTGGGGGTATTTGGGAGGCAGGGGATGACTTTTGGGGGTATTTGGGAGGCAGGGGATGACTTTTGGGGGTATTTGGGAGGCAGGGGATGACTTTTGGGGGTATTTGGGAGGCAGGGGATGACTTTTGGGGGTATTTGGGAGGCAGGGGATGACTTTTGGGGGTATTTGGGAGGCAGGGGATGACTTTTGGGGGTATTTGGGAGGCAGGGGATGACTTTTGGGGGTATTTGGGAGGCAGGGGATGACTTTTGGGGGTATTTGGGAGGCAGGGGATGACTTTTGGGGGTATTTGGGAGGCAGGGGATGACTTTTGGGGGTATTTGGGAGGCAGGGGATGACTTTTGGGGGTATTTGGGAGGCAGGGGATGACTTTTGGGGGTATTTGGGAGGCAGGGGATGACTTTTGGGGGTATTTGGGAGGCAGGGGATGACTTTTGGGGGTATTTGGGAGGCAGGGGATGACTTTTGGGGGTATTTGGGAGGCAGGGGATGACTTTTGGGGGTATTTGGGAGGCAGGGGATGACTTTTGGGGGTATTTGGGAGGCAGGGGATGACTTTTGGGGGTATTTGGGAGGCAGGGGATGACTTTTGGGGGTATTTGGGGATCTGGAGATGGATTTTGGGGGGATTTGGGGGTGAAAAAGGGAATTTGGGGTCCTTTGGGGGAGATTTGGGGGTGAAAAAGGGAATTTGGGGTCC
This sequence comes from Corvus brachyrhynchos, assembly GCF_000691975.1. Classification (NCBI taxonomy): domain Eukaryota; kingdom Metazoa; phylum Chordata; class Aves; order Passeriformes; family Corvidae; genus Corvus; species Corvus brachyrhynchos. The sequence goes on from NW_008238658.1 coordinate 5,017, forward strand.
TTTGGGGGAGATTTGGGGGCGGAAAAAGGGAATTTGGGGTCCTGGAACATGGTGGTGACCCCAACCCTAGGACAAGGTTGACCCCAACACCAAGATGGGACATTGACCTCGACACCAGCACGCGTTGGTTGATCCCAAGAGCGGGATCTGGGGTTGACCCCAACCCCAGGACAGGACTGACCCCAGCCCCAGGACACAACTGACCCCATGACCAGGACAGGACTGACCCCATGACCAGGACAGGACTGACCACAGCCCCAGGACACAACTGACCCCAACCCCAGGACAGGACTGACCACATGATCAGGACAGGACTGACCACAACCCCAGGACAGGACTGACCCCAGCCCCAGGACAGGACTGACCACAGCCCCAGGACATGATTGACCCCAACCCCAGGACAGGACTGACCCCATGACCAGGACAGGACTGACCCCATGACCAGGACAGGACTGACCACAGCCCCAGGACACAACTGACCCCAACCCCAGGACAGGACTGACCCCATGACCAGGACAGGACTGACCACAACCCCAGGACACGACTGACCCCAACCCCAGGACAGGACTGACCCCAACCCCAGGACATGACTGACCACAGCCCCAGGACACGACTGACCCCATGACAGGTTGTGGGGGTGACCCCCCAATATATTAAACTCTCCCCAATAAATTACAGCTCCCCCAGCCCCGCAGACCCCGCGGGACCCCCGGTGTGGGGTGACCCCAGCTTGGGGTGTCCCCGATGTGGGGTGACCCCCCTGTGGGGCGCTCAGGGCTCCGTCACCTGCCCCACGAAGAGGACGGTACCTGTGGGGGGACAGAGGGGTCAGGAAGCGCCCCCAGACCCAAATCCGTGGGGTAGAGACCACCCCAAACCCAAATCTATGGGGCACAGACCCCTCCCAACCCAATAAATGGAACATAAACCCCCCCAGACCCAAATCTATGGGGCAGCGACCCACAAACCCCAAATCTGTGGGGTACAACCCCCTCCCAACCCAATAAATGGAACATAAACCCTCCCAGACCCAAATCTATGGGGCAGCGACCCCCCAAAATCCACATCCGTGGGTCACAGATCCCCCCAGACCCAAATCCGTGCAGCCGTTACCCCCCAAACCCAAATCTATGGGGCACAGACCCCTCCC
>NW_008238658.1:7506-9430 GCF_000691975.1 Corvus brachyrhynchos
GGGGACCCCCAGGGGACCTCCCCCTGCCCCCTTACCTGAGAGGGGGGAGAAGTCGGCGGCCTCGGGGTCAAAGAGGTCGAGGACCCCCAAGGACTTGAGGGGACCCCGGAGGTCCCAGGAGGTGTCCAGGGAGAAGCTGAGGGGTGGCCAGGGGTCACTTGGGGTCTCCGGTGTCCCCAAATGTTCCCTCCCGGTGTCCCCCAGTGTCCCTCTGCTGCTCCCGAGGGTCCCCAGTGTCCCCAGGGGTCCCCAAGGGTCCCTGTCCTCAGTGTCCCCAGAGTCCCCAAAGGTCCGGGTGTCCCTGTCCCCAGTGTCCCCAGTGTCCCCAGTGTCCCCAAGGTGTCCCCAGTGTCCCCCAGTGTCTCCAGTGTCCTCCCAGGGTGTCCCCGATGTCCCCAAGGCGTCCCCAGGGTGTCCCAGGGTGTCCCAGGGTGTCCCCAATGTCCCCAGGGTGTCCCCAGGGTGTCCCCAGGGTGCCCCGAAATGACCCCAGGGTGTCCCCAAGGTGTCGCCAGGGTGTCCCCAATGTCCCCAAGGTGTCCCCAGGATGTCCCTGACATCCCCAGGGGTGTCCCCAATGTCCCCAGTGTGTCCCAGGGTGTCCCCAGGGTGTCCCCAAGGTCCCCAGGGTGTCCCAGGGGTGTCCCAGGGTGACCCCGATGTCCCCAGGGTGTCCCCAAGTGTCCCCAAGGTGTCCCCAATGTCCCCAGGGTGTCCCAGGGGTGTCCCCAGGGTGACCCCAATGTCCCCAGGGTGTCCCCGATGTCCCCAGGGTGTCCCCAGGGTGTCCCCAGGGTGCCCTGGGCTCTCACCGTGCCCGTGCTGGGAGTGGCCGTGGCCCTCGTGGTGCTCGTGGGGGGCTGTGGGGACACAAGGGGGGGGCACTGATGTCCCTAAATGTCCCCAAATCCCTTCAAAATACCCCAAAAACTCTTCAAAGCCTCCTAAATCCACCCCAAATCTCCCAAAACTGCCCCAAATCACCTCAAAACTGCCCCAAATGCCCTGAGCCCCCCAAAAGTGTCCCCAAGGGGTCCCAGTGTCCCCGACATGGGGGGGACAGGGGGGAGACACACAGGGTGACACGGGGAACCCCAGGGTGACCCAGGGTGACACGGGGTGACCCAGGGTGACACGGGGAACCCCAGGGTGAAACAAGGGGAACCCTCAGGGTGACCCAGGGTGACACGGGGAACCCCAGGGTGGCACAAGGACACACACAGGGTGGCACAGAGTGACCGGGGGTGGACACAGGGGTGACACAGGGGTGACAGGAGGTGACACAGGGACCCCCAGGGTGACATAGGGTGGACCCCAGCGTGACACAGGAGTGACAGGAGGTGACAGGAGGTGACACAAGGACCTCCAGGGTGACACAGGGAGGACCCCAGGGTGACACAGGAGTGACAGGAGGTGACAGGAGGTGACACAGGGACCTCCAGGGTGACAGGAGGTGACAGGAGGTGACACGAGGGGACCCCCAGGGTGACACGGAGGTGACAAAGGGGTGACAGGAGGTGACACAGGGACCTCCAGGGTGACACAGGAGTGACAGGAGGTGACAGGAGGTGACACAGGGACCTCCAGGGTGACAGGAGGTGACAGGAGGTGACACGAGGGGACCCCCAGGGTGACAGGAGGTGACAGGAGGTGACAGCGGCTCTCACCGCAGCTGAAGCGGTCGGTGCGGGCCATCATGGGCACTGTGACATCGGTGCCATCGGGGCGGCGGAAGGGACGCGCGCGGGTGGCACCGGGGGCGAACGGGGTCCCCCAACCCCCCCGGAAGAACTGGGCGCTGGCCAGGACCAGGCGAGTGCGGGGACCCAGAGCCCCGGGGGGCACCAGGCCGGCCACCAGCCCTGGAGGGGGACAGAGGTGTCACCTCCCACCTCCCCAACCTCATTGATCCCCCCAAAACAGG
>NW_008238658.1:10562-15080 GCF_000691975.1 Corvus brachyrhynchos
ACCCCGTTGATTCCCAAAAAACCCCATTGAACCCCCAAAAATACACATTGAACCCCCAAGAAGCTCAATTGTACCCCCAAAAAAGGGTCCCAAAACCCATTGAACCCTCCAAAAAACCCCAGTGATTCCCAAAAACCCCCATTGATTCCCAAAAAACCCCATTGATCCCCCAAAAATACGCATTGAACCCCAAAAAAGCTCCATTGCACCCCTAAAAAAGGGTCCCAAAACCCATTGAACCCCCCAAAAAACCCCAGAGATTCACAAAAAACCCCAGTGATCCCAAAAAACCCCATTGAACCCCCAAAAATACGCATTGATCCCCCAAAAATACGCATTGATCCCCCAAAAATATGCAATGAACCCCCAAAAAGCTCCATTGCACCCCTAAAAAAGGGTCCCAAAACCCATTGAACTCCCCCCAAAAACCCCATTGATCCCCCAAAAAAGGGACCTAAAACAATTGATCCCCTCAAAAAACCCCTTGAACCCCCAAAAAAGGGACCCGGGGTCCCCAAACTCATTGAATCCCCCCAAAAGGGGTTTCAGGGGTCCCCAAACCCATCAGCCCCCACCCCAGAACTCCCAGCACCCATTGACCCCTCCCCAAAAAGGGATCCCGGGGGACCCCAAACTCATTGAATTCCCAAAAAAAGGGTCCCCACACCCATAGACCCCCCCACCCCCATGGGGGCAGGGACCCCAAAGTGTCCCCTATGGGGACAGGGACCCCAAAATGTCCCCTATGGGAATCCATCCCCCACCACCCCCATGGGGGCAGGGACCCCAAAGTGTCCCCTATGGGGACAGGGACCCCAAAATGTCCCCTATGGGAATCCATCCCCCACCACCCCCATGGGGGCAGGGACCCCAAAGTGTCCCCTATGGGGACAGGGACCCCAAAATGTCCCCTATGGGAATCCATCCCCCACCACCCCCATGGGGGCAGGGACCCCAAAGTGTCCCCTATGGGGACAGGGACCCCAAAATGTCCCCTATGGGAATCCATCCCCCACCACCCCCATGGGGGCAGGGACCCCAAAGTGTCCCCTATGGGGACAGGGACCCCAAAATGTCCCCTATGGGAATCCATCCCCCACCACCCCCATGGGGGCAGGGACCCCAAAGTGTCCCCTATGGGGACAGGGACCCCAAAATGTCCCCTATGGGAATCCATCCCCCACCACCCCCATGGGGGCAGGGACCCCAAAGTGTCCCCTATGGGGACAGGGACCCCAAAATGTCCCCTATGGGAATCCATCCCCCACCACCCCCATGGGGGCAGGGACCCCAAAGTGTCCCCTATGGGGACAGGGACCCCAAAATGTCCCCTATGGGAATCCATCCCCCACCACCCCCATGGGGGCAGGGACCCCAAAGTGTCCCCTATGGGGACAGGGACCCCAAAATGTCCCCTATGGGAATCCATCCCCCACCACCCCCATGGGGGCAGGGACCCCAAAGTGTCCCCTATGGGGACAGGGACCCCAAAATGTCCCCTATGGGAATCCATCCCCCACCACCCCCATGGGGGCAGGGACCCCAAAGTGTCCCCTATGGGGACAGGGACCCCAAAATGTCCCCTATGGGAATCCATCCCCCACCACCCCCATGGGGGCAGGGACCCCAAAGTGTCCCCTATGGGGACAGGGACCCCAAAATGTCCCCTATGGGAATCCATCCCCCACCACCCCCATGGGGGCAGGGACCCCAAAGTGTCCCCTATGGGGACAGGGACCCCAAAATGTCCCCTATGGGAATCCATCCCCCACCACCCCCATGGGGGCAGGGACCCCAAAGTGTCCCCTATGGGGACAGGGACCCCAAAATGTCCCCTATGGGAATCCATCCCCCACCACCCCCATGGGGGCAGGGACCCCAAAGTGTCCCCTATGGGGACAGGGACCCCAAAATGTCCCCTATGGGAATCCATCCCCCACCACCCCCATGGGGGCAGGGACCCCAAAGTGTCCCCTATGGGGACAGGGACCCCAAAATGTCCCCTATGGGAATCCATCCCCCACCACCCCCATGGGGGCAGGGACCCCAAAGTGTCCCCTATGGGGACAGGGACCCCAAAATGTCCCCTATGGGAATCCATCCCCCACCACCCCCATGGGGGCAGGGACCCCAAAGTGTCCCCTATGGGGACAGGGACCCCAAAATGTCCCCTATGGGAATCCATCCCCCACCACCCCCATGGGGGCAGGGACCCCAAAGTGTCCCCTATGGGGACAGGGACCCCAAAATGTCCCCTATGGGAATCCATCCCCCACCACCCCCATGGGGGCAGGGACCCCAAAGTGTCCCCTATGGGGACAGGGACCCCAAAATGTCCCCTATGGGAATCCATCCCCCACCACCCCCATGGGGGCAGGGACCCCAAAGTGTCCCCTATGGGGACAGGGACCCCAAAATGTCCCCTATGGGAATCCATCCCCCACCACCCCCATGGGGGCAGGGACCCCAAAGTGTCCCCTATGGGGACAGGGACCCCAAAATGTCCCCTATGGGAATCCATCCCCCACCACCCCCATGGGGGCAGGGACCCCAAAGTGTCCCCTATGGGGACAGGGACCCCAAAATGTCCCCTATGGGAATCCATCCCCCCCCACCCCCATGGGGGCAGGGACCCCAAAGTGTCCCCTATGGGGACAGGGACCCCAAAATGTCCCCTATGGGAATCCATCCCCCACCACCCCCATGGGGGCAGGGACCCCAAAGTGTCCCCTATGGGGACAGGGACCCCAAAATGTCCCCTATGGGAATCCATCCCCCACCACCCCCAGGGCGACAGGGACCCCAAAGTGTCACCTATGGGGCCAGGGACCCCTAAGTGTCCCCTATGGGAATCCATCCCCCACCACCCCCATGGGGACAGGGACCCCAAAGTGTCCCCTATAAGGACCCTCGGGATGTATCCCCCCCCTCCCTGATTGGGATAAGGACCTCAAATCCCACCCCCCATGGGGCCAAGGACCTCGGGGTGTCCCCCATGGGGACAAGGACCCCAAATCCCGTCCCCCATAGGGCCAAGGACCTCGGGGTGTCCCCCATGGGGACAAGGACCCCAAATCCCACCCCCCATGGGGCCAAGGACCTCGGGGTGTCCCCCATGGGGACAAGAACCGCAAATCCCACCCCCTCCCCCCATGGGGACTTCGGGGTGTCCCCAATGACCTCAAATCTCACCCTCCATGGGGACAAGGACCCCAAAGTGTCCCCTCCCTGTCCCCTGTCCCCCCTCACCGTCGATGCTGAAACCGGTGGCCTCCTCCAGCTGCCTCCGGCCCCTCCCAGCCGTGGCCACCTGCAGGGCCACCAGAACCGAGGTGGCCCCGTAGGGCGCGAACACGACGTTGGTGTCTCCTCGGGGTCCCAGCGCAGCCCGGAACAGCCGCAGCCCGAAATCTGTCACCAGCTGGGACACTCGGCCCGGTTCCGGTGTCCCTGAGCCCCCCAGGGCCACCAGGGCCACCACGGCCACGAGGGACATCAGGGTCACCCTCATCCTGGAGGGACATGGGGACATGGGGACACTGGGGACACTGAGGCAGCCCTCTCCCCTCCCAGGGGACCCTGGTGTCTGGGGGTCACCGAGGTGACACTTGGGGTGGCACCAAGGGTGGTCCTAGTCCTGCTGTGACCTCCAGTCCCGATCCCGATCCTAAACCCAGTCCCAGTCCCAGTCCTGGTGTCACCTCCAGTTCCAATCCTGATTCTAAACCCAGTCCCAGTCCCAGTCCCAGTCCTGGTTTTAAATCCAGTCCCAGTCCCAGTGCCAGCCCCAGTCCCAGTTCCAGTCCTGCTGTCATCCCCAGTCCTAATCCTGACCCTAATCCCAGTCCCGGTGCCGATCTCAGTTTTAGTCCCAGTTCTGGTCCCAATCCCAGTCCTGCTACTGGTCCCAGTCCCAATCCTGGTCCCAATCCCCGTTTTGGTCCCAATCCTGGTCCTGATCCCTCCCAGTCCCAATCCCAGTCCCGGCGCTGGTCCCAGTCCCAGTCCTGGTGCTGGTCCCGGTCCTGCCGCCCTCTCACCTCTCTCTGGTCTCAGTCCCGGTTCCGCTGTCCCGGTATCAGCTCCGGTTTTGATCCCAGTATCCCGACACTGGTCCTGGTCTCACTCCCAGTATCCCGGGGTCCCGGTCTCACTCCCGGTGTCCCGGTCCCAGCCCCGGTTTCGGTCCCGGTCTCAGTCCCAGTGTCCTGCTCCCGATCCCGGTGTCACTCCTGGTGTGCCGCTGTCGTTCCCGGTGTCCCGATCCCGGTCCCACTGTCCCGATCCCGGTCCCACTGTCCCGATCCCGGACCTGATCTCGGTGCCGATGTCCCTATCCCGGACGCGGTGCCGATGTCCCGATCCCGATGTCCCGATCCCGGTGCCGATGTCCCGATCCCGGACCTGATCTCGATGCCGATGTTCCGGTCCCGGTCCCGGTGCCGATGTCCCGATCCCGATGTCCCGATCCCGGTGCCGATGTCCTGGTGTTGTTCCCGTCTCTGGAGCCGCCTCCGG
>NW_008238658.1:16605-20371 GCF_000691975.1 Corvus brachyrhynchos
TAGCCCCTATAGACCCCATAACCTCCCTATAGAACCCCACAGCCCCTATAGACCCCATAACCCCCTGTAGACCCCATAACCTCCCCATAGAACCCCATAGCCCTTAGAGACCCCATAACCTCCCTATAGAACCCCATAGCTCCTATAGACCCCATAACCCCCATATAGAACCCCATAACCTCCCTATAGAACCCCATAGCCCCTATAGACCCCATAGACCCTATAGACCCCATAACCGCCCTATAGAACCCCATAGACCCTATAGACCCCATAGACCCTATAGAACCCCATAACCTTCCTATAGAACCCCATAGCCCCTATAGACCCCATAACCTCCCTATAGAACCCCATAGCCCCTATAGAACCCCATAACCCTATAGACCCCATAACCGCCCTATAGAACCCCATAGACCCTATAGACCCCATAGACCCTATAGAACCCCATAACCTTCCTATAGAACCCCATAGCCCCTATAGACCCCATAACCTCCCTATAGAACCCCATAGCCCCTATAGACCCCATAGACCCTATAGACCCCATAACCGCCCTATAGAACCCCATAGACCCTATAGACCCCATAGACCCTATAGAACCCCATAACCTTCCTATAGAACCCCATAGCCCCTATAGACCCCATAACCTCCCTATAGAACCCCATAGCCCCTATAGACCCCATAGACCCTATAGACCCCATAACCGCCCTATAGAACCCCATAGACCCTATAGACCCCATAGACCCTATAGAACCCCATAACCTTCCTATAGAACCCCATAGCCCCTATAGACCCCATAACCTCCCTATAGAACCCCATAGCCCCTATAGACCCCATAGACCCTATAGACCCCATAACCGCCCTATAGAACCCCATAGACCCTATAGACCCCATAGACCCTATAGAACCCCATAACCTTCCTATAGAACCCCATAGCCCCTATAGACCCCATAACCTCCCTATAGAACCCCATAGCCCCTATAGACCCCATAGACCCTATAGACCCCATAACCGCCCTATAGAACCCCATAGACCCTATAGACCCCATAGACCCTATAGAACCCCATAACCTTCCTATAGAACCCCATAGCCCCTATAGACCCCATAACCTCCCTATAGAACCCCATAGCCCCTATAGACCCCATAGACCCTATAGACCCCATAACCGCCCTATAGAACCCCATAGACCCTATAGACCCCATAGACCCTATAGAACCCCATAACCAAATCCCTTCCAGGACCCCAAAACCCCTCTGGGATCCCCCAAACCCCACCCAGGTTTCCCCCCCCAGCACCCAGGGGCCCCCCCCGGGGGTGACTCAGGTCGGGGTGACTCAGTTGTGTCTCTGCTCCTTCCTGTGGGGTCCCTTTGGGGATGGGGGTGTCACATCCAGCTCATCCCAAATTCCTTGTGATTCACCCCAAAAACGGGCTCTGGGCCCCCAAAAAAACCCCGAATCCGTCTCAAAACCTCACTGTAACCCCAAAACTAAAGGGATTCGTCCTAAAAACTTCCGCAGAGTCAAATTCACAGGGATTTGCCCTAAAATTGCACAGATCCAGCCCGAAATTCAGGCGGATTCATCCCAAAACATCACTGTACCCCAAAACTTAAGGAATTCACCCCAACACCTCCCACAGACCCAGATTGGGAGAAATTCACCCCAAATCACATGGATTCACCCCCAAATCTCCATGGATTCACCCCCAAATCCACATGGATTCACCCCAAAGCTTCACCAGACCTGAAATTTTAGGAATTCACCCCAAAACCTCCAACAGATCCAGACGAGGACAGATTCACCCCCAAATCCACATAGATTCACCCCAAAACCCCAGTGTACACCAAAACTTTAGGAATTCACCCCAAAACCTCCAACAGATCCAGACGAGGACAGATTCACCCCCAAATCCACATGAAATCACCCCAAAACCACACAGATTCACCCCCAAATCTCCATGGATTCACCCCAAAACCCACATGGATCCACCCAAAGCCTCCCTGTACCCCAAAACTGAAGGGATTCACCCCAAAAAACCTCCAACATACCCCAAACCTGTCCCCCCACCCAGCATTGTCACCCCACAGCACTGTCACCTCCCCCCACGGCACTGACACCCCACAGGGGCGCCCCGAGTCCCCATCCCATGTCCCAAATCCCGTGTGCTGTGTCCCGTGTCCCAAATCCTGTCCCGTGTCCCAAATCCTCTCCCGTGTCCCAAATCCTGTGTGCTGCGTCCCCATCCCATGTCCCAAATCCCGTGTGCTGTGTCCCGTGTCCCAAATCCTGTCCCATGTCCCAAATCCTGTGTGCTGTGTCCCCATCCCATGTCCCAAATCCCGTGTGCTGTGTCCCGTGTCCCAAATCCTGTCCCGTGTCCCAAATCCTGTGTGCTGTGTCCCCATCTCGTGTCCCAAATCCCGTGTGCTGTGTCCCCATCCCGTGTCCCAAATCCTGTCCCGTGTCCCATGTCCCAAATCCTAAATTCCGTGTCCCCCTCCACGTCCCACATCCCCATCCCGTGTCCCCATCCCATGTCCCAAATCCCGTCTCGTGTCCCAAATCCCGTGTCCCCAATCCTGTGTCCCCATCCCATGTCCCAGATTCCGTGTCCCCATCCCATGTCCCAAGTCCTGTGTCCCCATCCCGTGTCCCAAATCCTGTCCCCTGTCCCTCCCACACTCCCATGTCCCATGTCCCACCCTCCCATCCCATGTCCCACCATGTCCTTTTCCCATGTCCCACACTCCCATCCCGTGTCCATGTCCTTGTCCCATGTCCCATGTCCCACACTCCCATCCCATGTCCCACCATATCCTTGCCCCATATCCCATATCCCATGTTCCATGTCCCACCATGTCCTTGTCCCATGTCCCATGTCCCACACTCCCATCCCATGTCCATGTCCTTGGCCCATGTCCCTTATCCCACACTCCCATCCCATGTCCCACCATGTCATTGCCCCATCCCTCTGTCCCACACCCCTGCCCTGTGCCCCGCATCGTGACGGGAAGAGGACGTGGCCTTCGAGACACCGGGATGTGCCCTGAGGAATCTCCTGGACCTCTAGGGAGTGGCACCGGGCACGAAAGGACACCTGGTGTCCTGTGCGGTGACGTATTCCAGGAACAGGGTGGTGGCACTTGTTGCCCTGCTCCTGGCACCTGCGGCTTCTGTTTCATCCCTCCCACTTCCTTTTATTGTGACCAAAGGTCCTCCTGTAGTATATTCCGTGTCCCCAGTCCTGCTCCTCCCGCGGTTGCAGACGGATCCGTGTGCCCGATTCCTTGACTCCAGGATACGGGGCCATGGCGGGGAGGCTGTGGGGCCTCCTGGCCGTGCTCTGTGTCTGCGTCCTGATCATTGTCACAGGTGGGAGCTGGTGGCACTGGGATCCCTCCCCATTCCCGGTGGCACTGGGACCCCTCCCCATTCCTGGTGGCACTGGGATCCCTCCCCATTCCTGGTGGCACTGGGACCCCTCCCCATTCCTGGTGGCATTGGGATGCCTCCCCATTCCCGGTGGCACTGGGATCCCTCCCCACCCTGCGGCGGCAGCATCCTTGAACTGCGAGTTTGGAAATGGGGTGGGACCGGGGTCGTCCGAAGATCGTGGGGGTGGCAGCAAACAGAACCAATTGGGGTCTTTGGGGGAAGGTCCAGGGGTCTTTGAGGGGGGTCCAGAGTGGGGTTTGGGACTCAGCTGGTGGGTTCAGGGCCCAGTTGGGGTCTTGGGAGTATCTTTGGAGGACCAAGGGGGGGTCTTTGGT
>NW_008238658.1:20549-31746 GCF_000691975.1 Corvus brachyrhynchos
GGGTGCAGGGCCCAGTTGGGGTCGTGGGAGTATCTTTGGAGGACCAAGGGTGGGTCTTTGGGGGGATGTTGTGGTGGGGTCCTTTGGAGGTCCAGGTGTCTTTGGGGGGGTCCAGGAGTCTTTGATGGGGTCCAGGGGTCTTTGGGGGAGTCCTGGAGTCTTTGATGGGGTCCAGAGGTCTTTAGGGGGGTCCAGGGTGGGGTTTGGGACCCAACTGGTGGGTTCAGGACTCAAATGGGGTCTTGGAGAATGAAGGTTGGGTCTTTGGGGGGATGTTGATCTGTGGTGGGTAAGGGTCTTTGGGGGTCCAGGAGCCTTTGGGGTGGATCAGGGGTCTTTTGAGGGTGGTCTGTGGGTTCTTGATGTGGGTCCATGAGTACTTGGAGACCCAAATGGGGATCTTGACGGTCTGGGGAGTCCTGGGGGCATCTTTGGAGAACCAAAGTTGGGTTTCTGGGGGGATGTTGGCCTGTGGTGGGTGGGGGCCTTTGGGAGTCCAGGCGAGGGAGGTCAATGGATCTTCGGGTTCATGGGTTTTTGGGGTCCAACTGGAGGTCTTGGGAATCTGTGGGGCATCTTTGGAGAACAAAGGTTGGGTCTTTGAAGGGATGTTGGTCTGAGGTGGGTGGAGGGTCATTGGGGGTCCAGGGGTCTTTAGGGGGGGTCCAGTGGTATTTTGAGGGAAGTCTGTGGGTTTTTAAGGTGGGTCTATGAGTCTTTGGGACCCAGCTGGGGATATTGAGGTTCTTGGGAGTCTTGGGGACAACTTTGGAAAACCAAGATTGGGTTTTGGGGGGATGTTGGTCTCTGGTGGGTGAGGGTCTTTGGGGGTCCACGGACCCTTAATGGGGTCAATGGATCTTTGGGTTCATGGGTTTGTGAGATCCAACCAGGAGTCTTGGGAATCCTTGGGAGGTCCTTGGAGAACCAAGGAGAGGGTTTTGGGAGTTGTTGGTCTGTTGTGGGTGGGGTTCTTTGAGGGGTCCATGTGTCATTGAGGGAGGTCGAAGTCACCTTGGGGGTCAATGGCTTTGGTGGTCAGTAGGTCTTGCGGAATGTGGGTCATGGGAGGTCCTTCAGATGTAGGAGACGGTGAGATGACCAGAATCAAGGGCGAGGCTGTGTCTGTCCTGCCACCTATCACAGGAGAGTACATTGACACTTCTACTCCTCCAGGGGAGAACACCACCACCACAGCCACTCCTCCAGGGGAGAACACCACCACCACAGCCACTCCTCCAGGGGAGAACACCACCACCACAGCCACTCCTCCAGGGGAGAACACCACCACCACAGCCACTCCTCCAGGGGAGAACACCACCACCACAGCCACTCCTCCAGGGGAGAACACCACCACCACAGCCACTCCTCCAGGGGAGAACACCACCACCACAGCCACTCCTCCAGGGGAGAACACCACCACCACAGCCACTCCTCCAGGGGAGAACACCACCACCACAGCCACTCCTCCAGGGGAGAACACCACCACCACAGCCACTCCTCCAGGGGAGAACACCACCACCACAGCCACTCCTCCAGGGGAGAACACCACCACCACAGCCACTCCTCCAGGGGAGAACACCACCACCACAGCCACTCCTCCAGGGGAGAACACCACCACCACAGCCACTCCTCCAGGGGAGAACACCACCACCACAGCCACTCCTCCAGGGGAGAACACCACCACCACAGCCACTCCTCCAGGGGAGAACACCACCACCACAGCCACTCCTCCAGGGGAGAACACCACCACCACAGCCACTCCTCCAGGGGAGAACACCACCACCACAGCCACTCCTCCAGGGGAGAACACCACCACCACAGCCACTCCTCCAGGGGAGAACACCACCACCACAGCCACTCCTCCAGGGGAGAACACCACCACCACAGCCACTCCTCCAGGGGAGAACACCACCACCACAGCCACTCCTCCAGGGGAGAACACCACCACCACAGCCACTCCTCCAGGGGAGAACACCACCACCACAGCCACTCCTCCAGGGGAGAACACCACCACCACAGCCACTCCTCCAGGGGAGAACACCACCACCACAGCCACTCCTCCAGGGGAGAACACCACCACCACAGCCACTCCTCCAGGGGAGAACACCACCACCACAGCCACTCCTCCAGGGGAGAACACCACCACCACAGCCACTCCTCCAGGGGAGAACACCACCACCACAGCCACTCCTCCAGGGGAGAACACCACCACCACAGCCACTCCTCCAGGGGAGAACACCACCACCACAGCCACTCCTCCAGGGGAGAACACCACCACCACAGCCACTCCTCCAGGGGAGAACACCACCACCACAGCCACTCCTCCAGGGGAGAACACCACCACCACAGCCACTCCTCCAGGGGAGAACACCACCACCACAGCCACTCCTCCAGGGGAGAACACCACCACCACGGCGCCTCCTCCAGCAGAGAACACCACCACCACGGCCACTCCTCCAGAACAGAACACCACCACCACGTTCACTCCTCCGGCAGAGAACACCACCACAACAGTCACTCCTCCAGGGGAGAACACCACCACCACGGCCACTCCTCCAGAACAGAACACCACCACCACGGCCACCATTCCGATCACCACCACCACCACAGTAACAACCACAATCACGAGTCCAGGTATGTTTTTCTCCTTGGTGGCCCTCCATAGCCACATCCTTTCTCCCTGACCTGTCCCCAGCATTCTCCAGGTGGCTCCTGGGCTGTCTCCGGGACGTTTCACAGCACCTGTGTCCTCCGGTTGCTCTTCCAGGTGTGTGCATGAATGGTGGCACATGGGAAGATGAGAAGTGCTTGTGTCCCGAGGGGTTTCAAGGTGACCACTGCGAGAAGTCCATCTGCCAAAATGGGGGCACCTGGGCCAGCGGCCTCTGCCTGTGCCCCCTGAATTTCCAAGGGGACAGGTGCCAGTTCGTCGTGGACATTGTGGAGATCAAAAACGGTAGGGAAGCATCCCAAGATGCCGTGGGATGGCCACCAAGACAGGACCTGGGCTGAGGTCACCTCTGAGGGGTCAGTGGGGGGTTCGGGCCACTATGAGGGAATGACCTGGGAATGGGACCACCAAGGAGGGACCAACTCAGAAATGTGGCCACCAGGGAGGGACTGACCCTGGAATGAGGTTGGGTGACCACAAAGGGACCAATCAAGAAATGAGGTCACACGTTGGTGACACTGACCTGGGATTGGAGTCACTGTGGAGGGACCAAGCTGGTCCCCGGACCGAGGTCACCAGGGTGGGGATGGGGACACCCAGTCTATTCCTCATGGGTCTCTTCTGCTTGGCCAAGTGACGATGAACGCGACGGTGGAGATGACGACCAAGGTCGACAACAGGAATTTCACTGAGGAGCTCAAAAATCCGTCCTCGCCTGCTTACAAGAGCTTTGAGAAAGAGTTCCAGGAGAAGGTCAGGGCTCAGCCATGCCACAGGTGACCCCAGGGGTAGCCCCTTGAGGGGGATGTGGACCATGACGGGGGCCTGGATCTCCCCTGGCTTCTCTTTGTCTTCCAGATGAAGAAGATTTATGGGCATATCCAGGGTTACCAAGGTGTGGTGATCAAAAGCCTGAGGTGAGTCCCCACCAGTGGCCAGGTGGGGTCCTGACCCTCTCCAGTGCTCACGAGGGGTGGTTTGGGGTGAAGGGACCCACAGGGGTCAGTTTGAGGTGATGCCCCCCAAGGTTGGAGCATCCACATCCCTCCAAGCCACGTTGTGTCCTGGGGTTCCTTCTGGACGGCCCAGCCCTGTGTAACCATGGTGTTCCTCCACACTGGGAACCCCATACTGGTCCCAGTTGGCTCTAGAGCCAAGCCCTGCCCCTTCTCCTTGCAGTGCTGGCAGCATCAAGGTGGACTACAATGTCAGCCTGGAGGTCCCCGCCAACTCCAAGGCCAACGAGACGGTGAAGACCATCTCCGACAGCCTCGTCGCCGCCTTCCAAAACTACAGTGACTGCAACGGGAACTGCACTGGGGACAACTGTGAGTGACACTGGGGGTCACCCCGCTGTCACTGGGTCCTCTTTGGGGTTACTGGGCCAGGGTTGCCCACCAGCAGCTCCTCTTTCCACACCAGGTTCTTTCTGCTTCAACACCTCCTTCACCAGCGTCCAGAGTTTTGGAGTGCAAGAGGTGGAAGGACGTAAGTGAAGCCCACGGGGTGTTTGGGTGTCCCCCACCCTCCGGAGCTCCCCAAAACCTGAGCCCTGTGCCCCCACCCTCAGGTCTGTGCGACGCCCACATCCAGGAGGGGTTCGGCTCCTACTACACCCCGCACCTGACGGACACCGGTGTCATCTGCATCACCCGCTGCGATGCCCGCTCTGCTGACCCTCTGCCCTGCGTCCACGGCAGCTGCTCCGTGGGCCGGCTGGGGCCACAGTGCGAGTAAGGGCTCGGTCCCCAAAAATGGGTGGTCCCCCCAAATTCCATGAATCCCCTGAGAACCTTGACCCCCATCATCCCCATGATGACCTGACCACTGTGACCCCCACGACCATCCTACTCCCATGATGACCCCACCATCATGACCCCTATGACCCTCCCACTCCCATGACCCCCATGACTACCATGACCCCACGACAACCCCACCACCATGACCACCATGTCCCATCATGACAACCATGACCCACATGACCACCCCACTCCCATGATCCCCATGACCACCATGACCTTCTCACTCCCATGACTTCCATGACCACCCCAACACCATAACCACCCTGACCCCCCTATGACCTCCCCACTCCCATGGCCCCCATGACCACCCACACCACTATGACCTACCATGACTCCCATGACCCCCATGACCACCATGATCACCTCACCAGGTGCTCGGACAAGGTGGCCTTCTGGTACCAGGACAGCGCCTGCAGCTCCCGCATCAGCAAGGTGGGGGTGGCCGTGGGTGTCCCAATGGCTGTCTTGGTCCTGGTCACCACCATCTTCACCGTCCTCCTGCTGAGATCTCGGAGGCAGAAGGAACAGTACAGGTAAATGTGTCACCGTGGGATGGGCTGGGGGATCCCGTGGTGGTCCCGAGTCTCATCCCTGTCCGTTCCACCACGCAGGAATAAGCTGAGGTCCCGTGCGGAGCTGTACTCCAGCGAGGACGGGAACTGGGAGGGATCCCAAGGCTTTTCCATGGGGAATCCGGCGGCCACCTGGGAAGGTAACAGGGATGGGGGTGGGGATGGGCATGGCGGAACTCTGTGGAACCCGGCGGTCCACGGCACCTCTTCTTCCACCCCACAGACATGGAGACCCCCAGCACCAGCTACATCAACCTGGAGAGGGTGGACACCTCGAAGATGGTGGGTGACACATCCCCAGGACCCTGATGTTGTCGCCCTTCGTCCCCCACCCCATCCTCATCTTCTCCTCTCCTTCCTCCCCAGATGCACATCCGGAGACCGACCGTGGTTCCCTGAGTGGAGCCACCTGAGAGCCAGCAGAGACGGGACATGGGGACACGGACATGGGTGGAGGGGGGACACAGGGACACGGGGACATGGGTGTGGGGTTTCGGGGTGAGAAGGATCAGGAAATCCACCGTCCTCTTCCTCCCCACGCAATTGTTTGCACACGGAATGTTTTATAATTAAATGTATCCTTAATTCTCTTGTCACCTGTGCACTTCCTGTTGGGGACATGAGGTAGCTTCATGACAAGGGAGGACGTGGGTGGAGCCAAGCTGCAAATCCAAGGGAAAACACCCCAAAACCAGGAAAAGAAAACATTGAAAGTGCGTTAATTGCTGACCAGGTGATTGGGAACTGCCCTTGGGTCACCCCGAACCCCGATGGGTGACGTGTGTGGGAGAACGTGTCCTTGTCCCCAGTCCTGGAACAAGATGTCACCCTGGAGGTTCCTCCACACCCCTTTCCCACGGGGACAAAGGGCTTGGAGCAGGAAGTGGGGCAGCTGTGGTGGCTCAAGGAAGGGGAGGACAAGGAGCGGGTCCCAAGGTGGTACCACTCATGAGTGGGGGGGTCCTGAGGTGGTACCACTCATGGGTGGGGGGGGGACATTCAGGGGGTCCCAAAGTGGTACCACCCATGAGTGGGTGGGGCATTGAGGAGGTCCCAAGGTGGACAATGGACCGCCATGACCACCATCCCCACCACCACTATGACCTCCACCCTCACCACTGTGACCACCCTGACCCGTCCCACCACCATAACCCCCATGACCACTCCAGCCTCATGACCCCCATGAACCCCCAACCACCCCAACTCCATGACCCTCCCGACCACCTCCACCCCCATGACCCCTCATAGCCATGCCCACCACCATGACCCCCATGACCCTTGTGATGCCACCACCCCCACAATCACCACCGTGCCATGGACGGGGCAGAAGGACGCATGCCTCTTGCCTTGCATGCTGGCACTTGGCCCTCAGCCAATTCCTGCCCCACCCCCTTGGGCTAAAGTTAACATTTTTACATCTTTCATTCCACCCTTCTTGGCAGCCAGAGCTGGGAACGGGGACAAAGTCCCAAACACCTCGGGGTGTGGCCAGGTGTGGCCTCAAACACACCTGGCAGGTTCTGGCACAGGGAGGGAGTGTCCCCTGTTGGAGCAGGGGAAGTCCCAGGCAGGTGTGGGAGTGTCACCCCCAAAAATAGCTCCAAAAGGGTGGTCAGGGCTGTTTGTCCTCTCCCCAAGTCGTCACTGGGATTGTCCCAGTACAAACCAGTAACACCAGAGACATTTTGAGTGACTTCATTAAGAACGAGAGGGTCCAGCCCCCTTTTTTCGGGTGGGGGGGGGATCCTCACCCTTGAATTTCGGGAGGAAGGGAGGTGAGGACATGACCTTGGAGGTGGGGACATGACCTTAGAGATGGAAACATGACCTTTTAGGTGGGGTCGTGGCCCGAAAGTGCTGTTGGGGATGAGGTCACATCCTAAAAATGGGATCGTGACCCAGAACTGGGGTCATGACCTTAAAAGTGCTCACAGGACGAGGATGAGGGATACAGGAAGAGGATGAAGATGAGGGCAGGGGGTCAAGGTGCCCCCCAAGAGAGGGTCAGGGTTGTCCTGAAGTGCTGGGGGGGACCTCGTTCCATGGGGTTGGTGATGCAGATGGTGATGGTGGTGGTGATCATGATGGTGATGATGATGGTGGTGATGGTGGTGATGGTGATCATGGTGATGGTGATGTTAATGATGATGATGGTGATGGTGATGATGATGGTGATGATGGTGATGGTGATGAAGATTTTGACATTGATCATGTTGGTGATCATGCTGATGATGATGGTGATGATGATGATAGTGGTGAGGATGATCATGATGCTAATGATAGTGATGATGGTGATAGTGATGATGATGATGAAGATTTTGACATTGATCATGTTGATGGTGATCATGTTGTTGATGATGATGATGGTGATGATGATAGTGGTGAGGATGATGGTGATGGTGATGATGATAATGATAGTGATAGTGATGATGATGATGACTTTGACATTGATCATGTTTGATGGTGATGATGTTGACGACATTGATGATGATGATGATGATGAAATTGTGGTGGTGGAAATCACTACCCTGGTGCTCCCCACCCCACCACATCTCAGAACTGTGTGATGAAGCTCTGTGGCCTTGGGATTTGGATCTGTCGGGATGTGCCAGAGCAGATCAGAGGGAAAATGGGGTGTCAGAAAGATTCGGGGTGTCCCCAGTGCCCCAGTCCCACTGTGGTGGGAGGACAGGGGGAACTCACCGGCACTGATGTGTCCATGGCGTCGAGGTTGACTGGATGGTCATCCTTGAGCTGGGCATCTGTGGGAGAGGGGGACTCAGTGGGGGTGCTCAGGGTGGGGTTGAGGGGCACAAACCAATTCCCCCATCCCTGTGGGGTCACCAGAGACCCCCCACCCACCCCACTCCCACCTCGTTTCTGGAAGGTGAATTTTCCTTGGAGGTTCCACTCCTCACTGGTGTCCTGGTACCAGCTCTCCATCATCTGCTGTTCGGTCCTGGGGATGGGGGAAGGGGTGTCAGGGGTCACCACCAGCAGGTCCATCCCTGCCTGGACCCCCTCCAACACCCCCAAAGGACCACCTTCCTCCCCCAAACCCCCAGAACCTCATCCAGGATGAGGAACATCTGGAAACCAACAACTCCGAGACTTCCCCCACTCCTAGGAGGACACTGGGACCAGATACTCCAAACCTCTCCCTCCTCACCTATCGTATGACTCAGATCTGCGAGCTCGGAAGAGGAAGATGGAGAGGACGACGACCACAGTGACCAAGATGGCCACGGCCAAGCCCAGGCCCACGGCCAGTTTGCTGACCCGTGATGTGCAGCGGTCATCTTGGTACCAGTACAGATGGGTGTCATCACAGCTGGTGGGGTGGACAAAGGGGTCAACCCAAAACTGGAACACCCCCAGAAGAGACACCCCCCTCCCCCAACCCATTTCTGCAGCCTCAAAGCCTTCTTGAAGCAAGATTCTGCTTCACCTCAGGGGCTTAACCCTGGACATGATCATGGAGATCCAGGTTGGTTCTATGTGGACCAAGATCCTGCTCCAACCCACATGAATTTCACCCATTTCCATCCAAAGAAAACCTTAGGGATGGGCCTGGAGATCCACTAGAAGGGTTGTGGACCACAGGCCTGCTCCAGCCCTGGAATTTTTAACCTCAGAGGTGATCATGGAGATCCACCAGAAGAGTTGGATCCCTGTGGAAGAGAACCCTGCTCCAACCTTGATGATTTTTGACCCATTTCCATGCACAGAGGAGCTTGGCAATGACCATGAAGATCCACCCAAAGGGTTGGATCCACGTGGGATGGCTTTGGAGGAGGAGGAGGAGTTTCCTTCAGCTCTTACAAGCACTGAGGACCTCTGCGGGTGATGTGGCACGTCCCCCGGTTGCAGTTGATGGTGCTGGCGGTGTTCGGCGTGCAGTTGGACATGCAGGACAACCCGAAGCTTGTCAGGTTGGGAAAGAAGAATTCCTGGTAGCCCTCGGGCACTTGGCTCTGGCAGTAGGCTAGAGAGGGGAGAGATGTCAACTGGGGGGACCTTGGAGACCCCAAACCCAGGTGGACCCCTCCCCATCCACTTACCATCTTCATCAAATTCCAGCGGGGTGTTGGTGACCAACACCTCAGAGGCGTTGAAGCACAAGTCACCTGTAGGAGAGGTTAAATTGAGGGGGCACAGCCCCACAAGCCCTCCCAGGGTTGTCCAGGGGTGGTTTGGGTGGCTGGGAAGGTGTCCCCACCCCATTGAGGGCCCCAGTTGTCCCCAGCCCCACGGTGGGAAGGTGACAAGGTACCATTGGTGCAGTTGAACTGTGTTGCCGCCACCTCGATTTTCTCCTGCACCTTGGCTGTGATGTTCTGGAGCTTGTCCTGGCTCTGGGTGGTCACCAGCAGGGACACGATGACGGAGTGATCCACCACCACGCTGCCGGGCCTGGACGGAAATGCCATCGTCCCATTCCAAACGCCATTTTCCCACGGAATGACCCCAAAATCCCCGTCCCAGTGACCCCAGTGCTCACCTGAGACGGTGCACCTTGATGCCCCTGTACCCCTCGATGTCAGCGTAGACTGCATCCATCTGGAAGGGAAAATGTCTCCAGGTGGGATGTTGGGGTCCATTCCCTTCCCATCTTCCTGGGTCTGCTTCATTTTGGGTGTCCTCCCCTCAGATCCATCCCCGTGGACCCGGAGAACACTACACAAGAACTTGGAGTACCCATGGGATGCTCCACCAGGTAGATCCCGACCCCAGGTGGCAGTCCCATGTTCCTCTACCTGGTTGGTGAAGTCCTGGACGAACTCAGTGTAGGCGGGTGAGGTGTTGTCCTCGAGGTCCTTGGTGAAGTTCCTGTTGGTGACCCGCAGCTCCACCTCCACCGTCCCATTGGTCTCTGGGAATGTCCAAGACCAGGCCATGAAGGAGATGGGGCAGAGAGACATTTCCAGGCAGGTGGAACCCCAAAATCTCCCCCTAAACCCCATGAATTTGGGGGTTGTTGTGAAGGAACCAGGAGAAACATCCTCCACCCATTGAAAGAGATCATCAGTGGCCCCTCTGCTCCTCTGGGTGATCCCAGTGTGGACTGGGCCATCCCCCATCTCCCAAAATTCCTACCTGGTCCTCCCAGGTGGATCCTGCACCTGCTGGTGGCTCGGAGCTGGGTCATTCCCCATCTCCCAGAATTTCCAGGTGGGAATCCCAGGTGGATCCTGCACCTGCCTGACCCCTGATGGGCAGGACCTGGTGGAACCATCAGCTCTTCCCAAATTTTCAAGTCCTGTGGGACTCTGATGCAGGTGCGGAGAAGGTTCTTTGGGATACAGTTACACCTGGTTTACTTCCAAAAGGAGAACCCTTCCTGATCCTCCTGCCCCTGGCAGATCTTATCCCAGCATTGGATACATCCCAAAAAACGATGGAATTCCTACCGACATTGGTTTCGATGGTGTTTCTGACTTCCTCACACCTGTCCCCTGTGAAGCCGGGGGGACACTGGCAGTGGCCGTTGATCCAGGTGCCACCGTTCTCGCAGGTCCCTGGAAGGAAAGGGGATGGAAAAGGAATGGGAAGGGACACGGAAATGGGGCCAGGGAGAAGCGGGGTGAGAATTACCTGGGGTGGTGGTTGAGTGGGGAGTGGTGGTGGTGGCGGTTGTTGTCGTTGTAAGGGTGGTGCTGGTTGTTGTACGGAGGGTGGTGGTGGTTCTAGAGGTGGTGGTGGTGGTCCTAGGCGTGGTGGGGGTGGTGTCAGGAGTGGTGGTGGAGGTCCCGGCGGAACTTGGCGTGACGGTCAAGGATGTAGAACTGCTACTGGTGGGTGTAGAGCTGCTACTGGTAGGAGTAGAGACAGTGGTGGCAGTAGAGCTGCTGGTGGGTGTAGAGGTGCTACTGGAAGGAGTAGAGATGGTGCTGGGTCTAGTGCTGCTGCTTGTAGGCGTAGAGATGCTACTGGTGACTGTGGAGCTGCTGCTGGTGGGTGTAGAGGTGGCGGTGGGTGTTGAGCTGCTACTTGTAGGTGTAGACGTGGTGGTCGTAGAGCTGCTACTTGCAGGTGTAGAGATGTCAGTCGTGAACATACTGTCGGTGGTGGGTGTAGAGCCACTGCTGGTGGGTGTAGAGCTGGAACTTGCAGAGCTGCTACTTGCTGGTGTAGGAATGCTACTGGGG
>NW_008238659.1:0-5482 GCF_000691975.1 Corvus brachyrhynchos
ATATTTCTAAATTTGGCCAAACCGGAACAGTCTACTAAAGCCTGGTACTCCTGTAGGGCTGTGGTGCCAGGCCATCGAATCCACGCAGTCCAGTAAAACTGGTTATCCTTCTCCTTCACCTGGCTGGAGGCAGGGCCCTTCTAGTACTGGTCGTAGGATTCTCCACTTCTTTCAGAAATGGATTTGAATTCCTTTCTATAGGATCAGGAGTAAGATCTGCCCTTACACTCAGGCTGGGAAACTACCCACTGAAAACTGGAGCAGCAACTTTCTTGGAATAACCCCCATTTGTGATTGTTCTTCCCTTCAGTTCATGTACCTGTGCCTCTAAGTTCGAGGTAGATTTTCCATCTACTTCCTCATGTTGTCTATATGGTTCCACAGGTGAAACCACAGGATATCCCTTGGTGTGTACCTTCTATAGCCTTTCTCTTGAGGTCCAGTAGCTTCCTCTGTTTTTGTAATGGGTCTGTCTTCATATTAAGGGGGATTTGAAGGAGATAAAGAATCTCCTTCCCTTGGTGCATTACCATAGGGCTCACCCCATATATTTCCATCCCATTCTTCAGGGGATGCAATTAGTTTTCTAATCTGTACAATATCAGGGAGATTGGGAACCCACATAAGGATGATATCAACCTTTTTTCCCAATAGTTTGGGGTTTTTTTCTTCTTTCCTTCCTGTAACTGTTTTTACAGCTGCTCGGTTTTCAAAGATGGTAATAACTCAGCTGCTTTCCTGCCCTCTATTTCTTCCTTTTTCCTCTCTTATCATTATTCTTTTTAAACTGACAAGCAACTTCTAGGCAGGTGCCTAACACTTTACAAGTAATGCCTTTGTCTTTTTCATCCTTTATATGGCCTCTGGCCACCTTTAGCTGTTGCTAGACAGCTTTCCAATCATGCCAGTTATCATGAGCCCATTCTTCTGAGAATTTGAGACTTGTAATTATTCCATGCTTTTGTAAGTAATCAGTAATATCACTTGCCATCTTGCCAACTACAACAATTTGTTGCAAATGAGTGGTTTAGGCCAATTAAAGAATCGCTCTCAAAGACATTAGCAAAAGCAGGTTTAATATAAATCTGTGAAAGCACAACTTAATAGAGTTCAATGGCAAGGTTCACTCTTACTACATGGATGAAGCATACAAAAGAACATCAGATTTGAATAAATTTAAAATAATTTACACAGAGATTGGGGATACAAAAGGGTAAGGGAGATCCTCACATTGTTTCACCAGATTCAAAGTGGACCCCCTTGCTTTCTAAACTCCCAAAAAAGCCTAGGTGCAGCTGAGTCCAAACTTGGTCTCAAACCTAGTCAATGGTTTATGTCTAAAGGATTTTAGCAGCCCTTAATCATTGACTAATTTAACATTTGCAAAGTGATTCAAAAGGATTTACTACAATTACAACAACTTAATTATAGATCTGAGATGGCAACATTCCTACTATACTTGCTATAGGGTGTTTGAATCAATTCACACATGCATGCACACAGACACGGATGCATGTATATCTCTCTATATGTACAAAGGTATTTGTCAAAAATGCGAGTTCAGTGAAATACTCATGTCAAATGCCTTTGCATTTCTCAATGGGTGAGGCTTGAGCCTTGGGGAGTGGAGCCTAGGCCCTGTCATCAAATTTTGGCTCCAAGTATAGTGAACTTGACAGTTTGTGAGCTCTGAGAGGCGGTCCACTCAGAGGTATGCAACCTGCTGCAGCCCAGTAGAGCTCAAAGGGCTTCATATAGGATTGCTGTTTATAGGCTTATTGGGTTTGTATGGCCAAGCTTTGGTAGTGGGAGTGGTACAGGGGTGGCTTCTGTGAGAAGCTGCTAGAAGCCTCCTCCATGTCTGGAAGAGCAAATCCCTGGTGGTTCCAAAGACAGACATGCCGCTGGCCAAGCCTGGGACAAATAGAAATGGTGGTAACACCTCTGTGAAAACATATTTAAGAAGAAGAAGGAAAAAAACAAGGAAATTTTTTGAAAGTCCAGTAACAATGGTACCTTTCCACTTGGGCTATGATTCAGGTAAGTAATGTTCCAAGGCTGTCTGGGGATGACTGATTATCTCTCATTCCCCTCCTTGGTCAGACAAGAGAAGTTCCTGGTATGGACAGTGCTGCCCCCACCTTAGGCATGCAACAGTTTCTAGTATGGTCAAAGGACACTTCACTGCTCTGGTGGATTGACCTTGGCTGAATACCAGATACCCACCTGTGACGGTTTGGACAAATTTGGAGGGAAAATATCCTCTGATAGAAGGCAGGTTACAACCACATTCCCCCACCAGGTTTGGGAAAAAAAATTTTCCTCAGAGGAAAGTGAAAGAGATAAAAACTATTTATTTAACAAACACACAGGAAAAGGATAATAATGCTAAATAATAAAACCTCTTGCTTTGGAGAGAAACCCGGGAAAATTTCAGAGTCCTTCCATAGTCTCTCTCCCCCTCCTTGGAGTTGGGTTGTGGTGGGCCCACCTCTGGGGCCGTGATAAAAAATTCTCCTGATGTGTTCTGATGTTGAAACAGTCCAAAAAAGAAGAAGGGAAAAACCCAAAGTCCCAGGAAAACAAGGTTCAACTCTCCTTCTCCCTCCGGATAAAAAAAGAGCTGAAAAACTGGCTGAAAAGCAAGAATACTTCCCCTGCTCCTCTTGCCGCCGCAGGACGCAGAGGAGTGTGTGTCTGTGTCCTTGAAACAACTGCTTGAAAAGTTTGCTCGTTTTTTTTTTCCTCTCCCCCCTCTCAGGCTCAGTTTAAAGGCACAGAAAGGCACAAAATTAATTTCTGGGCATAGAGAAGTGATAGGATATACACATCATAAAGTCCCCCCAAGACATTCCACCCCTTATCCCATATCCTCGGCTTAATGCCCAAATTAATATATTCCAACTCTAAACACACACATTAATACATACATATATATATAGAGCTATGTACAAACAGTGACAGTGACACTCAGCAAGCAGTGGTATATAGGCATTCCACATTACAGGTGGTTTCCACACCACAATCAGATCTCCCTGCGGTACACAACGTGTTGTTCCATCTCTCTGCATTACCCACCATGTGCAACCAGGTCCCTGAGCAAAGACAACCCCATGGATGGGTTTGTCTGTATTCAAGGCAGAATTAACCCAAACAGTCTTTCCTAACAGTCCTCTGACATGCATTACTGCGACCTTATCTCCGTCTACTGTATGCAGGGATTCAGATTGGGCTGGACCAGCTCTATTGGTGGAACCTCGGGTGTTAACTAAGCAGGTGGCCTTTGCTAGATGCTGCTCCCAGTTTTTGAAAGTTCCCCCACCTAGTGCCTTCAAGGTGGATTTCAACAATCCATTGCAGCATTCCACTTTGCCTGCAGCTGGTGCATGGTAAGGGATATGGTACACCCACTCAATGCCATGTTCTCTAGCCCAGGTGTTAATAAGGCTATTCTTGAAATGAGTCCCATTGTCAGATTCAATTCTCTTCAGGGGTACATGCCTCCAAAGGACTTGCTTTTCCAGACCCAAGATGGTGTTACGGGCAGTAGCGTGAGGCACGGGGTAGGGCTCCAGCCATCCCGTGGCGGCTTCTACCACTGTGAGCACATAGTGCTTACCTTGGCGGGTTTGAGGCAGTGTGATGTAATCAATCTGCCAGGCCTCCCCATACTTGTATTTGGACCACCGCCCACCATACCACAGGGGCTTCACCCACTTGGCCTGCTTGATCACAGTGCATGTTTCACAATCATGGGTAACCTGGGAGATACTATCCATGGTTAGATCCACCCCTCGATCTTGTGCCCACCTATAGGTGGCATCTCTGCCTTGATGACCTGAGGCATCATGGGCCCATCGAGCAAGGAACAACTCTCCCTTATGTTTCCAATCTAAGTCTACCTGTGACACTTCTATCTTTGCAGCCTGATCTGCCTGTTTGTTGTTACGATGTTCCTCATTAGCCCTACTCTTGGGCACATGGGCATCTACATGGCGGGCTTTCACAAGTAGCATTCTTACTCGGGCAGCGATGTTTTTCCACTCTTCAGCAGCCCAGATTGGTTTTCCCCTACACTGCCAATTAGCCTTTTCCCACTTTTCCAGCCATCCCCACAGAGCATTGGCCACCATCCATGAATCGGTATAGAGGTATAGCTTTGGCCACTTCTCTCTTTCAGCAATGTCCAGGGCCAGTTGAACAGCTTTGAGTTCAGCAAGTTGGCTTGATTCACCTTCTCCTTCAGTAGCTTCTGCAACCCATCGTGTGGGCCTCCATACGGCTGCTTTCCACTTTCATTTCATCCCTACGATGCAACAAGAACCGTCAGTGAAAAGAGCGTAGCGTGTGTCTTCTGATGGCAGTTGGTTGTACGGTGGAGCTTCTTCAGCACGTGTCACTTCTTCTTCTTCTTCATCAGTGTGACCAAAGTTTTCACCTTCAGGCCAATTTGTGATTATTTCCAAAATCCCGGGGTGATTCAGTTTTCTGATATGGGCGCGCTGGGTGATGAGAGCAGTCCATTTGCTCCATGGAGCAATGGTGGTGTAGTGGGTAGAGGGAACCTTTGCTTTGAACATCCACCCCAGCACTGGTAGTCAGGGTGCCAGGAGGAGTTGTGCTTCAGTGCCGATTACCTCTGAGGCGGCTTGGATTCCTTCATAGGCTGCCGAGATTTCCTTCTCTTTCAGACCCTCTGTGGCTTTGACTCCAGAATCCCAGTGGTCAACCTCGAGTCTCACCAGACACATTCTGCCAAAGGCTCCAGGACAGGCCATGGCTCCCACCTGCAGAGTAGAGCACATTCTTCACTTCGGGTCCTGTCCTGACTGGGCCAAGGGCTATTGCATGAGCAGTCTCCTGGTTAATCTGGGCAAAAGCTTGTAGCTGTTCTGGGCCCCAATGGAAATCGTTCTTTTTGCAGGTTACCAGGTAAAGTGGACTCACAATCTGGCTGTACTCAGGAATATGCGTCCTCCAAAAGCTTATGGCACCTAGGAAAGCTTGCGTTTCCTTCTTGTTGGTTGGTGGAAACATCGCTGTGATCTTATTGATGACCTCGGTGGGAATCTGACTCTGTTGTCCTGTGGTGACTTTATGATATGTATCCCATGCTGCTGCTCTATGCCCAGAAATTAACTTTGTGCCTTTCTATGCCTCTATACTGAGCCTGAGAGGGGGAAGGAAAAACTGAGCAAAACTTTTTCAAAGCAGTTTGCAGATTGTTCAAGGTCACATAGAGATAGCAGTTTCCGCCCAGCTGCCGCAGGGGAGCGAGGAGGCACCCAGCTTGCTGCTTTCCAGTCAGCTTTTGGCCAGTTTTTTTTCAGTTTCCTTTTCTCCGGAGAGAGACTGAGAGTTGGACTTTGCTTTTCCTTCCCTGGAATTTCAGATTGTCTCCCTTTTCTACTGGACTGCTTTCAACCTCAGAGCACATCAGGAGGACTTTCCACCGGGCACAGAGGGCCTGGCCCCGGCCCAA
>NW_008238659.1:5964-7075 GCF_000691975.1 Corvus brachyrhynchos
GATTCCAGGTGTACTGCACACCCCTCCAGGTGAAGGCAAACTGAGGCCTGCACTCTGCTGCCAGAGGAATGGAGAAAAATGCATTAGCAATGTCAATAGTGGCATACCACTTCGCCGCTTTGGACTCCAGCTCGTCCTGGAGCTCCAACAGCGCTCAACGGTGGAGTCACTTCATTCAAAGAACGATAGTCCACAGTCAATCTCTATTCTCCTTCAGATTTGCGCACAGGCCAGATGGGACTATTGAAGGGTGAGTGGGTTTTGCTGACCACCCCTTGGCTCTCCAGCTCACGGATCATCTTGTGTGTGGACACTAAAAAGCAGGAGCAGAGGAATTTTCTGGCTGCTGAAGCATTTGTGAAGTTTTTCCTTTCTCATGCTTTGGCTGAGAAACAGTGAAAGACATTTCTGTAAACTAACTATCTTGCACCTGTAAGGTGTTTTGGTTCACTGAAGAATATATTTTGAAATAGGTGTTGTAGCATTCAGCCAATCACTCTGGGCGGTGTAGGGTCAAGCACTCAATAATGTCATTTCTCTATTGCGAACCAAGTTATATAAATGAGGTTATAATTAATTAAATAACCCTGTTCATCCTGGACCTGAATTCGTGTCGCGATTCTCGCCATCCCTGGGGACAACAGCGACATTGTAGATGGGAATCACAGCATCTCGAGTTGTCCGGAACTGTTGGCGATGCACTGTCGAGGTAGCAATTGGTACTCTTTGTTCTTCCCCCTTCAGAAGGCCTACTGCAGATGGGTTCTCTGATAGTCCAGGCAAGGTGTTCAATTGCTTAATGCCCTCTGTCTCCACAGCAGCTATTCCAAAAGCCCACTTGAGTCCCTTTGGGTCTCTGAAATACCCGCTTCGGAGGAAGTCTATGCCAGAAATGCACGGGGCCTCTGGACCAGTCACAATGAGAAGTTTCTTCCACTCATTTCCGGTCAGGCTCACCTCAGCTTCCACTAGGGTCAAGTCCTGTGATCCACCTGTCATGCCAGCAATAGAAACAGATTCTGCCTCCACATGTCACAGTGGGATTAGCGTGCACTGCGCACCAGTGTCGACCAAAGCATCATATTTTTGTGGTTCTGATGTACCAGGCCAA
>NW_008238659.1:8343-16630 GCF_000691975.1 Corvus brachyrhynchos
GGGGGGGAGGAGGCAAGGAAGCACTGCCCCACCTGGTTTCAACAGCCCATGAGGATGGCAATAGAATACAATGCAACCCAGGACACAGGCCAACAAATCCACACAGTCCAAAAAACACGGTTTTCCCTGGGCATACATCTTAGAAGTTCCTTCAAGGGGATCGGACATGTCATCGCCTCTTCCATCATTTCCGGCAGTTCGGCTACGGGCAGCTGGAGCTACTTCCTTTTTGGTAGTACTTCCTTTCTGAGTCTTGCGCTCCTTCAATTCACGCACTCATGCTGCCAGAGCAGAAGTGTGTTGTCTGTCCCACCTCCTCATGTTTTCCCCACTATCATACAGGAAATACCACAGCTCGCTTTGTAGGATGTACCTTCTCTCTTTCTCTGGGGAATGTCTGCATTTGGTAGCAGAATCTCTGATCTGTACTGCCGAGATTTGGAGAAGGCCCTCTTTAATCTCCTTCTTGAGTTGCTGGTGCATCTTCTCCATCTTATCTTCCAATTTATGTACACGTTTATCCATAGCTGCGATTCTTGTATGTGTTGGGCCATGCACAGCATCTGCATATGCTCGGAGCTTCGTCGCCACATCATGCACAGTCTCATTTGCACCGTAATCCGGTTTCATCAGCAGCCATAGGGGATACACATCATAAAGTCACCCCAAGACACCACCGAGCCACTCTATCACTCCCCTTCCCAGCTGGACAGGGGAAACAACTCGTAGGTTGAGATAAGGCAGTTTACTAAAGCAAAAACAAAAGTTTATATGTGCATAAGCAAAGAGGGAAAAAAATAGGTTTATTCTCTGCTTCCCATCAGCGAGCGATGTTCAGCCACTTCCTGGGAAGCAGGGCTTCAGCACGGGGAGCGGTTGCTTCAGAAGGCAAACATTGTAAATAACGAATGCCCCCCCTTCCTTCTCCTTTCCTTAGCTTTTATATCTGAGCTGATATGTGGTATGGGATATCCCTTTGGTTAATTTGGATCATCTGGCATAATTGTGTCCCCTCCCAGGATTTTGCCCACTCCCAGCCCCTTGATGAGGGGGGAATGTTGAGAGACAGAGCTGATGCTGTGCCAGCACTGCTCAGCAGTAGCCAAAACACTGGTGTTGATTTACCAAAATATGGATAAGGATCTAGTATTGATATCCAAATGAGACGGACAAAGACTCTAACAGTTTAGAGTTAGAAAGTGTATGTTTTTATTCCCGCACCGGGCAGCTGCGTGGGATAGTTCCCTGATATGCAGTGCAAAGATACAAGCAAACACAAGCTTATTTATCTACAAAAATTATGACTATCCAAAATACAAATGCATATTTATAACATTAACACCTCCCATTCTCTGCTTCATATGGAAATGAGCTTAAATGTCATTAAGCATGCGTAGTGTGTTCTCTGAATTGAGTCGGTGGTCTTTTATTTGGGGAATGGTCCCAGATGGATAAAGTAACACTTGTCTTCCTCATTTTGACCTTTTTGCCTTTCTGAACTTTAACAATCCTAATCACTTTGGTGACCTCCAAATTTCCTCTTGCATGACTTTTGGATCGGTTCTCACAGAGGGAGGAAATTGGTAATTGTCCTTGTTCCTTAGACCGACTTTATCAATGTTTCTGTTTCCCATTCTAAGCACAGTTAAGCAAACATAAAAGTGACAGGCAATCAATTATTCAGTAATCAATTACTCGCATCTTGAAAACTCATTTCAGGCCCAGCTCTTCTTAACTATTAACCTTTAATTAATTCTAGCCAAGTCTAAACTCACTTCTATTTTAACTAAATTCAGCATAGCTTACTTTCTAACTAAATCTTTAAAGTTTCTTTTAAAATTCTGTGTTTCATTGTGTTCTCAACACCTTTCTGGCTACCAATGCAAAGCACAGCACTGGGAGGGCTTCTATGGGAAAATTAACTCCAACTCAGACAGACCCAATACAATCTCCACCCCTTATGATATGTGGAAAAGACTCTACAACTCGAAAGTTGCAAAGTAGGTATGTTTTAATCAGCTGAGACGCATGGGGGATCTTTCCTCCAAAGACATGCGTACCTTCAGCAGTTCTTGGCTTAGTATTTATCCAATTACAAACTACATATGCGTCATATTACACAATACGCCTATACATATTCATTGCCTGTCCTCGCTTCGTATTATAATTAGTTCTAAAGTCATTAACATATCAATGCGATTGCGCAGTGCCGCCTCGTGGTCACAGACCGGGGTCTCTGGGATGAAGTAAAGGTCTTCCTCAGATGAAGTAAGTAGTCTTCTTCGGGTTGAACTTTTTACCTCACCTTTTTGCGCATGCTGTCTGAGCTCCTGGCCGAAATCCAAACTTCAGAGGTGGTTTGGGCTGGTTTCAGGGTCTGAGCAGGATCTTCGGTCACGGTTTCTTCCCCTTGTCAATGGTCCTGCATCTTCCCCTTATCCTCCCTTACATCCTTCCCTTTGCCTGGCAAGCGCAATGAGTGTTAAGCAAGCGATATACATTGTTTAGCAAGCAGCTGCAAAATTTAGCAATACTAGCAATACCGCGGTCAGTAGTTAACTCTTAAAATTCTAAGCCCCCTGTATCACTTATACCATACCATTTGCATTGTACTCAGATCCCACATAATTTATATATCTTCTTACTATTCCATTGAATTGATTTCTCATTACTGAAATCCCTTCCTACCAACACATACAACTTAAACTACAGTTTAAGGAAAGATGGTTTAAGGAAACCATCTTTACACCCAACATACATTTTCATTACCTACTATACCCCGTCCTTTCACAGACAGATATTATTTTCCCATTTCATGGGCTTCCTCCACCTCTCTAGATATTCAAAAACAGGCCATGACTTGGGCTCCATTCCATCAGGATGAGTGGTCAGGACAGGAGAAGCAGTACACTTGATCACTGGGCACCGACACCAGTCTGGCTCAGGTCATCATCGCACTCTCCTTGCTCCTCACAAAATTCATTCAAAAAAAATGCTACTTTACTGCCTGCAACATACAACTTACACAGAGATTGTTTTTCCCCCAAGGTTAAATCTCCTCGAGGCACACACCGGGTCTCCCCATCCTTCCACATTACCCACCAAGTACATCCAGGCCCTTGAGCAAAGAATCCCTGGAATGGTCTTGTCTTTTCCCATGGGAGAAGAAATCCACACTGACTTCCCCAGATACTTCCCCATGTGTACTGTGGGGACCTTATCTCCTCCCGCAGTATGTAGGGGTTGTGTTTGGGCAGGACCAGGGCAGTTAGCAGATTCCCTAGTGTTAACCAGCCAAGTGGCTTCTGCTAAATTTGCATCCCAATGCTTCCATGCCTGTCACGGTCCGCTAATGCAAGCGGGGGTCGTGATGGTTCGTTTATCGATCTCAGAGTGTAAAGGGACACAAGAGATTTCAGTTTTAATCAAAACAGTGCATCTTTATTAAGTGCCCACAACACAGTAATGCAATAGAAGAGGGTAAGAGAGAGAGAGAGAGAGAGAGAAAAACAAAGTAGAGAGGGGGAAAAAGAGGGGCAATAGCTACCAACAGATGAGACGAAGTCCTCATTGTCTTCTGCCAATAGATTCACCTTCTTTCCGTGGGGAGATCAGGACAGACGTACAAGACAGGTGTACCGGAGAGGTGTACAGGACAGGTCGTTCCTTTCCGCTTCAGCGCAGTCCTTCCCGCCTGGGCAGCAAGAACGGCACAGTCCATTGTGACCTGCACTAATTTTCCTCAGGAATGCGTACCAGTTCCCAGTGGGCACACCCGTAGGCAACACTTGGCAGACAATCCCACCTCAGCCAGGCCAGGACTGCTGTGTTCAGTCTCTGTCCTCGGCGATGATCGTGAGGCAGATGAGGGATCTTCAGACCGTCTCTTACAATGCCCCATTACCTAATGCTCCTAACATAGTCTTCATCAGTCCATTATACCTCCCAATCTTTCCAGTGGCTTGCAGGTGATAAGGGATGTGATATATCCACTCAGTGCCATGTTTCTTTGCCCAAGAGTTTATAAGGTTATTTCAGAAATGAGTCACATTGTCCAATTCGATTCTCTCTGTGGTACCATGTCACCACAAAATGTGCCTCTCAAGGCCTAAGACAGTGTTTTGAGCAGTGGCATGGTTTATAGCATATGTTTCCAGCCAGCCAGTTGTTGCCTCCACCATGGTGAGTATGTAGCTCTTGCCTTGGCATGTTTGTGGCAGTGGTCCAATGTAGTCAATTTAACAGGCCTCACCATATTAGAAACCCAGCCACCATCTTCTGTTCCAAGGAGATTTTACTCATGTGGCTCACTTGATGGCAGCACGTTTCACATTCATGAATGACCTGTGTGATGGCCTCTATGGTCATGTCCATCCCTCGATCACAAGCCCATCTGTATATGGCATCCCTTCCTAGATGTGCTGATGTTTTATAGGCCAATCTGGGTATAAATAGCTTACCCTTCTGCTCCCAGTCTAAGTCTACCTGAGCTATTCCAATCCTGGCAGCCTTATCTACCTGTTCATTGTTCTGATGTTCTTCAGTGGTGCTGCCTAAAATTGGAAGAAAAACTTTCCAAACAATATTAAAATTGATAACATAAAGAGCAGTCTTTTAATGAAAGCTTTCCGGTGCATAGATTATACCTATGAGCACGTGCAGCATCGAATTTTCAATTTTTATAAGTTTAACTAATTAGTATATCTAGCAAGTACATCCAACAGGAGAACAGTTGCCCTGGTAACCCACCCTTGGATCTGCCCCATTGGAGCCCCTCCAAGGGGTTCTTAGCCCTATATCTTGTTATGTCTACAAAGTATCTTATTATTTCAGCCCAGGTGCTGGTGCAAAACAGGATGTCCCTGTTAGAAATTCTTTTCTTTGAAAATAAGACCAAACAGAATTTTAAGAATATGGCATAACATGTGAGAAAGGGTAACTACTGTTCTAAAGTGTGAGAAAGTGCTGGAAACTATACAGCTATATATTAAAAATCTACAAAGCTACAATTATATTAAAAAAGCTAAAGATCTTTAGGCATCAGTGGCACAACTTTTGGGCATGTGAGCATCTACATGACGTACCTTCAGTCATGTTTTCTACCTGTGCAGCAATGTCCTGCCACAATGCAGCAGCTCAGATGGGTTTACTCCTGTGTTGCCAATTGGCC
Source organism: Corvus brachyrhynchos (assembly GCF_000691975.1). NCBI lineage: Eukaryota > Metazoa > Chordata > Aves > Passeriformes > Corvidae > Corvus > Corvus brachyrhynchos. The sequence goes on from NW_008238659.1 coordinate 13,514, forward strand.
TTCTTCCACTGCTGCAGACACCCCCATAGGGCATTAGCCACAATCCAGGAGTCAGTATAGAGTACAGGCCACTTTTCAGGACTAGTTGGATGGCTTTCACTTCTGCAAATAGGCTTGACTCACCTTCTCCTTCAGCAGCTTCAACAACTCGTTGTGTGGGACTGCACACAGCAGCTTTCTACCTCTGATGGTTTCCTTCCACACAAAAGAAACCATCAGTAAATAGAGCATAGCCTCTTTTGTTTTCTGGTAACTTATTATATGGTGGTGCTTCTTGGGCACGAGTCACCTTCTCAGGCAATGCTCTAAAATCTCTGGCTTCTGGCCAGTCCATAATCTCTTCTAGGATTCCTGGGAAATTTGGTTTTCCCATTCAGGCTCATTGTGTAATCAATGGTACCCACTTACTCCATGTAGTGCTGGTTGCATGATGTGTTGAGAGGATATTTCCTTTGAACATCCAGTGTAGCACAGGCAATCATAGTGCCAAAAGCAGACATGCTTCTGTCCCAACAACTTCTGAGGTGGCTTGAACCCCCTCATAGGCCGCTAGTGTCTCTTTCTCAGTTGGAGTACAGTGGGCTTCCGATCCTCAATAACCCCAGCTCCAAAACCCTAATGGTCCACCTCGGATTTCTCCTGATGCCCTTTGCCAGAGGCTCCAGGTGAGACCCTGCTCCCCAGCTGCAGGGTAGAGTATATTTTGCACAGCTGGTCCTGTCCAAACAGGCTCAAGAGCTACTGCATGAGTTATTTCCTGTTTGATCTGCTCAAAGGCCTATTGTTGCTCAAGGCCCCACTCAAAATGGTTCTTCTTTGTGGTCACTCGATAGAGGGGGCTCACAGGCTGACTATAACCTGGAATATGCATTCTCCAGAACCCCACAAGGCCTAGTAAAGCTTGTGTTTCCTTCTTGTTAGCTGGTGGAGACATAGTTGCAATTTTGTTAACCACCTCCATGGGGTCATGACAGTGTCCTTCCTGCCATTTTACTCCCAAGAAATGGATCTCCCATGCAGGTCCCCTTACCTAACTTTGTTTAATGGCAAGACCAGCTCTCAGAAGAATTTGGATTATTTTCTTCCCTTTCTCAAAAACTTCTGCTGCTGTATTGCCCTACACAATGATCTCATCAATGTATTTCAGGTGTTTGGGAGCTTTACCCTGTTCCAGTGCAGTCTGGATCAGTCCATGGCAGATGGTAGGCCTGTGTTTCTACCCCGGGGCAGTCGAGTCCAGGAATACTGGACACCCCTTCAAGTAAAAGCAAACTGTGGCCTGCACTCTGCTGCCAGAGGGATTGAGAAAAATGTATTAGCGATATCAATTCTGGCACCGCTGGCCTGCCTTTGAGTCCAGCTCATATTGAAGTTCCAACATATCCAGTACAGCAGCACTCAGAGGTGGTATGACTTCATTCAGGCCACGATAGTCTACTGTCAGCTTCTGTTCTCCATTAGACTTCCACACTGGCCATATGGGGCTGTTAAAAGGTGAACAGGACCTGATGATTACTCCTTGGCTCTCCAGTCGATGAATTAGTTCGTGGATGGGAGTTACAGAGTCTCTGTTGGTGCGATATTGTCACTGTTGCGCGCAGGGACGGTGAAGAACGACATGCACTCAGGTCAGAGAAGATGGTCGAAGCTGACCTTTAATGCCAAAAACCCATCTTTTTATAGCATGGATCGCAAAAGAGAAATTACATGATTGGTCCATTGGTCAACCACCTACCAAGATGATAGGCTAAGAGGTATAACCACCCATTTCAAAATATTATTCCCAGTAAACTAAAACAATTCCACTATGTTCTCACAACAGCCTTGCACCTGCAAATGTTTACCAACTTTAGCGGGGGGGGGAGGGGGTCCCGTGTGCAGGGGAACCAGCCGGAGACACAACACGAACACCGATACGATTTGAGCATCGTGCTCCCCTTTATTGTTTACTTACACCAAGTTATACTTTGCAAAGTTCATGCCCCTTTCCCATGAGAAAGCCTCTAAGCAGCGGTGGAGCTGACCAGTGTATGCCTTTTCCCAAGGCTGCTCACTGGCTAGCAGGTGCCTTGCAAGCCTATCTTCAGCCTGAGGCCCTGTCAGGGGTACTTCTGCAACAACCCTGGGATGTCAAAGCTCTCCTGGGGTATCCTATACCCCCGTTCCACAAGGAATTCCTCTACAACCAACTAGCAAACTGTCAGACAGCTTGCGTGAGAACGGAGACTTTCACATGAGACAATAAAAAGTGGAGAATTTTCCTCTGCTAGCCTTCTCAGCATCTACAATTCCCCCTTTTTGTTTTAAAGACCAAAAAGGTGGCGTTTGTAATCCCCTGCAGGACCCCTTGCAGCAAGGAGAACAAACACAGCATAAGGGGTCTGTTTGGTAGTGGCCAGTTACCAAACAGAATCTAAATCAGATATTGATTTAAGGCAGGCAAAGAGATTCTCCGGCAGTGCCATGGGAAATACATTTAGCGAACCCAGCTATACTTCCAGTCATTAATTCTGAATAGCCTTAAGGGCGCTAACATTCTACATAACATTCTGACTCCATAACATAAAATTCAGTCTCTGAAACTCAGTCTCTGCTTGTAGAAGGACCAGGCTGATGGTTGACATCTTGGTCATCATCAGAGGGATCATTCGATGGATGATCTGCATTCTGGTCATCATTTGAAGGTTGCCTTGGAGGTTACCTGTTCTGCTGCTAGTGCCGCAGGCCAGAGTGAATGCATCTTGCAGGTAGCCATCGTACCCCAGTATTTGTGGAAACGCAAGCATACCCACGCGCCCAAGCAATGAGTTCATGCTAGCTGACACTTTACCGTGCCGTAAATCAAGTCTCTCCTGATGGGAGAGAATTTGCTGAAAGTCCTTGCAAGGAGTTTCAAGGATAAACCGAGATTTTCCCTTTAGTTTCAATGCTTCCAGATAGTTGTTTATTAAGTCTTATCAGAGGAACAGAGCCACTAGCGTGACCCAGGTACAGCATAGAAGGAAAAAAGTAGGAGTGAAGACAATTATCAAGATTTACACAGCCTTTTAAAGATATTTTAACCAATAGTTACTAAAAATGTACATTATTTTCACTTTCCTACCAATTATTCAGTAA
>NW_008238659.1:16725-18243 GCF_000691975.1 Corvus brachyrhynchos
TCATTCCAAACTACTTTTACTGCAGAATATGGAGTAGTAGAAGAAGGAGAAGAAGGTTTAGAGAACAACAACAATCCTCCATTTTGATATTTTTTACTCTTTTCTATTTACTACAAAGAGAAGCCTAAAACCTCTAAATTTTTCACCCTGTGACAATCTTACATAGTAATCTATCACCTAATTCACACCACTGTATTTTCTAGTTCTTGTCTGACTGTTGGTAATTTTTTCCAAGGTTTGAAGCTAAAACAGTGTTGTTCAGGGGGGTAAGAACCCTTAAAATCAGGCAGAGAAATATTCTTGGCACTCTGGGTTCCCACACTGGCCTTCCCACTTCTTAGTGAGGAGGTCCCATACCCAGACTTTCGCTCAAGGCAGGTATGTCTCGCCTGCAGACTGCAATGAGAAAATGGTTCAAAATGACAGGACTGTTTGAATTTGGTGGCACTGTAAGATGATTAATTGTATATAATGCTTTTTCTAGTCAGCTCTGTGGGGTTTCTCCATGCATTCCCCCTTTTTGTTTCTCCAGAACACGCTTCAAAGTGCCATGACCGCGTTCAACAATGGCTTGGCCAGTAGGAGAATGCAGAATACCCAAAGTATGATCTACACCCCATAGGTGCAGAAACTGCCACATCTTCTGAGAGACATAGGCAGGACCATTATCAGTTTTCACAGAAGAAGGTACACCCATAATCACAAAAGCGAGTTTCCAATGGGCCGTGACATCACGGCCTTTCTCCCCAGTATGAGCAGTAGCCCACATAGCTGAGGAGAAAGTGTCAATAGACACATGCACATACTTAAATCTGCCAAATTCAGGAATGTGTGTTACATCTGTCTGCCAAAGCTGCAAGGCCCGTAGGCCTCTGGGGTTTACCCCCAACGGCAAAGGTGCAGCGAGTCCATGACAGTCAGCACAAGCACTGACAATGTCCCGAGCCTCAGTTGGCGTTAAGTGAAATTGCTTCTGCAGAGTTTGTGCGCTTTGATGAAAGAAATTGTGCGATGCTTTAGCTTGTGCAATTTTGTCAGGCTGAGGCACTACCCAGGCTGGGTTAGCTAGCCTGTCAGCCCTAGCATTGCCTTCTGTTATGAAACCTGGTAAATTAGCGTGGCTTCGAATATGCAAAATGTAATATTGTACTAGTTTGAAAACAAACCAGTGGGAGGCACCAAGTCAGAATAACAATTTAATGGGGAAGTTAAAGAAAAGGAAAGAAAAAAAACTAAAAGAAAACACTGGTTCAAACTGACAGAGTCAAGATACAACCTGAGTCCCTGTTAGGCAGGGTGGTGGTAGCAGTGTGGTAGAATGGTGGCTGCAGTCCTCTGAAGCGGTGATCCTGTAGAAAGAAAGGGTCTGCTCTTCCTCAGGAAGTCCAATGGTGGCTGTGTAGCTCCTGTCCTCTGGAAATCCAGTGGCAAGGCCTTGTCTCTGGTGTTCAGCCTCAGATTATATCCACAATGGGATGCTTGGTTCCTTCCTCTGGGTGGAGCATCTCACAATGGGGT
>NW_008238659.1:23325-25217 GCF_000691975.1 Corvus brachyrhynchos
GTCACAATGGCTCCTTGGCTTCATGTACATCCCCTGTGTCACAATGGTCTCCTTGATTCCTGTACTAGTTGGAAAACCAACCAGTGGGAGGCACCAAGTCAGAATAACAATTGAATGGGGAAGTTAAAGTAAAGGAAAGAAAACAACGAAAAGAAAACACTGGTTCAAACTGACAGAGTCAGGACACAAGCTGAGTCCCTGTTAGGCAGGGTGGTGGTAGCAGTGTGGTAGAATGGTGGCTGCAGTCCTCTGAAGCGGTGATCCTGTAGAAAAAAAGGGTCTGCTCTTCCTCAGAAGGCCCAGTGGTGGCTGTGTAGCTCCTGTCCTCTGGAAATCCAGTGGAAAAGCATTGTCTCTGGTGTTCAGCCTCAGCTTCTATCCACGATGGGATGCTTGGTTCCTCCCTCTGGGTGGAGCATCTCACAATGGGGTAATGAGTCATGAGGCCAAGTGTTGATTAGGCTCATTAACTGAAGATAGTCCAGAGGGAGTTATCTATGAGTCATGCGGCAGGACAATGATGGGCCATTAACAGCAAGATAGTCTGGGGGGAGGAGGCAAGGAAACACTGCCCCACCTGATTTCAACACCTCATGAGGATGGTGATAGAATACACTGCAACCCAGGACAAATATGAATGCACTCGAGCCTGAATTGCACTCCACAAGGCCCTCGATAGTGAAAACAGAGCCGCATTATTCACTTCCTTCAAAAGCGAACAATCTAAGCACTGCGTTATATCTGCTACGTAAGCAGAATCAGTGACCAAATTCAAAGGAACCTGAGAAAACCACTGAAAAGCCATGGCAACAGCCCTCAGTTCAACCAGCTGGGCTGAGTCTGACTCATGGCCTTCCAGCACCTGCCTCTCAGATTCTTCCCCCTTTCTTTTTTTTTTTTTTCCCCATGTTCTAAGTTGACTGTTGTTACGGCATGCACATCCACGCTGGCCGATCCCTGGGTGCTGGCTCTAAGCTGGCTGAGTAGGCCTGTCTCAGAGGATCTATGCCCTGAGGAAATATTTGACGCTCCTTTGCGTTCCTGGTCAATTTCCCTAAATGTATCAGAAGTCGACCATTGGCATGATAAATAGACTGGCAGTAGTCTGAAGAATGACCTGGCCTACCACATCTTTTGCATTGAACAACTCGCCTGTTCTTCTTGTTTCTCTTCCTTCGTTTAAGCTGTTTCTGTGTGCTCTCAACCTTAGGTCTCTTTTGTCCACCAGAATTTAATTGAAGAGGTCTTAGAACTGCTGCTAAAGCAGATTTTTGCTCTCCAGATCCCACCTTAACACAGGCATCAACCATCTGTGTAAGTGTGGGTTCCCCTGGCAAGGCATCAATAATCCTTCTGCACTCATCATTAGCATTATCTCTTGCTAGCTGCCTGCATAACAGTTGTCTCATGGCTTCGTCTTCAACCTGTTTTTTCAAGGCTGCAGCAAGCTTTTCCACAAAAGATAAAAAATTCTCTTTCTGCCCCTGAGATATTTTTACATATCTCGTCTTAGGAGCAGCTGTATCTAAGCTCTTTATAAGAGCTGCCATGCCAACATTTTGAATCTGTTCCAGAATATGAGGATGCCAGGTAGCCTGAACATCAGGGTCCCAATAATTATTGAGTCCCATAAAACCATCCACAGGCATTAGATGCCTGGGATCAGTTTGAGGCAATTGCATATTCCCAGCTACAGCCTTTTCAGCCGACCTTCTCCAATTGGCTTAAAAAACTGAATATTGTACAGGTTGAAATAACATCTGACCTAAATGCTTAATATCATATGGAGTGAGCAGATCAGTATTCAACACTCTAATAATCTGCATGACCTCAGGAGAGCCTAATCCATACTGGGCAACCTTAGTGTGCAAATCCTGAATCACTTTCCAAGC
>NW_008238659.1:26315-28370 GCF_000691975.1 Corvus brachyrhynchos
CGCGAGGTCACCAGATGTCACTGTTGCGCGCAGGGACGGCGAAGAACGACATGCACTCAGGTCAGAGAAGATGGTCGAAGCTGACCTTTTAATGCCAAAACCCCATCTTTTTATAGCATGGATCGCAAAAGAGAAATTACATGATTGGCCCATCGGTCAACCACCTACCAAGGTGATAGGCTAAGAGGTATAACCACCCATTTCAAAATATTATTCCCAGTAAACTAAAACAATTCCACTACGTTCTCACAACAGCCTTGCACCTGCAAATGTTTACCAACTAGCAAACCGTCAGAGAGATAGCTTGCGTGAGAATGGAGACTTTCACATGAGACAGTAAAAAGTGGAGAATTTTTCTCTGCTAGCCTTCTCAGCATCTACACGATATTGCCACTGATGCACTGTCCTGGTAGCAGTTGTTACTTCAACTTGTGGCACTCCCACAATGAAGGGATCTTCTGAGATGCCAGGCAGGGTGGATAATTATTTGATCTTCTCTGTTTTCACAGTAGCTACACTAAAAGCCCATCGATACCCCTTTGGATCATTGAAGTACCCTCTCCTGAGGTAGTCGATGCCAAGGATCCAAGGGGCCTCCAGGCTAGTCACAATGGGGTGCTTTTCCCACTTGTCGCTTGTTAAACTCACCTCAGCCTCTAATACAGACAACTCCTGGCATCCCCATCACTCCAGAGATCCAGATAGGTTCTGCACTCCTGTGTCTCAATGCCATTGGTGCCTTAAGGAACCTAGAAATAAAACAACACACTTTCGAGATAATATTAGTATAGGCCATAATATAAAGGTTGGTCTTTATTGGAGGCCTCCAGGGTCAGATATGGAAAATGTCCACAAAATGCCCACCCCTCCACGGGGTGAATACAGTTTTATAAGCTTAGCAAATTAGCATAATTGACCAAAAGCACCAATTAGATACATAAGAGGTGATGCAATTTCCCCCGTTTTAAGCCCCTTCTAAATCCTCCCCCCTCAGATGGGACTGAACTTTGTTTATGAAAATGTGTCTTGAAGAGCTGTTTTTCGGCCTTGGTTCCCAGAAAGAACCAAGATAAGACAGGGGCTTTGGAATGTGTTTTGTCTTTCTGCCTATCAAGGTAGCGAAAAGGTAGGGAAAACTAGCTATGAATAATAGGCTACAGAGCTACAAATATATGTGTAAACAATATAGAGAATATATAAAAGGAAAAAGGCAAAAAATCATTCTGCATCACCATCAGTGTGCATTGTGCACCAGTATCTACTAAAGCTTTGCGCTTCTGTGGGTCTGATGTGCCAGGCCATCAAATCCACACAGTCCAGTATGCCCAGTCATCCCTTTCTGCCTCCTGGCCAATGGCAGGGACCTTCTATTCCTGTTCCCGCTCAGAATCACTGTCTGACCTTTGTGATTCCAGATCAGAAGTCACCTCACCAGGATCAAGGGAGGTGATTTCAGTTCCTTTATGTCTGGGAGATCGCTGATTACCTTCTTGTGTCTCTGCAGCAACTACTTCTTGGGTGACCCCTTCTTAACAGCTCTCTTCCCTCTCAGTTCACGTACATGGGCTTCCAGCTTAAAGCTTCCACCATGCCACTTCCTCATGTTCTTCCCCTGGTCAAGCAGAAGGAAGCAGAGTGCACCACATGGCCTGTGCTTGGTGCTTCCTTCCCCTCTGACTGGGGCAGGAGAGGACTGATCTTTTAGGCTGCCCTTGAGAGCTGAGGTGCTGGCCCATAGGGATGTAGAAGCACCCAGGGTTTCTTCTATGTTTTGGAGCCAGGAGGATGCCATGTCTACAGTTGGTATATCCATTTATGGGTAATACAGTACTACCAAGCTTTTAGAATATGATGCAGGGGCTTTTGGAACCATCTTCCTCCACATTGTCGGAGTCCCTCCCCCCCACCATGTAGTCCTGGGAGAGGGGCCCTGGGGTGGGAGACACAGGGCTTCCCTGCCCCTTGTCAGCCTTATTCCACATTGGTTGTTTTGTGTTCCCCTGCGTGGGCAAGGACCCTCGGGTCCCGTGACTGCCTCAGTTCCTCGGCAGATCC
>NW_008238659.1:28723-29112 GCF_000691975.1 Corvus brachyrhynchos
TAACTGGCTTTTCAAAAATTTCTTCTATATTTCTTGAGACTTACTTTTTGATATTGATCCTCCTGGAACTAATCTCGAGTGTTTTTTGTATGAGATCTGGGATAAGATAAGGGATCAAACAAAACATGGACTAGCGTCAGAAGCTCTCCGTGGATCAACTGTAATCACTGAAGCTCTTGAGGAGCATTTGTATGGTCCCATTACCCCTAGAGCAGAGGATGGCTATAATCCCGTGGCTGAGACCGTGCGGCAGCCATCCCAGGAGCGCGTGACTGCAGCTGTGCCAGTGGAGGTACCTGCGCTGGATGTGCCCAACCCCCTCGGGAGCCTGCACCTTATCACGGACCCCATCCCTGTCTCGGGGTCCCCGGCCGCTCCACCGCGGGGGG
>NW_008238659.1:30421-32695 GCF_000691975.1 Corvus brachyrhynchos
GCCCCTCGGGTCCCGGGATTGAGCAGTTCCTCAGCAGAGCCCCGGCCATGCGGCTGGAGAAATAAACATCTCTGAAACATCTATCAAGAATCGGTCCACATATATTTCTTTTCCACAGGACTCCTTGTTTGATACATCGTGTTACAGAAGCCCCACTGTAACACCACATGGCCACTTTCTTGGGAAGTTCACAAGATCTTCCTTAAACGGATATCTTGCCCTCATGCTTGAGATGAGCCACCTCCAGAGACTGCAAATTGCTCCTTCTTTTCCAATTCCTCTTTCAGTTCCTCAATCTCTAGTAAGGGATCCCAGCTGTTAGTTCTCATGACCTAATCGCTGACTGTTGGCCCTGTTATCCCAGTATCAAAGTGTCCAGGAAGAAATCCACTCACCTGTCTGGTGGCTGTAGTCTTTTTGCAAGTCTTGAAGTTCTGCTGAGGTCAGGGACCAAGTAACTTCCGTTTCCTGCTTGATTTGTCTAACTCCTTTCAATTTCTTTGTTGAAGGACTGGCCTCTTGATCTCACCCCTCCTCTCCTGATTTCCTGATTCTTCTTCTTCTTCTAATTGATTATATGGACCTGTAGCTCTCCTTATCCATTTTTTCTTTTTTGCTACTGAGGCAATTACTGTAGTTTTTGTTGTTTGGGTCCCTATCTCAGCTATAGTGTCCTCAAATACAGTTTGGGTTCTTGCCTCAACTACAGCCCTCTGAGAGTACTGAATCGTGGCTTGATAAGCACAGGCCAGGACCCAGTACAACTGCTTAACTCATTAATTAAAGGTCAAGGCCTAAAAGGACTTCCTAAGATTGTAGAGCAGCCCAAAGAGGGGGGAGAGTGTACCGCCACACCTGGAAATCTGCTTTTGAGGGCTTAGGAGTCTACAAGTGCTGGTCAGGTTTTAAGAAGCACAGAAGCAGGCAATCCCATTGTGTCAAAAGTCAGGCAAGTGGGGCAGAAGACCAGCTTGGCTGAACAGAGAACTCCTTGTGGAGCTCAAGAGGAAAGAGAAATTGTATGATCTCTGGAAGCGAGGTCAGGCTTCGCGGGTTGATTACAGAGCTGTGGTTCATACGTGCAGGGAGAAGACACGAAAGGCCATATCTGACTTGAAACTGGGCAGTGTTGTGTCAGATAACAAGAAGGGGTTTTTTAATCACATCAGTAGCAAGAGGAGGTCTAAAGAAAACATTGGACTGATACTTGTTGGAGATGGCCATCTGACTAATAGGGATGAAGAAAAAGCAGAGACATTCAATGGGGTTTTTTTCCTCAGTCTTTATTAATACTGATAGATCTTGGGCTGCCAGGTCCCCTTAGCCAAAGGATCATGACTGTGGGAACAGTGACTTTCCATTTGTGGATACTGAAATTGTAAGGGACCAGTCGTCTCAGCTGAATGTTCACAAGTCCACAGCGTCTGATGGGATTCATCTGTTTTGCCAGTGGGCAGGGTCACCACCAAAGACACAGTCATCAACTTAAGGAATAATGTAATTTACTATAATGCAAAACTGCAAAGAATCACAAAAGGATAAGCTAAGCAATGCACCTAATCATTACTACAAAAGATTGCCTATAGTGATTAAGAAAGATACATCACCAGTTACCCTAATACTTTACCCCTTCATCCAGATCGGTATGTCAGCTGGGGGAAGCCACTATCACAGTGAAGGACTGGAGAGCCACTCCTGGCAGCTGGGAAATCTTGCAAGTGCGTCCATCTGCAGGCAAAAAGGCTTCTGAATTCGCTGTGAGAGAAGCCCAGCTTTTATATTGTTGAATAAACAAGCTACCATTACTTCTAGTGCAGGAACATCTAGTTTCATTCTCCTATTGGGTTTCTCCCAAAGCCTGGCCAGGGCTCAAGGGGGAACCAAGGGAGTTGTCTTTGATCCTACACCCCCAAACAAGGCCAGATGTGGCCTTGTCTGGCTTCTAAATACAGAAAGGTAAATGCATGTTTTGCCAATGACCGGATACATATATCATATCGCTAATTAACTGATTAATTCATTAATGAGTGGATACATATCACATTTTGTTGGAAGGTTCATCTAGAGGTCAACTTTGGCTCAGGGCCTGTTGTTCAGGCCTTAGTACTTCATCATCCCAGATGTCATAGGTTAGCAAGCATAGTCCCGGAAGGGATGTCCTTGCTAAGGGGTGCTTACAGTTTCCTCTGGGACCTGATAGAACCTATCAGCTGGCCAGTTTGAATATAGACAATTCTTTAAGCCACTTAAAGTTGTGACCGCCTCTGTGATACA
>NW_008238659.1:33950-36721 GCF_000691975.1 Corvus brachyrhynchos
CCTTTTCCCAAGGCTGTTCAAGGCTGCCAGCTAGCAGATGCCTTGCAAGCCTGTTTTCAGCCTAAGGCCCCATCAGGGTTACTTCTGCAACAGCCCTGGGATGCCCAAGCCCTCCTGGGGTATCCTATATTCCACAAGGAATCCCTCTACAAGAAGGGTATGAGGGAAGACCCAGGGAAATACAGACCTGTTAGTCTAACCTCAGTTCCTGGAAAAATTATGGAGAAGATCATACTGGGTGCTACTGAAAGGCATTTAAAGAGCAATCCAATCATCAGGCACAGTCAACAAGGGTTCGCAAAGGGAAAGTCCTGTTTAACTAACTTGATAGCCTTCTACCATAATGTCACACAGTGGATGAAGGGAAGGCAATGAATGTAGTTTTTCTGGATTTTAGTAGGGCTTTTGATACTGTCCCTCAAAGCATCCTTCTGGACAAGTTGTCCAACTGTGACATGAGCAGGTTCATGGTGCACTGGGTGAAGAACTGCCTGGATGAAGGGCTCAAAGGGTTCAAAGCCAGTTCTTTTTAATATTTTTATCAATGATCTGGATGCAGGACTTGAATGCATCATTAGCAAGCTTGCTGATGATACCAAACTGGGAGGAGCTGTTGACTATCTCAAGGGACAAGAGGCCTTGAAGAGGGATCTGGATAGATTGGGACATGGGGCAATGATTAATGGAATGAAATTTAACAAGAACAAATGCCCAATTCTGCACCTGAGATGGAATAACACTGGGCACAAGTATAGATTGGGAAAGGAGTGGCTGGAGAGCAGTCTTGCAGAAAGGGATCTGGGGGTGCTGGTCAGCAGCAGGCTCAGTATGAGTCAGCTGGGAGCCCTGGCAGCCAAGAGGGCAAAGCTGGTGAAAGGGCTGGAAGGAACATCCTATGAGGAGCAGCTAAGGTCTCTGTGTTTGTCTAGTTTGGAGAAAAGAAGACTGAGGGATGACCTCATTGTTCTCTACAGCTTTCTGAGGAGGGAAAGTGGAGACAGAGTTGCTGATCTCTTCTCCCTGGTATCCAGTGAGAAGACACATGGGAATGGTTCACAGCTGCATCAAGGGAGGTTCAGACATGACATTAGGAAATATTTCTTTACTGAGAGGGTGGTCAAACACTGGAACAGGCTTCCTAGATAGGTGGTCAGTGTCCCAAACCTGTTAATGTTTAAGAGGCATTTGGACAATGCCCTTAGTAACATGCTTTAACTTTTGGTCAGCCCTGAATTGGCCAGGCAGTTAGACTACATGATTGTTGTAGGCCTCTTCCAACTGAACTATTCTATTCTATTCTATTCTATTCTATTCTATTCTATCTGCTTTAGTTTAAGAGGTTATATGTCTATATTTTCTTTTTCTAGTGGTTATTTTCAGGGTCCACATTGCGCGGTTTTTCAGCGCCAAGGAGACTATTCAACCTCTACAGTCACTGCAAAATGTCTTTACACAGAGAATTTAAGACTATGTTGTTAAGCAGAATTGACACGTCCAAAATCCCATTCAAATAGTCCTACTTTAATTTTTCTAAATGAATGTCTCTCAACTTTAAAAGGGAATAGAGTTCACTAGAAATTATTCATAATATAGTCAAAAGGGGAGGGAAAATCAGATTTCTAGGTAAAAGAAAAACAAAACTGCAAAAGAACTCAAAATCCCTTTAATGACTTTTAGTGAAGTATCTTTTTTCTTTTTGCCTATTCTTTATTTCTTATAATTTTCAAGCATTACTGTATCTCATGAAGAGAAATTCGGAAGTATTGCTTCTCTGATTTAACATAATAGGGGTTGAATTTTATAACTGAAGAGACAAAACACTTTTAAACTATTAGCTGCCGTGTCTATTAGAAAGTCTTAGAACTAGTCCTGATTTTTGTTGTGTTTCTGCAGTTAGCCATTTTTTAAAACATTGTTAAACGGAATGTGGACTCATGCAATCTTCATAATGAGATTTTTTTTATACATGCTGTGATTGTAGGGCATGTATTTTTTAAATTCCATTTTGTTATTGAAGTTGGTGAAAATGTAACAAATGTATGAAAGCCAAGCTAAACTAGAATTTAGCAGTTTTGAAGATTCAAGTTTTAATCTTTGTTGTTTTTTCACTGTTGGTTTAATTGGATCCTTTGACTTTACTGATGTCTTGGGGTGACTTTATGATGTTGTATCCCCTATCGCTGCTCTATGCCCAGAAATTAATTTTGTGCCTTTCTGTGCCTTTAAACTGAGCCTGAGAGGGGGACGAGAAAAAAAAACCAAGCAAACTTTTCAAAGCAGTTGTTCAAGGACACAAATACACACTCCTCTGCGTTCTGCTGCAGTAGCAAGAGCAGAGGAAGCACCGTTCTTGCTTTTCAGCCAGCTTTTGGCTCCTCTTCTCCGGAGGGAGATGGAGAGTTGAACTTTGTTTTCCTGGGACTTCGGTTTTTCCCTTCTTCTCTTCTGGACTGTTTCAACATCAGACCACATTGGGAGAATTTTCCACCGAGGCCCCAGAGGTGGGCCCACATTGACCCAGCTCTGAGGAGGAGGAGAGAGACCACACCTACAGAAGGACTCTGAAATCTTCCCAGGTTTCTCTCCACGATGAGAGGTTTTATTATTTAGCATTGTTATCCTTTTCCTGTGTGTTTATTAAATAAATAGTTTTTTATCCCTTTCACTTTCCTCTAAGGAAAATGTTTTTTCCCGAACCTGGTGGAGGAGGGGTGGTTGTGATGCCTTGAGAGGCCTCCTAGAAACAGAGACTAGACAGGAGGAAGGGAATC
>NW_008238659.1:37230-41695 GCF_000691975.1 Corvus brachyrhynchos
GAAGTTTGAACTTATAAAAAGAAATCTTCAAATGTTCGTGGTTTTTTTTTTTCCTTTGGATTGCTGGATACTTTTTCTGCTATGAGATTAGTCAAGTCACTAGTCTGCATTTAAACCAATATAAAATTTATAAAAAGCATACTAGATCTAATTTTTAAATAGAGTTAAACATTAACACTCCCAAAAGCAATTTGGAAAAATGTGTTTATGAAAAATATTGTATTTAACTTACTTCTTATTACTTTGGGAGTGCTAACTGTCACTTTTGTTTGGTTTTGCCTTTCAAGGTTTCCAGAGAATGGCATAGTAGAAATGGACACCAAAAATCTTCGACCACGAGCAAGAACCATTCTGAAGTGGAGTGAACTAAAAGTGGGTGATGTGGTGATGGTTAACTACAATGTTGAGGCTCCAGAAGAAAGAGGATTCTGGTTTGATGCAGAAATTACCTCTCTCAGAGAAATTTCAAGGACTAACAAAGAGGTTCATGCTAAAATTCTGCTGGGGTAAGATTTCTTTGGCTAATATGGGAAGTCTATTTGCATTCTTAAACAAACAAACAAAACCTAAAGCTTTTAGGTTTGTTTGCTACTCATTAGATTAACATACTGTAATTCCATAGCTAAGTCTGGGGTTTGTGTGTGAAGAAAATTTACGGTTAACAAGTCCAGATAGTGCTTCCATGACTCAGTAATAAAAGAGGACAATCTGATCAGGCAAGTATTGTCTCAGCATGTTCATTGTGGTCTATTGAGAAATTACAGTCTCTGCTATGGGAATGAAGGCACATATCAAAGGTTCTAAAGGAATTTCCTTCACCCATGAACTCCAGACCTGGCTCAGGGATGCAAGCTTCAATGTCTACTGATTGCCATAATTTCATTCCTTGCCAGGCCCATTGTTGATGATCCATGGGATAGATCACGGACCTGGCAATATTAAAATAGGGGATTCTATTAGCCAGATTTTCACATTTGTCTTGAAAATCTAGTGAAGCTAGAATCATGGGGAAATGGATTTTTTTCTTCAGAGTAGCAGGATGTCAAAGGGGATAATCTGTAAAAAAAAGAACAAAATGCACCCTTTCTTGGCTACAAGCAAAGCAGCAGGTAGTTATTTAAGCTACTCTTTTCAGAATTCCTTCATACAAAACTGGTCTTAGTAACCCTGTAATTAGAGTGATGGTGATGGTATTGGTAGGTGGAATACATGCTCACACTGTAGTCCCTATGAGAGCTTGTGAAGAAGGTAAAAGGAGCAATTTCTGGAACAGGTGAGTCTCAGGGATCATTGGCAGCTTCAGAATAGGGAAAGGAGAGAGGGGTGAGAACAAAATGGGTGCGGCCTTGTCTCGGTTTTGAAAGACAGGTGTCTGCTAAGGAAGGCAGAGGCCCCCCTTGAAGTGGCAGATATAACCCCTTTTCCCTCCAAGTTATTATATTTTGAAATCAAGGGCCTTTAGGCAAAGATGTGGGAAATAGGAATAACAGTTCTTTACTCTATATATATAGGTATATAACCAGTCAAACAAAACAACAACAACTATGGCAGTAACAGCAATCACAACCCCAGTGCCAGCCTTCTCGGCTGTCGGGCCCTTTCCCCTCAGGTGCAGTTCCGCTCGCAGCCAGCAGGGGCGCTGGCGGCTCCCGGTGAGCAGGGCAGGTGCGATGGTTCCCCCGTGGCTGCAGGGGGCGCTCCGGAGCGAGCTCGGGGAGCATGCGGCAGTGGTGGCCTGGGATCCCGGGAAGGGATGGAACAAAAAAACTTCACAAACCCCTGGGCAGCCGATCCCGGGGGCCCTAGCGAAAGCTCGAAGCAGCAGCGGAGCAGGGCAGCCACAGCCCGGTCTCCAGCAGGGCAGGGAAAGCGGCTTTTGGGGTCCCGGCGTTGTTTCCAGCAGGAAGAAAGGACGGCCAAAAAGAAAGAAGCAGCAGCTCCTTTCTCTGCAGCTTCTCTCTCCGGACGCTCAGAGCGAACTGACCCCACACCCAGGTGTAGACAAAGGAGTAGCCAGGCCCGCCCCACCCCCCTTTTTGTCTTTCTTAAGTACAGCTATTTGTCCCCTAGCAACATGCATATGGGAGAAAATTCCTTTAACAGGAAAACCTAAGACTAAACTAAAACCCCAACAGGCCTCAAGATCAGACTCCATCAATTATGGTAAATATACCAAAACCCCAGTGCTGAATGGTAATGAATTGTGCACATCCTTCAAGAAGTGTAAGGGGATGATCCCCAAGGAGTTCATAAATATAAAAAACACCAAGGAAAGTGACAAGTAAAGAATAAAATACGAAGCCTGTTCCATTGTTTGACCACTCTTTCAGTAAAGAAATATTTCTTAATGTCAAGTCTGAACCTCCCTTGATGCAGCTGTGAGCCATTCTGTCTTGATTTGAGACAAGTTTAGGAGGAAAACGCTCTGGAATGAATGTCTCCTCTGAGAGAAGACAGGTTTCGGCACTCCCTCCCCCACCGATGTGAAAAGAATTTCTTGGATGAAAGTGAAAAAATCTATTTATTTACCAAGCAGAGTGCCAGCAGGGCACAGGAAAAATATGAGTAATGTCAGATAATAAACCTCATCTCTGCAGAGAAAGCTGGTGGATTTAGATTTCCCTCCACAGCTGGCTCGGCCCCTCCCAAGGTCCGAGGCCGGGATGTGGTGTCCCCGCAGCCTCCCCACTGGTCCACGGGGTCCAATGATCTGGTTCTCGGATCACAGCTAGGCTGAACAGTTCCAGAAGAAGAAGAAGTTACTGGAGGATTTTGGCATGCAGTCCTGGGAAAAACATCCTGCCTCAGCCAACAGGCTAGCCAAAAAGCAGGAATCTAACTCATGCTGCAAAAGCTGAGCAACATGGGAGAGTGTGTGTAAGCCCTTGAACACAAACCACGCTGAAGAATTCACCCAGCTTCTCCCCCCCTCATGAACCTAGCTTAAAGCTGCGGGACCCATTTCTGGGCAAGAAGAAGATGATAGGGGAATACAGTATTATCATAAAATCACCCCAAGACACCATCTTTTGCCCAATTTAGAATTAATAAGGTTAAAGAATGCTTTTTTCTCTGCTTTCCCTGTTGCACCAAAAACATTTACAGTTTTTTAGCCTAATTTTTTTTGGTTCATATTTACCTCCAGTGTCTATTAAAAGTTAATTTTCTTTTTTATCTTTCCCCAGCTGTATGGTAACCAGGGGTTAAGCTGGGGTTCCACCCCCAGTTCCCATCAGTCCTGATGTAGGGGTAACTTTGCTGCCTCTGCCCCCTTCAACTTCTGGGGACCTTGGTGTCCAAAACCCTTACAATATGCACACTGATTCGTCTTCAGTCCTCCCTGGGCAGGTCCTCTCCCTGTCCCACAATTAGATTAGCATTACATCTTTATGTCTTTCTCTCCTTTCCCTTTCCAGCTCCCATTTTCTTTCTTTTTGTTGTGGATTGATGCTGGCCGGATACCAGGCATCCATGAAAAGCCGTTCACTCACTCCCCTCTGCAGCTGGACAGAGGAGAGAAAATTTAACAAAGGGTTCATGGGTTGAGATAAGGACACAGAGAGACCGCTCACTAAATACCATCAAGGGAAAAACAGGCTCAACTTAGAGATATAAAGTGAATTTATTGCTAACAAAATCAGAGCAGGATAATGAAAAGTAAAACAAGCCCTTAAAAACACCTTCCTCCCACTTCTCCCTCCTTCCCAGCTCTACCTCCTACCCCAGCAGTGCAAGGAGACAGGGAATGGGCGTTATGGTCAGTTCATTACCTGTGGCTTCTCCTGCTGCTCAGGGAGAGGAGTCGTTCCTCTGCTGCATTGTGGGATCCCTCCCATGGGAGACAGTTCTCCATTAATTTCTCTGATGTGGCTCCATCTCACGAGCAACAGCTCCCTGTGAACTGCTGCAATGTGAGTCCATCCCACAGGCAACAGTACCCCTCAAAATGCTGCAGAGTGGGTGACTTCCATGGAGTGCAGTCCTTCAAGGATAGGCTGCTCCAGCCTGGGAGCAGGGCCCCTCCCTCCACAGGTCTCCCACAGGATCACAGCCTCCTCTCAGGCATCCACCTGCTCTTGTGTGAGTCCCCTCCATGGGCTGCAGGTGGATCTCTGCATTCCCCGTGGACCTCCATAGGCTGAAGAGGGACAGCCTGCTTCACCATGGTCTTCACCACAGGCTGCAGAGGAATCTCAGCTCTGGTGCCTGGACCACCTCCTCCCCCTCCTTCTTCTTCACTGACCTTGGTGTCTGCATAGTTGTTTATCTCACATATTCTCACCTCGCTCTTCTCTGGCTGGAATTAAAACTGTACCACAACTTTTGTTTTGATTTCTTCTTAAATATGTTATCGCAGAGGTGTTACCACCATTTCTAATTGGCCCAGCCTTGGCCAGAAGCATGTCAATCTTTAGAGCCACCAGGGATTGGCTCTGCCAGACACGGTGGAAGTTTCTAGTAGCTT
>NW_008238659.1:41775-44626 GCF_000691975.1 Corvus brachyrhynchos
TTCTCCTTGATAGCTATCACCTCTTCTTTTGCCATTCCCTGCTCATTCTCTTCCTTTTTTTTCACTTCCTCTTACCCTCTTCCTACTTTCCTGTTCATTCTCTTCCTGATTTCTCACTTTCTGTGGAATCTAATAGGTTATCCAGCAGAAAATGGTTTCAAATACTTTAGTTACTCTCATTCACCCAGACATACAGTGTACACACACAAACAAGAAGAGACACACAGTGCACAGAGACATAGGGACAAAGACACAGACAGCACAGACACAATGCACTGAGAGCACACACCGTGTACACAAGGCTTGCACAAGACACCACCAGCTGTAAAATGCTGCTACAATCCAAGGCGCCGCCCCCTCGGCCACCCAACCCAACTGTCCAGTCCACACACCCATCACAACACTGGACCAGCCCAGACCCAAGTCTCTTCCCATCTGTTACGATCCAGTTTAAACCCAGAAAAGCAAAGCAAGCTAAGTCTCTGTGCATAAACCGGAAAGAACTTAGAAGGTTCAAAATATCCCCAGAAACAAGATTAAAACCAAATGAGGTTAGATGTTGTTGCCAAAAAATTGATGTATTTTATTTAATAGTAGAGAGGCAAAGAGAAGGGAAAAGAAAAGAGAGAAAGAAATAGAAAAAGAAGTGTGTATGAGGGGTAGGAGAACAGGGAGAGGTGACAGGGGTTAGGTAGAAGCATATCACCCATCCGAGGGTCCCAACAACATCTCGTTGCTCCCCTCCATCTGGTCTTCTGGTGATGAGGGTCTCCCGTCGTCGCCGTGGCCACGACACTACATGCTGCCACACGCCATGCCACGCCGCCACACCACAGGCCACCACACCACACGCCAAAGAGTGCAGAATCCCGTGGATCAATATACACTTTGGGCCAGGTGGGAACGCCCACGTGCCTCTCTTGCAGAGGCTAGCTTGACACTGTCCCTTGCAACACTGAGGGTCTGTTGCATCATCTCTGGTGCTCTGGTGCAGGGTCTGGGGACCCCTTTGAGGGGGGCCCCTGTGATGGGCCATGTCACCCCCTTCTGCTGTGGATAAGCTTCACCTCCCCCAGTGAGGGCCCCTCAGCTGGGCTCTGCACAGTGGAGGATGGGCAGTCACTGCACCTCTGACCAGAGGCTTTTCCCAGATGCCCAAAGCCTCTCCTCCCTCCACCCCTTGGTGCGAGGGTCTGTTCGAGCCTGGCAGCTGATAGCCCTGGGGCTGCCATTGGTTGGTTTGTGTTCCCCTGGGCGGGCAGAAGGACCCTCGGTCCAGACTGTGAGAATTCCTCAGCAGATTCCGGCCATGCGGCTGGAGAAATAAACATCTCTGAAACATCTTCCAAGAATCTGTCCTTATATACTTCTTTCTATGGGCCTCCTGGTTTGATACACTGTATTACAGAATCCCCGCTGTAACAACTGCGTCTCTGACCACAGGCTTTTCCAAGATACCCAAAGCCTCTCCTCCTTCCACCCCTTGGTGCGAGGGTCTGTTCGAGCCTGGCAGCTGATAGCCCTGGCACTCTGGTCCTCATCTTGGAGGTGTTAAGCCTGTGCTTTGTGAATGTCCCCAGCCCATAGTTGTTACTTTATCTGATCTTCATCAGCGAGCAGTGTCAGGATTCAGGGCCCCATTCAGGGTGTGGTAGTCTTCTCTGCAGCTTTTGTAGTACAGTTTTAAAAGTCTTTTAAGAAAATGTTTAAGTCATAAAATATAATATTTCAGTCTCTGACACATTCCTTCTTCCAGTTTTCTTTCTCTCTTCTCTTTTTTCACTTCCTCTTCTCCTCTATTATTAAAGACTATCTAGGCCATTTCTAAAAGTTTCCCTAGGTCATGAGAGTCTGGTTCTTCCAGTTCTTGTAACTTTCTTTTAATATCTGGTGCTGAGTTCCCTATGAATATGGAAGCCAACTGTACCATTTCCCCAGGTTTCTCCAGATTTATATTAGTGTATCTCCTGGCAGCTACTTTAAGGCATTCCTCAAGTTCACTCTGTCTCATGTGGCTCTTGTTTCACCTCATAAAATTTAGACCAATTTATTACCTTTGGCATTGTGTATTTAAAGGCAAATAATATCCATCTTTGATACTGTTTGAGTAAACCCTCCCTTTCTTTGTGTTGGGGTCCCAATGGGGGTCCTGGGAGGGAAAATGCTCTTCAACAGTTCCTGGTAACCTCCCCACTGTGTCTATCCTGTCCACCTCCCTCGTAGCAGTCCTGAGTAACATCTCTCTTTCTGTAGAATCTAATAGATTATCTAGCTGAACTTGGATCTCCCCCCAGTTTGGATTCTAGGTCTTGAGAATGGTTTCAAATACTTTAGCTACCCTCTCTGGATTTTCTCTATCGAGTCCTGCCAGACTCACCCATGCCTCAAGGTGGATGGGGGAGAAAGGTACCTTTACCACGACTGAGTCATGAGATCCCACCTCCTCCTGGAGCAGAGCTCTCACCTCCTGTTTACCCATCTCCTGCTTAACCGCCTGTTATGATCCAGTTTAAACCCAGAAAAGCAAGGCAAGCTAAGTCTCTGTGCATAAACCAGAAAGAACTTAGAAGGTTCAAAATATTCCCAGAAACGAGATTAAAACCAAACGAGGTTAGATGTTGATGCGAAAAAAATTGATGTGTTTTATTTAATAGTAGGGAGGCAAAGAGAAGGGAAGATAAAAGAAAAAAAGAAAGAAATGGAAAAAAGAAGTGTGTGTGAGGGGTGGGGGGACAGGGAGAGGTGACAGGGGTTAGGTGGAAGCATATCACCCATCCAAGGGTCCCAACAACATCTCGTTGCTCCCCTCCATCTGGTCTTCTGGTGGTGAGGGTCCCCCATTGCCGCCGTG
>NW_008238659.1:44690-51228 GCF_000691975.1 Corvus brachyrhynchos
GCTCTGGTGCAGGGTCTGGGGACCCCTTTGAGGGGGGCCCCTGTGATGGGCCATGTCACCCCCTTCTGCTGTGGATAAGCTTCCCCCCGCCCCCGGTGAGGACCCCTCAGCTGGGCTCCTCTGCACAGTGCAGGATGGGCAGTCACTGCGCCTCTGACCACAGACTTTTTCTAAGATACCCAAAGCCTTTCCTCCTTCCAACCTTTGGTGCGAGGGTCTGTGCTAGCCTGGCGGCTGATAGACTTGGGGCTGTGGTCTCCACCTTGGAGGTGTTAAGCCTGTGCTTTGTGAATGTCCCCAGCCCATAGTTGTTACTTTATCTGATCTTCATCAGTGAGTCCTGTAAGGCCTCAGTCAGGGCCCCATTCAGGGTGTGGTAGTCTTCTCTGCAGCTTTTGTAATACAGTTTTAAAAGTCTTTTAAGAAAATGTTTAAATCATAAAATATAATATTTCAGTCTCTGACACCCCTCCTTCTTACCCAGAGTTAGCCCTGCCACCAGGCTTGAAGTTAACTCCTGCTTCCCCCCGACTGCTCACCCCATCCTTGCGTTTCCCCATTATCAGATACAACCAGATTGTGTCTCCCTGTATCTTCCCCTTCTGGTGCCCCCATCATTTCTACATCATCCTCCTCCCGTTGACCATGGCATTTCAAACAATGGTGTCTGATACTGCAGGAGCAACAGAACAATATCGCTTCATTCTCCTTTCCTTGCCCTTTCCTTCTCTAAAGCTAACATGAGAGGGTCTGAAGGGGCAGGTAGGCACCCCTTTTGCAATTCTTGATGGTTTCTCAAATTAAAGAATAAATCCACATAAGGCACTTCATCCCACTTCCTCTATCTTCCACAAAACAACATCAGTTGTAAAAGGGTGTTATAATCTAAGGTACCATTCTTCAGCCACCTAGCCTGGCAGTTTAATTTATATGCTGGCCACCAATGATTACAATATTGAATTAGTTTAGGTTTTCTTAGCGGGCCTCTTCCTATATTTTTCCAGTGGTTCAATATACATTTCAATGGAGAATTTGGACTATCATGTCCCACTTTAGTTTTAGAAGAAACTGCCTCCATATTCAATAATTACAAGTACACGAGCTATTACCTTAGAACTTCTGGGTTTGTAACAGTGGGGGGGAGAAGAATGGCCAAGCTGCAATCACTAAAATGGACATAGGAGGGCGCTCCAAGTCCACAAATGCAATCTCAGTCACCTACAGAAATACAGCGACCTTCGATAAAACTCCAAAATCCCAGCAATCACACTGCAACACTCTCAGCAAACAGATTTTTTTAGATCATGGGTGTCCCTCGGTTCATATGCAGGCAAACTCAAATTAACACACCACTCTCACACAAACACACTCCCAGAGGTCAAGAAAAATGCAAAGACTGCAAAGCAATTGAACAAACTTCACCACACTCCAGCCAAAGCTGGGGCCAGGCTCCAGTTGTAAATTGAGACTGGGTTTGTTCTTTTTCTTTCTCCACCGGAGTCAAGACAGCAACAGTGCGCTACGAGACGACAAAATCAAGAGCTCAATCTGATGATGATACCTCCCGGGGACTACCTCTGACATATTACTCGTTTTCTTCCCTTTTTCCTTCCCCAGGGGACTTGAACCCCTAATACTTCAAGGACTCAAACCTGGAAGGGGGAGAAACTCCCGAGGGGGAAAATTCTTTCTGAACCTGGTGGGGGAGGGATGGCTGTAACCTGCCTTCTATCAGAGGATGTTCATTTCAGACTTTCCTCCGAATTTGTCTCAAACCGGGACACTCAATTTCCCCCCTTTCCTTTTTGGTAAGCTTACCCAGGGGCTCAAACCCTATGAACCTGTGAACCTCTTTCTTGAACCCCGTTCTAAGGTACTCGAACCCCCTTTCCAGTAATTCTGATCATAGCCCTTTCCAATAACCCCAAAATAATTAATTTAAATGATGCCTTTACTCACCCAGGGATCCTGCCTGAGCCCCAGGTGATGATCAGAAGTCAAAGCTCTCCCCAAGAATCCCTTGGAGCTGGCTAGATATCTATTGGCCTCAGATCCACTGAGGCTCAAGGCTGAGGTCCCATCTGGGGTGCCAATTGCTGTTACCAAATGTCCAAAATATTGGAATAAGACTGTCCAACAATAAGGTTGTGTTAAAGAGGGCATAATTTATTCAGACCTGAGGTCCAACAAGCAATACTCCTAGCTTTATGTGGACATGTGATTCTAAAAGTGTGTTGCTTATATACAATTGCTATATATATATATTACAATTTACCCATTACCATAAATCCCACCCCAAGTTCCCAGAGATTCAGTCCTTTGTTTTGTCTATCACTGCATTCTTGAGCCACATGTCTTCTTATCTTCCCACTGTCCTTGCTGGAGGAGCAGTGTTTGCATGCCTGGTTTCTCTGCTAAAAGTTTCACAGGCACAGTAAAAATTGAATTAACCCTTCTGGTATCACAAGCATCTGACTGTACTGTAAGCTGAAGTGAGCCTGACTGGGAAAGAATTGCAAAAACACCCCATTGTGACCGGCCCAGAGGCCTCATGCATCCTTGGCATAGATTACCTCAGGAGAGGGTATATCAAGGACTCAAAAAGATATTGTTGGGCTTTTGGGATAGCTGCGGTGGAGAAAGAGGGAATTAGACAGCTGAATACCTTGTCTGGTTTCTCAGAGGACCCTTCTGCTGTGTGATTCCTGAGGGTCAAAGAACAACAGGTACTGATTGCTACAACAGTTCACCATTGACAACACTGCACCAACCGTGAAGCTGTGACCCCCATCCATGAGATTGTTCATGGATTAAAGACACAGGGAGTGGCAAGACTCACTCCCCCTTTAATAGCCCTATATGGCCAGTGCATAAATCCAATGGAGAGTGGAGATTGACAGTGGACTATCATGGCCTGAACCAAGTCACACCATCACTGAGTGCTGCAGTGCCGGACATGCTGGAACTTTAGTATGAACTGGAGTCCGAGGCAGCAAAGTGGTGCCACCCTCAACATTGATAATGCTTTTTTCTCCATTCCTTTAGCAGCAGAGTGCAGGCCACAGTTTGCTTTCATCTGGAGGGGTGTGCAGCACACCTGGAACTGACTACCCCACTATTTGCCATGGACTGATCCAGACTGCACTCAAAAAGGGTGAGGCTCCAGAACACTTGAAATACATTGATGACATCATTGTATCGGGCAACACAGCAGAGGAAGTTTTTGAGAAAGGGGAGAAGATAATCCAGACTCTCCTGAAGGCTGATTTTGCCATAAAACAAAGTAAGGTCAAGAGACCTGCCCAGAAAGTTCAGTTTTTAGGAGTAAAATGCCAAGATGGACATCATCAGATTCTAAGGGATGTCGTCAACAAAACAGCAGCTATGTCCCCACCAACCTGCAAGAAGAAAACACAGGCTTTCCTAGGTGCTGTGGGTTTTTGGAGGATGCATATTCCAGATTGCAGTCAGATTGTAAACCCTTTCTATCTTGTGACCCAGAAGAATGATTTCAAGTGCTGTCCTGAAAAACAACAAGCTTTTGAACGAATTAAACAGGAGATTGTTCATGCAGCAGCACTTGGGCCAGTCAGGACAGGACAAGATTTGAAAAATGTGCTCTACACTGCAACTGGGGAGAAGTTGGCAGTAAAAATACATCATGTAGATGCACACATACCGAATCAAAACCTTCACACACTGTAGAAGGAGTTAAAGCCCCCTGGTGCATATGAGAAGTGTGTTAGGGAAGACAGTTTGGATTAGTCCTGCCTCAAACAAAGGCAAACCTATCCATGGGATTGTTTTTGCTCAAGGACCTGGATGCACTTGGTGGGTGATACAGAGGGACATGGAAACACAATGTGTACCTCAAGGGGATTTGATTTTTGGGTAAGAACAGTCTGTAATGTTGAGTTGTATAATATTGGTTGCTGCCTGACACTGCCACTATATGCCATAACTACCATGGCCAATGAGGATGGAGTGCTCCAGATACACCAGTTGTGAGCTGCTGATGCAGCAACTAGCACCCCTGCCCTGGAAGACATCTAGGATGGATAGAACCCACAGTCATGGACTAAATGAACTCAACAGGCATCTTGGAGGGATGGCCAGTAACTATGGAAATGATACCTGTGCCTGTGTGTATTTACATATATGTGTATATTTCACAGAATAATAGAACATTCTGAGTTGGAAGGGACCCACAAGGATCATTGAGTCCTGCTGTTAAGTGAATGGCCCATGTGGGGATTGAACCCACAACCTTGGCGTTATTAGCACCATTCGCTAACCAACTGAGCTAGTCTCAGTGGTTGTTGGAAGGTGTATGTCCTGATTTGAGACAAATTCGGAGGACCGTCCGAAATGAATGTCCTCTGATAGAAGGCAGGTTACAGCAGGTTACCCCCACCAGGTTCGGAAAGAATTTTCCTCGGAGGAAAGTGAAAAAAAAAGTTATTTATTTAACAAGCAGAGTGCACGCAGGCATGGGGGAAAAAAAGAGTAATGCTAAATAATAAAACCTCTCGCTGTGGAGAAGACATGAGAAGATTCAAAGTCCTTTGTGGGCGTGACCGTCTCCTCTCCAGAGCTGGGGCTTGGCATGGGCCCCTCCGGGCCTTGGTGGAAAGGCCTCCCAGTGAGGTTCTGATGTTCTGGTGTTTTGAACAGTTCCATAAGAGTTCTTACCTCAGCTAGCAGGCCAGTGAAAAAAAAGCAAAGAATTTTAACTCTCCATCTGTCTTCTGAGAAAAGGAGCCGAGAGCTGCGAAAAAAAGCAGGAAGGTGCTTCCTCCGCTCAGCCACCGTCGGAATGCAGGGGAGTGGAGTGTCCTTGGGCACAAAACACTCTGAAGAATTTGCCTGGCTTTTTTTTTTCCTTTCTCTCAGACCCAGTTTTAAAGGCACAGAAAGGCACAGGATTCATGTCTGGCATAAGGCAGACGATAGGGAATACAGTATCATACAGTCACCCCAAGACAGTGTAGGATCTGGGCATGACATAGATGGTATAGAATAAAGGGTGGATAATGTCCTGGTTCTGGCCAGGAAGGAGTTAATGGGTTTTTTTGAGGTAACTGTGAGGGTGTGACTGTGGGTGTGTCTAGGAGGTTATTCGATACCACCTTATGTCATTTCCAGGGGTGGGAGAAAGGGACTCTCTTGCTTCTGAAAAGAAGGGCATTCCTACTGGTAGGAGAAAGCATGGGGGGTGAAACTGTCCAGTATTGTTTTATTTTATGTGTAAATAGTTTCTTTGTCTTATACCTTTTGTTCTAAATATTGTTGCTGTTATTGTTCATTTTCTTATCTCATTGCTGTTTCCAGTAAATTGTTCTTATCTCAATCCCTGATCTTTGCCTTTTGTGCTTTCACTTGGAGGGGGAAGGGGAGTGAGAGCAAGCGGCTTTAGCGGGACTACTAAATTGGAGAATACCATTCCCAAACCACTACACTATCTAAAAAATGTAGAAAGGAGGACCCTGGGAGCTACCAACCTGTCAGCCTCACCTCTGTGCCTGGGAAGATCCTGGAACAGATCCTCCTAGAAGCTGTGCGAAGGCACATGGAGGACAGGGAGGTGATTCAGTACAGCCAGTACAGCTTCATCAAGGGCAACTCCTGCCTGACCAAACTAGAGGCCTTCTATGATGGAGTAACTCCATCAGTGGACAAGAGAAGAGCTACATGTCATCTCTTGGGACTTCTGTAAGGCCTTTGACACAGTCCCCCACAACATCGTTCTCTCTAAGTTGGAGAGATATGGGTTTAATGGGTGGACTATTTGGTGGATAAGGAATTGGTTGGATGATCACATCCAGAGGGTCGTGGTCAACAGCTCAATGTCCTGATGGACATTGGTGACAAGTGGTGTCCCTCGGGGTCCATATTGGCACCAGCACTGTTTAATATCTTCATCAATGACATAGTGGGATTGTGTGCACCCTCAGCAAGTTTGCAGATTACACCAAACTGAGTGGTGTGGTCGACACACCTGTAGGACAGGATGCCATCCAGGGGGACCTTGACAAGCTTGAAAGGTGGTCTGGTGGGAACCTCATGAGGTTCAAGAAGGCCAAATACAAGATCCTGCACCTGGGGTGGGGCGATCCTGTAGTGGTTTGGTTTGAAATATCCATTACTTACTTATTTTCCTTCTGTGAGATAAGAATTAGGAGAAAGCAAAGCAGGCACAAAACTTAAAAGAATATAAAGAAGTTTATTAACAAAACTAAAAGAAGGGAAAAAAAGACTAAACCTTCAGAACACTTCTCCCCACCTTTCTCCCTTCTCCCACTGACAATGTAAAAAGACAACCCTTGAGATTTTCAGTCAGTTTACCACCTCTATAATAATCTCTTTTTTCAGTTCACTTAGGGAGAGCAGTCTCTCTTGCTCATGCTATGGAGACATCTCCACAAGAAACAATTCTCTCATGGCTTCAATGTCACAGCACAACAGCCTCCTGGGATGGTTCTCTGCTTGCATGTGAAAGTCCCTTCCCTCGACTTACAGCTTTCCCCACAACTGTTTT
>NW_008238659.1:51265-51772 GCF_000691975.1 Corvus brachyrhynchos
ATGAGCTGTTCAGAAGCAAAGGTTCTCTTCACCTATCTCTGGGAGCATCTTCATCTCTAGGAACAGAGGTCGTCTTCTTCCCTGGGAGCAAGGGTCTTCATCACTTTTATCTCTCTCTGTTCAAGCTTCTAATCAAATCACAGCTACTTCAACATTTGCTTACTTCAGCACAGATACTTTTGCTTACATTTGCAGTTTGAACACTGCACACCCCATGCTTTCATGAGATTACAACAGGTACTCTGATGTATCATAGTCCATCACCATAGCTTTACAACAGAATTTCAGCTTCTAGGTTTGAAGCATCTCCTCTTTCTCCTCTCTCGGGGTTTCAGCTCTTCCTTCTTCACTGACTTTGGTGTCTTTATGGTGTTTTCTTCACGTGCCCTCACCCTTCCTTTTCTTTTGACTTGGGAGAGGATTGATGTTTGCAGGCTTCATCTGCTCTGGAGGAATCTTACAACACTAAAAGGGTTGATGTCACCCGGGCCTTGCAGCTGGAATTTG
>NW_008238659.1:51944-54897 GCF_000691975.1 Corvus brachyrhynchos
CTGGACCACGTCGAGCAGGGTCCAGCCCGGCCCCACTGGGCCACACCGCGGGCCCCCAGTTGCCTGTCCGAAAACTGGAAGCAAAAGAGCTGTCCCAGGGTTTGTTTGTTCTTAAATGTGGATCACAGAGGCGTGTCAAGCTTCTTAAGTGGCTTTAAAAAGTTGCCAATATTCAAACTAGCGAGTTGATTGGTTCTATTGGGTCTAGAGGAAGCTGTAAGCACTTCTTTGCAAAGAATCACTTCCATGGCTGATGGAGTCCTCTTTAACTAAAAACCCAAACTATGCTAAACCATGGCAAATCCCAAGCACAAATACAGGTTGGATGGAGAATGGATTGAGAGCAGCCCTGAGGAGAAGGACTTGGAGGTGCTGGTGGACAAGATCAATATGACCCAGCAATACACACTTGCAGCCCAGAAGGCCAACTGTACCCTGGGCTGCATCAAAAGAAATGTAGCTAGCAGGTCAAGGGATGTGATTCTGCCCCTTTACCCTGCTCTTGTGAGACCCCACTTGGAGTATTGCATTCATCTCTGGGGCCTTGTTGTGGTTTAAGCCTACCTGGAAACTAAGCACCATGCAGCTGCTTGCTCAAATGGCCTCTCTCTCTCCCACCCCAGTGGAATGGGGAGGAGAATAAAAAATAAAACTTGTAGGTTGAGATAAGAGCAGATTAGTAATTGAAAATAAAATACAATAATAACAATAAATAATAATAATAATAATAATAATAATGGAACATCAAACTTTAATTAAGCATTTTTAAAGGTTTCTGAATTAATAATAATAATAATTATAAAAAGGGAAAGGAAAAAAACCAAACAAGTGATGCACAATACAATTGCTCACCACGTGCTGACCAATGCCAGACTCCTGTTCCTGAACCCAGATCAGGTCTCCTTCTGATAACTCCCCCAGTTTATATACTGGGCATGATTGTCTATGGTGTGGAATATCCCTTTGGCCAGTTCAAATCACTTGTCCTGGCTATGTACCCTCCCAGTTTATTTTGCAAACCTCCTCACTGGCAGAGCGTGAGTCACAATCCAAAAAAGAGTTCTTGACTTAGGATAAACACAACTTAACAAGAACTGAAACATCAGTATGTTATCAACATTATTCTCATTCTGAATCCAAAATACAGCACTTTATTAGCTACTGAGAAGAAATGAACTCTATCCCAGCTGAAACCAGGACAGGTCTCTGACATAAGAAGGATGTGGACCTGTTGGAGCAAGTCCAGAGGAGGGATGTGAAAATGATCAGGGTTTGCATGGCCTGGTTTTTGGTAATGGGGAGGCTACAGGGGTGGCTTCTGTGAGAAGCTTTTGCCATGTCCAATAGTGCCAGTGCCTGCTGGCTCCAAGATGGGCCCGCCCACGGCCCAAAATAATGGACCAATTAGAAATGGTGGTAATGCCTCTGTGATAACATATTTAAGAAGAAAGATAAACAAAAAGTTGTTGCACAGTTTTAATTGTGGCCAGAGAAGAACAGACTGAGAACATGTGACAATAACAACTATGCAGATACTAAGGTCAGTGAAGAAGGAGGGGGAGGAGGTGCTCTAGGCACTGGAGCTGAGATTCCTCTGCAGCTTCTGGTGAAGACCATGGTGAAGCAGCTGTCCCTCTGCAGCCCAGGGAGGTCCATGGGGAATGCAGAGATCCATGTGCAGCCTGTGCCGGTTTGGACAAATTTGGAGGAAAAATATCCTCTGATAGAAGGCAGGTTACAACCATCCCCCACCAGGTTCAGGAAAAGAAGAACTTTTTCCTCAGAGGAAAGTGAAAGAGATAAAAACTATTTATTTAACAAACACACGGGAAAATGATAATAATGCTAAATAATAAAACCTCTAGCTGTGGAGAGAAAACTTGGGAAAATTTTAGAGTCCTTCTGTAGGTAGCCTTTCCCCTCCTCCTTGGAGATCGGATGGGGTAGGCCCACATCCAGGACCAAAGCCTCGATGGAGAGTCCTCCTGATGTATTTTGATGTTGAAACAGTCCAAAAAACATGGTTTTCCCTGGCCTCTACCTGGCTAGAGGCAGGGCCCCTCTAGTCCTGATTATCCGACTTTCCCTGGGCATGCATCTTAGAGGTTCCTTCAAGGGGATCGGGCATGTCATCATCTCTTCCATCATTTCTGGCAGTTCAGCTACAGGCAACTGGAGCTACTTCCTTTTTAGTAGAACTTCCTTTCTGAGACTTGCACTTCTTCAATTCACGCACTCATGCTGCCAGAGCAGAAGTGGGTTGTCTATCCCACCTCCTCATGTTTTCCCCACTATCATACAGGAAATACCACAGCTCGCTTTGTGGGATGTACCTTCTCTCTTTCTCTGGGGAACGTCTGCATTTGGGAGCAGAATCTCTGATCCATACCACCGAGATTTGGAGAAGGCCCTCTTTAATCTCCTTCTTGAGTTCCTGGTGCATCTTCTCTATCTTATCTTCCAATTTTGGTATACGTGTCTCCACAACTGCAATTCTTGCATGTGTTGGGACATGCACGGCATCTGCATATGCTCGGAGCTTCGTTTCCACATCCTGCACAGTCTCATTTGCACCGTAGTCTGGTTTCATCATTGCCAAAGCAGAAGCATATTCTTGTGGCCCAAGTCGTATGAGTTTTCGCCACATCAATGGATTAACTCTGACCCAGTCTGGACTCCTCAATCCTGGGTCATCTGTGAAGACAATCTCTACCACCGCTAGTTCTCTCAGGCGCTGGATCCCTTGCTCCACCGTCTTCCACTGGGTTTGCTGCATATAGAGATCGTCTGCGCACAGATATCTATCCCTCACACCATTCAAGACCCATCTCCAGAGACTGTCAGACTCAGCCCTACTTATTATAGTTTGGTCAATAGCTGGATCACGTTACAAGGATCCCAAATGCCTCGCTTCAGCACCATCCAGCATCACATCATCACCTGCAGCATCCCA